>NC_134732.1:20118852-20421883 GCF_049634645.1 Pelodiscus sinensis | reverse complement strand
TTACTCTATGAAATGCTCTTTTGTGGGTAAAAACTCCCATGTCTTAAATTCAACTAAGAGTTACTGCATAGCAACTCTTGTTTAAAACTGCCCTCTTGTTGAGAGAACAGGTGCTGGAATCACGAAGATCAGTTGTCCTGATGGCCTAGCTGCCTATGACAGCAAAGACATAACCTCTCTTCGTACACATGGTCTAGAGCAGTGTTTCTCAACCAGTGGCACGAGTGCCCTCAGGGGGATTCAAGAGAAATCTGGGGAGTACAGCAACACAACTGAAATTTGGAGAAAACTGAATGTTTGTTTTAAGTTTTACAGCGTTTTATTATTTTTGTACTTTTTACATCCAAAAATGTCATCACCCACCCGGCTATGATTAAGTTGTTTAAACAAATGTGTTGCAATGGTAGAAAAAGAATTGTGTGTGTGAAAACTGTAGGTACTGAGGGTACTTTTTTTTTTTTTTGATAAAGGGTACTTTATAAAAAAAAGGTTGAGAAACACTGGTCTGGAGAACATGGTTTGTGAGGTGCAGAGTAGCAGCTGTTTTCGCCTAGTGGCTGTCTCCAGGCTGAGAGGGAATTCAATGACTGTTAAAGAAGCTTTAAAGTTTAGACCAATGGGAACAAGAGTTCACTTTGGGTTTTTTTGTGGGTGAGGAAAGAAGACTCAAAAGGCTATCTGTAATATGCATCATGGAGAAGTATTAAGATACCTGCTGCTTGCAATTTATCTGCATTGGGTTTACACACCTGAGTTTGGAACAAACAAGTTTGCAGGAATAGGCATTGGTGCCAAGGGGGCAAACAGGTCTAATGGGGCAGGAACAGCACCACTGGATTTTGCTCCATTTGGGTTCAGAACGTCAACATAACGAGCTCTGGTTCCTGCTGAAACAGGACAACAAAACATGGAAATACGTCAGCCTGCAGCAAAAACGTAAATCAAAACAGAACATTATTTCTGGTTACAAAATCTTTCAGGATCGGAAAAAAGCAGGCCCCAAGATTAAGATGGTAAACTGCGAATCACAGCATGTGGCACTGGCAGCAGTCACAAGGGTGATGCTAGCTTACCCAGCAAAGCTGATATTGCCCTCCACTCCAGGATGTGGCAAACTGCCAAGTGCTCATCAAAGAAGCTGCCGCCTCCAAAAAGGTGGCAACTTCACTTTTGAGTTCTGCACAACAGGGATAATAATCTTAAGCTTTCCCCTTTAGACTGAGGAATGCCATCCCCTACTGCACAGTTACCTGCTCTTCTGGAGAACATGTTCACGCTGGGTGGACCACCAGGCCCAGGTGGAGCAGTCTGAGGCGTTTTAGGAAAACCTGTTGGAGGTGGCGGCGGTGGCTTGCTCTAGAAACAAAAAGCAGTGTTAGCCTTTGAATGGCATTTTTCAAGCAAACATTTCTCCTCAGTCACTCCATCAATAACAGAACTGGACACACACCCCTTGTGATCTTGCTCAGAATGTCTCAACCTTTCCAGGCAACCCCTTATTTGAGATCAAACATTGACTATAGAAGCCTAAAAAAGTATCAACAGCAATATGTAACTGTAAAGAGTAAGAGTGTGCAGGGCGGAATATTTTGCTTAACGCTGTAAAAATTTGACAGCTTGGGACACCTTCTCCCACTGCCTTTATGCCCCTCCCCTTCCATGAGGATCTGGATGAAGAAAAGTGGCATAAATGGTGCCAACTACCACAGATCATATTCTACTTTCACTTACTCCAATGTACATCAGTGTAAGTTTCACAGTACTGACTGGATCCTCAGTAGTAACAGAGGACAGAAATGGACTCAGAAAACACATGCTTCCTCTGATTTATGTAAATTGTTTACTAATTACAGCAAGTGTCATGCTACACATTTTAACTCCAAGTAATCCAGCAAAATGACATTTAAGAAGCACTCTTTGAAAGTCCAGTTATCTGACAATTATCCACTCAGGCAAAGAAAAGCAAACTCCTCAGATTTTTACCTCCTCTTCCGGCTCATCTAAATCAACCCAGCGCTGTTTCTTTTCATCCCAAACAATCTATGAAGAAATCACAGTTCAAGAATTAAGAATGCAAATAGATATCACAGCCAGTAAGCAGGAAGTTATTTAGAATACTCATTTTGAAGCCATGTATAAAGATTTTTTGGCCACAAGAAAAAAAAAATCCATAACCTGTGGATTAACACACTGTTGAGCAAATTAACATGTATGAGGTGTGCTATGTTTTAGGGCCCTTACTGATTTGTTCTTATCATCTGGAAGGTGAGCTTCATTCTTTCCTTTTCCCATCAGCCATCGAAACCAATTTGCACCACCCTAAAAATAAATACAAGACTTTTTAGTGTATTCGTCCAAGAATCTGCTAAGAGCAGATTAAAAAAAAAAAAAAAACACAACAAAAAACAACTAACATCATACTATTCCATTTCAATTAGTCCTTCATATAAACTGTATCCCAAGAAAGTATAAATGATAGCCAATAAAAAATTAAGGCTCATAGAAAGGAGAAAGCTTCCACTAGTAGAAATATGAAATTATTAATGTCAAACGGAGGCAGAGGGATACTAGAAGGTTGAGTCAGACAAAAGAAGTTGTAGCGGGGAAAGCTCTTTTCAGCTGAAACAGATGTACGTTTAGTCAAGAGATCAGTGCTAACTGAACAGAAATGAGTAGTAAAGGGGGAGTTAAGACAAGTTTTGAAAGATTGGTTGAAGTTCATTTTGGAGGGACTGAAGTCAGAGAAAGCAATTTTGAACTGGATCTTAAGGGCTTGTCTTCATTATCCAGAGATTGATGTTCTGGATATCAATCTCACAGGGTTCAATTTAGTGGGTCTAGTAAGGACCTGTTAAATCGACCACTGATGGTGCCTCGGTTGACCTCAGTACTCCACAGGGACGCAAGGAGTAAAGGAAGTTGATGGGGACAGTTTTGTCCATTGACCTCCTGCAGTGGGGATGCTGCAGAAATTCAACAAAGTATATTGACTTCCGCTATGCTACTCTTGTAGCTGGAGTTAGGAAACTTCCTAAAATTGACTAAAGATACACAAGAGAATAAGAAGCCAACTGCAACGTGCATCGTTCTTTGGTGCATTCAGTGAATGTTGGAAACCTAAGTGGCAGTATTCTGCACATACCGGAGTCGGGGTCTCAACTGAATATGTAGACTGAGGTTTCAATAGTCAAGACAAAAAATTCGTCTGATTCAGGTAAACAGCCTCTCCCCCATGTTAGCACCATGATTTACAATAGCTGCCATTAATCACTGCTACTTGTAACTAGATACCCATTTTCAATGTACCTTTCTCACTGCTGTCTCCTTCTTGATCTCTTTGTTGGTCTCTTTCCCTTCAGGTATGGATGGAGGAGGAGGAGGAGAGGGCTGCTTTGCTGTAGAGTTACATCTTTCTCGCCCTATCGAATGGGTGGAGGATTCTGAGGTGGTCCGAGATCTTCGCCCATAGCCCTGTATTACAGATATACAAGGGTTTTAAATCATCTTACTATTAACCTAGAGGGATTATATTTTATTTTGCTTAAGAAGTTCCTTCTTTTGAAATATCAGTGCAAACAGAGATGCAAAATCATTAGAAGTGAGTGAAATGTAGATAGGAAAGATGAGATAGTGAAAAACAGCCTGGTCGTGGCATACCATGTGTGCTGAAGACTGAGAGGTGGATCTGGATCTTCGTCCTGGTGCCTGGTTAAATACAAAGCCAGCACATGCTTTAATAAGCAAGCAACTGAACACAAAGTAGACAGTAAAGTCCCCTCCATTTCCAATCTTAATGTACATGTTCCCAAACAAAATGCAAGACATTTGAGTTAGTTATTCAGGCACATCTCTATCCTCTGGTTTAGGTGCATAGTACAGACGCAGAGAAAGCTGAAACCTAACGATGCTTTCACAGTAATGTGGCTGATCTATTAAAGAGGTAATCAAATCAGGGCATCCCACTGCATGGACTCAAAGACTGTAAAAATATTAAAAAGTGACAAAAATATTGCCATGAATAATGATGTTTGGCTACATTGTCTGTAGGTGACCTTTAAATGTTAATTTAGCAACGTTGGTATTAAAAATACCACAGTTTTGACCTGTACTTTTATTTAACAAGTTGTTGCGCCACCACTTCATCCATTGGCAATAACATCCCTAATTAAGCAAAATTAAAATTAATTCTGTTTCAGTTAAGCAACTATTACCTTATGAGGCTAAATCAGTTCCCTAAATGTCCAACTTAAGTGACTAATGATGAAAACACCTGCTGTGCATTAAAACATGTGTTCAAAACCTAGCCATGTATAGTTTGGGATAACACCACCCATTGGTTCAATGCAAACCAATACTGCCTTTTCAAAGCACGGTCAGAAGATTTGCTCATTAGGATCTGCTTTTCTCTCCTCTGATAAATGTTTGAGCCCTGCTGGGTTGTGGCAGGTTGGCATATAAACATTTTAAAATCCAACATGTCTGATTTTCCACTTCCCAGATTATTTTAAAATATCAGATCTAATTTCTCCTGGATTTTTAATTCTGCAACAGAAGACTGGACTGCTGCTGAGGTGCACTTCACATACTTAGTGTTAGAGTGCCACTGAAAAATGAGTTCCATATGTACGGAGTGAGATTTGGAGAAAGCAGTAAAGATGTAGACTATTAAAAAAAAAATACCATATTTGCCATTTTGCCATAGAAATCCTCCTCTTTTTGTTCAGGGAAAGTCTGTTGAACTGGAGATTCCTGGTGAATTCTCTGAATTGCTTGAAAAACAAAAAGAGAGCAAGTTAGTGAATTTCAGTGTTTTCCAACACACAACAGATATCTAAACAGCTGAGCTAGATGTTCCATAAATTTTACCCAACTCCTCATTGGTTAGAGATGCTAGTGCTAGAGAACCCGATGCTTTAAAGAATTAACACTAAATTTCAGGGCACATGTGAACTGCATCCAGGGTCCTTTTCTAACTTTATTATTCATGTGCAGCGCTCGACAAACTGCTGAATCTACTCGCCATGGGCAAGTAGATTTCAGCCGGTCGCTCCGTGCGCCCCATTTACCGGCGCTTTGCACATGCGCAGTGCCGATCAGGCGAGTGGCTCTTGCTGGGGTTTGTCAAGCCCTGTTCATGTGTATTTCGTTTCTTAAAAAGGACGGTCAGAACCAGCTAAGTGATGAACGCCTTAAGATGGCGGTGCACAACTGTGTCCGCGTACTTCAGCCTTGACATGCGGTATCTCTCTTTAAATTCTACAATTTCCACGGTTCTAAACCTTCACTTAAGAGTTTGAGATGAACGTCCTCCGATTCCAATCAAAAGCATTTCCAACAAAAACTGCCCACATGATTGCAATAGGTCAGAGTTGAGACATAAGTGTCCAGAAGGGAATTGGTTGTGACTCATTCACTTACCCTGGATTTATCTTTCACCCTTAAATCAAGCCTGATATGCAAGGCCAGCATTTTTTGCTTCCTTTTAAGTTTTCACACTACACTCAGTTACCCAAGATTTACTTTATAATTTTCATTATTGAAACAAGTTACCATGTGCTCAGTCTCCAAAAAAGACTTTAGTGCCCTCAAGGGTAGGGAAGACATTTATTGAGAGCACAAACCTGTTTCCTGGTTGAACTGCTCTTCCTGCCGTGTTTCTGCTGCTTGAGGTGGTCGTCCTCCAGGTGGCACTGTAGTTCCCAGGTACAGCAGAGACTGTTCAGCTCCATATTGGTTTGGAAAGCCTGGTGGTGCAAAGCCAGACCCTGGCCCGACAAAGGGAGGGGCTGAAGAATAGAAAGGAACACCACCCACTGTTTCTTGCTGGGCAGGAGGAGTCACAACTGCTGAGCCTTCAAGGATAGTCTGAGGTGCTGTAGAACAAAATTTAAGAAAATTACTTGTAATTAAAAAAAAGGGGGGGGGGCGCAAGAGAGAGAGCGAGAGAGGGGTGGTCTAAGCTCTGGTTGGAGGAGCCAGGAACTGCTCAGTTCTAATCCCAGTACCAATTCCAACAACCACAGCTGTAAAAAACACAGAATATTCGCTTACTTTCCAGGGATGCATTTTATTGCAGTTCATGGAGAATAAATTTTCTTTAGTCTGTGTTTACTTGACAGAAGTTAAGCAAGAATTCACTAAAAGTTAAGCAAGAATACCTGGAGAATACATTTTCTCTGAGGAAGATCTAATATAGGCTGCATCTCTACAAACCAGGACTCTCTAGTTTGGCAACACCCATGGTCCAGCAGGACCACAGATGTTTCAGGATCACAGAGTCCCAGTGCAAGGCAGCAGGGGTGAGGGCAGGGCCGGGAGTGCAAATCAATTGGGCTGTGGAGGAGAGCTGGGGAGCCAGAAATGACCTCCCTTAGTCTGGCAAAATCCTTCATCTGGGACCACTCAGGTCCCAAGGGTGCTGGAGCAGGGAGGTCCAACCTGTACCTCCATATGGAATGCTTGCTTGAAAGAAACCAGCACAAATACTTCAACTGTTGCTACTTGGACTTTTTTACATCTTTAGTTCTCACACTGGCTCCTGTGACAGTAGTGAAGAAGTAGGATTAGAAGAATCGAATGTTCAAAAGACAGTTTTTTAAAAAGCAGTGAACTCTTTTGAAGTCAGTATACCTTATTTCTGGCCCCATTACAAATGAGACAAACCTGTGCCTTTATGGGTTTCTATATGAAGAACTGTACAATCTTTACAACTGTTTATGTACAATAGAAAAAGCTATCTGGCAATTATGTAACAGTGTTATTCTTATTTCTAATGCTACACAAGTCTAAAAAAGTGTATTTACTTTTAAAATGTTTCTCTTTTTAGTATACTATATGGGTTCTTCCCTTTGACATCCACATGGAGAACAATGTGAAATACTAACCTGAAGGCATTAGCTGCACACCTGGCATGTGCTGCACCATATTAGGTAACAAGGATGCCAACAATGGATTTTCAGTAGCAGGGCCCACTTCCTGTCGGGATCCTGTTCCATCATATTGACTGACATGGTCTAATTCAGAGCTTGGTGTGCTGCAGGCATACTGCTGAGGGGTGGATCTATCTGCGTTGTAAGCTATCGTACCATCCTGTAGTGAGAAAACAGAAGCCAATGAACCACCATAAGAGATTAAATTCATAACCCAGAAAGAGAATATCAAGGAAAGTCTTCTAAAAATAGATCATTCATTTGTTTCTTGAAGGTGAAGAAAGAAAAACTTTACAACTAGATTTTCCAGTCATAACTCTCGCAGGTAAAATATAAGTAAAGGGTCACTGTTGAGTCAAGTTCGGTCCAAAAACACAGATGTTTAAAAAAGCCTCAAACATACATAAAAGATCATTAAAGTGCTGATAATGGTGGTGGCATCATCCTGTGACAAAGAGGAGTTGGTAGGCAGTGACGAATCGGGGGGAGGGGGAGTGACTCCTCCGTTGCTTGGAACACCTCTGATTGTTGAATCGATGCGGATGTTCAAGGTGTAAGAGAGGCAGCCTGTTTAGAAGGGCTCGCATGCAGGCTGTGGTGTCTCCTGTATGAGCCCCAAGGACTCCAATAAGGCCATTATGCCGGATACAGTACGGAGGATGCATCCAGTGGTGGCCATACCAAGGAAGAATGGCTCTTGGATCGTATTTGGGCTTGTAATATTGCACTGGAGGGCTGCAGTGTGGCGAGGAGGCGGCCTGTACCTCCTCTTCATCATCAGCTAGAGAAATGTGACTGCACCGATAAAGCCAGTGATGTCATCCACACAGGCGAAGCATCGGTGCCAAAGAGTGGTGATTGAGGGGGCAGATGTGACTGCCAAGTCAGCCCATTGCATGTACTGCAACAGTGCCACGAGGATCGGTGCTGAGGTCTGTAATGTGTCTGTACGGTACATACGGGATGGCAGAGACCACTGGTATGTCGGCGGTACCAAGTATATGAGCAGTGACGATGGTGCTGACGAATGAGGTACTGTCGGCACAGTGGAAACGGTCGGTGCCGTAGAGCCCGGTACCGACAATGGCGTTGGTGCCATAGTCATCGGTACCGACGAAGCCGTCAGCACCGGTGGTGTCTGAGCTGGTACTGATATAGATGATGGTACCAAGGTCCATGCCGGTACGGTCTTAGGGTGATGGCTGAGCCCTTTGCCATCGGTTCCGGCAGCGTTCGGCGTGTGCTGATGCGAGGCCTCTGCGCCAATGGTTTGGGCAGAGACCATTTTCTCAAGGAAGGTGGTGATGGGGCACAGAGGAACTCCTCTTTTTGGGTGCCTGCTTGCCCTGAGGTGAGCCTGGGGGGTGAACGTTCCTCCCTAGTTTTCCCAGGACTGAAGCTGGGTGTGCCTTCTTTTCCATAGGCATAAATCAAGTGAAGTTCTGGCCTTAAGTTTGGCACAGTGGGGACAATCTTGCGAGGAATGGTGTTCTCCTAAACATCTGACACACTGCGAATGTCCGTCCAAGATAGGCATTGTGTTTCTACAGGAAGCGCAGCGTGGAAGCCCGGAGAGCCAGGCATCACAATTTCTTTTGGAGTGTGTGTGTGTGTGTAATTATTACTAACTATCAAAACTGTTAACAACACTAACTAAAACTAAGAATTAATAGCTAATGAACAATGAAAGGTATGAACAAGGTAGAGAACTGCAGAGGTCCGTCTCAGGCTGAGGGCAGTTGAGAAGGAACTGGAGGGTGTGGGCCCCGCATGCAAGGTGCCAACTAACACGGCGCACACCAGTTGGTGCCGCACATGAGCGGCCCGGTGGGGACTGCTGCAAAATCTCCGATCTATGTGCCGAGACGGCACCAAGACCAAGCGTGGAGCATCCACGGGGACCTCTAGAAGAAGCAGCTAAGGTCCAGGGGCCAGATGCGGCCCTGGGGTGCCTCGCTCTGGCCTCCGAGGCTCAGGGCCTTCCCCACCAATGGGGAGCCCGTGCTGGCGCTCCAGCCCCCTTGGCATCTCTCTACAGATCCCGGCCCACTACTGACTCTTCTGTGGGTCAGCAGCCCTTGATGCAAAAAAGGTTCCCCACCCCTATCTTATAGGGTATGAAAACCATGGAATTTTACAGTTCTCCGTGTACAGGAATGCACGAAGTCTATCCCCCACCCTCCATCCACCCACCCCACCACCTTTCGACTTTTACACTGAAAACTGGGGCATTCACTAGACTGCACATCACCCTGATTTAAGTGATATGCAATTGGATAGCTTTAATATCCAATAAATTAGAATTTTATCATTAGAACAGAAAGCATAGCACAAACATTTTATGAAAAGGCTCTTAAGTCAAAATCTTAGCAGGGAAGCCTTTAATTTTGGAAAGCAGATTTTTTTTTACCTTGATCTGTCCATCCAACTGCCGAAGTCGTACTAACCATGATGGTTCAATAAATAATTCCTGCTCTGGTTTCTCTTTAATCTGTGGGTCGAACAGGAGCAACTGAGATGATATCTATCAAAAGAAGCATTTTAAAAATGAAAAAAGTTGGTAAAGAGGTCAATAAAATACAAACAGAGATTTCTAAGCTTTCCTTTATGAACCTATATGTACCAAGCCATGAGCGCTTAATTCTAAACAATATTCATCCTTATAGTACCTGCATAAGTTGGCTGATAAGCACAGGTGAATAATAGTAGGGATTTTTAAGAACTGTTTTGGAAATCACTTCACAGTAATGAAATGCTTGTGCGGCGAGTCCCATCTCAGCTAGTCGGCAAGCATAGATGAATTTGAAAACCTGTGGAGTGCAAGAAGATAAAGTTATAGTACAGGCTCACATCATTTTTTAAAATGTAGCTGTCAGCTGGCCGCGTCCTCCGCGGCTTGGCTCTGCTTTGCACCCCCCCCCCCCGTCCCCCTGGTCTGCAGACCAGGGGGACGGGGGGCAAAGCAGAGCAAAGCCGCGGACCAACCCAGCAGCACCCCAGCTGCTCTGCCCCAGGCGTCCCCAAGTCGGCCGCTGCTGAAACTGACCAGTGGCTGACTACAGGAAGCCCCTGTCCCAGGCTTCCTGGAATCAGCCGCTGATCAGTTTCAGCAGCAGCTGACTTGGGGATGCCTAGGGTTCTTAAGTTGAATCTGTATGTAAGTCAGAACTGGCGTCCAGATTCAGCCGCTGTTGAAACTGATCAGTTTCAGCAGTGGCTGAATCTGGACGCCAGTTCCGACTTACATACAGATTCAACTTAAGAACAAACCTCCAGTCCCTATCTTGTACGTAACCCGGGGACTGCCTGTACTTGAGAGAGTACGCAATGAAAGTGAACACCACCCCATTCATAAACAAGGTGAAAGAGCACCTCATACAAAACCTGACACACAACATTAAGAAAAAAAGAATCACTCCTAACCTGGAAATTGGGTAAACAGCAGGGCTGGGTTCCCAGTGACTGTGCATATTCATACGCTTCTGTTCTTTGAATGGCTTCATTGGTGGCAAACTTTAGAAATGGCAGGCTGATAGAAAAGTGAAACACATAAACCTGGAGATATCACTTCTAATGTAGATAATTTCTGATGTGCGAGTAGCATCATAAGTCACATGGCAGTACTGAGTACAAAGCATAAGATCAAGAAATTTCCATGCTTCAAAAAATAAGTGGTGAGGTCCTAAACAACTTTAATTAAGAGATTATTGTGGAGTGTTACTTGTTAAAATACTGTAGCCCATTTCCTTATATTTTCATCTTTTAATCTAAAAGACGATATTTAAGAGTAGGTTAGATAAATGTCTGTCAGGAATGGTCTAGACAGTACTGGGCCCTGCCATGAGGGCAGGAGACTGAACTTAACCTCTCAAGGTCTCTTCCAGTCCTGATCAGCTGTTTGTCGGCTCAGCATGGCAGCCATGTAAATTTAAATGAAGCGGCGATTATTTAAATCGCCACTTCATTTTCCTATGTCTGGTAGCCTAATCTACATGCCTCTGCGACAGAGGCATGTAGTCTAGATGTACCCTTAGTATTCTATGATTCTATGATAAATAATTTTACAAAAACAGACACGTAATTTGAATTCCACACCTGTGATTTGATCCAAGTAGGACAAGCTTTGTTGTTTTCTTTGTATAAACACCAAACCCGACCTGGGCCATCAGGTAGCAAAAATGAGCAGCATCTAAAAGGCCTTTTGAAGCTGAAACAAAACACATAGATCACATAGGAAATAGTACCTTAATGACACAACTAATTCATAGTATCTTGAATAGTTCACAGAACAGAAATCTGCAGAACTAAAAGAGATTCACTTTTATTGTATAAGCAGCAACTGTTAGTTTTAATAAAACAAACCCAGCAATTTGTGTTTAAGAAAACCCTTCATTTGTTCATAGCCCACATCTGTGCTATTGCTCCCAATATAAACAGCCTTGCTATTTACCCACTTTATGCTCTATAGATTCAACTTCAAATTAGTTACCAAGAGTATCTCCCATGGTGGTAATAGTCCTCGATTCCACATCCATGTTATTGGTCAAGTTGGATAGTACCATAGCAAGATGAGGCCTCCAGTCTCCCCATTTCTCATCCCCACAGCACTAGAATTAGAATAGATACCCATCAAGCCATAGAATGGAAGGGTGTGTGGGTAAAAATTACAAACTGAGTAAGGGGTAGCACAATTTTGCATTCTAGGTAAGATATGCAAGAACTTAATGGCCAAACTACTCGTTCATCTAGCTTACTATCCTGTCTTCCAACAGTGACAGTACCAGATACTTCAGAGGGAATGAACAAAACAGGGACTTATAAGTGATTCATCATCC
This sequence comes from Pelodiscus sinensis, assembly GCF_049634645.1. Taxonomy (NCBI): domain Eukaryota; kingdom Metazoa; phylum Chordata; order Testudines; family Trionychidae; genus Pelodiscus; species Pelodiscus sinensis. The sequence continues at coordinate 20,410,119 of NC_134732.1, read as the reverse complement.
CATCCCAGCATCTGACAGTGAGGTTTTGAGACACCCAAAGCATGGGGTTGTACCCTGACCATCTGGGCTAAAAGCCATCGATAGACCTACCCTCCATGAACTTACCCAATTCTTTTGGAACCCAGTTATACATAAAAGCATACTGCTGATGTGCTGCAAGAGGTAATTCACAGCAGAACATACACAAGCATTAACTGAAGCTTTTTCTTAAAACTCACTGTGGATGCTGCTGGCATTCTTCCAGACATGAGCTGGTAAACAGTTTGCAGAGGATCATTAATTGGAAGACTGTTGGCAAATCTAGATGCACATTACAGAAAAACAAAAGTAAATAGTTGTAGGTAAGCAGCTAACATTTTTAGTTTAGTTCACTGAGTCACCTTTAAAAAAACATTTACTGGCTAAACTATTAGACCTGCAGTATAGCCATATACAAATACAATGATAGGAACAACCTCACGAGTCAGGCTCCTACTGCCAACAGACAGTAGGTGTAACACTGTTTCAGAAGCTGTGGGAGGACAGAGAAAGCTGTTCTTATCTACAGACAGTCTTTGCTGGAAGATAGTTGCTTCTTTCCGAAATGAGAAGGAGCAGGGCCATAACATTAGTCAGGTATTAAAGTCCCAAAAGTAAGGGAATAAGTAGCCACCCAAAACTCTGACGGGAACACAAACATACACAATGTATTTGAGAGGTAGTGGGGATTGTATTCACTCTGCTTTATGTCACACGTGATTTCTATTGTCCTGTGGTAAACCTGTATGTGCGCACCACCATTTCCCTGAGCACTGCACCAATTGCTAGGTGATAGGAATTTCAGGGTGATAGTCGACCTCATGTACACAATGGTTGATGCTTTCTGTAACCAGAGCCTGAAAGAGGGTGATGTAAACGGTGACATCTTTTGTCAAGCTGGACAAAGGCCAGCTGCAGGGCTGGGGCAGGCTTCTGGGTGTGAGAGTTAGTCTTACTGTCTTGGGGTGCAGGGCCCTTGGCTCTGAGCCCCTCCCCCCCCCAAGAAGGATTGTACTAACTGCTTCCGGTTTCTGTGCTGCCAAGTCTGTTCTATTCTGTATCCCTGTCAACAAATAAACCGTTTGTTCTACCTGCTGAGAGAGTCACATCTGACTGCAGTTGGGGATGCAGGGCCCAGCGAAGCCTCACGCCTTGTTGACAATATTTAATCCCTTGAGTGTGAAAATCTGGGTTTTGAAACATGAAGTGCAGCTAATTCCTACACTAATGGTCTGTAGTTTGTATGGCATAATTCTTCGAGTGCTTGCTCACATGTATTCCAATTGGAGGTGTGCACGCGTTGGAAAGTTTTTCCCTAGCTGCTACCCATTGGGTCGGCTGTAGAGCCCCCTGGAATGGAGCTGGTGCAGTGCACTATATATGACCCTACCAATTCAACCACTCCTCAGTTTCTTCTTACCGCCAGTGATGGCTGTTGGAACTTGCAAGTGCCTTGTATCCCTAGCGCTTCCCACTATTGGTTGTGTAAATAGTTAGATCAATAGTTAAGTTAGTGTTGGAGTTAGGAATGGGAGGTGAAGGGGATTTTCCTTTCACTCCAATGATCCTTCAGGGCTTGGGGCATGCCAAAGTCCCAGGGCTGCAAACCCTGCAGGCTTTATCTTAAGTTTATGCCAACTAGTGACCGCCACAACTCGTATCTCTGGTGTCTGGTGGGGAGCCCTGCAGACTGACAAGTGCAAGATCTGCAAGGCCTTCAAGCCACGCACCAGCAAGAAGTGGAACTTTTGCCTGGAGCAGCACCTCATGGAAACCATTCTCCAACTGCAGGATTCAGCACCAAGTGCTTCAGCGTGCAACACACCTCCTTTGGTTCCGGGACTGGCATAAAAAAAATAATAAGACCCTCTTGGTACAGTTGCGCCCCTGTGGAGTCTAAGTGGTGCTGCTCATGCTCCCCAGGGTGGCTTCCAAAGAGGCCTAGCCTTGACGTTGGTGCATCCAGCTCCGGTTTCCCACTCTGCACCGCCAGGATTAGCAGGCCTGAACTGCCAGGCCCTCCCCCATTCTCTTGGGCTCCGAGTGGTGAACCATTGGTGATGAGCCTGTCCTCCATGCCAGACACCTTCAAGGCTGCGTGGGGCATCATCAAAAGGATGCAGTCCACATCGTGGGACAAAGGTCTCCACTTCCCGCCAGCCTGCCTGGGGGACGCCAGCCATCATGGGCCCACCAATTCCAGCCCCACTGTCTCTCTACTTGTAATCCTGGCATAATCACCCCCAGTCTGACTCGTGGTCAGTCATTCTCACAGCTGGTTCTGTCAGAGCTGCACCCACTCCCGAGGGGTTCTGTGGAGAGCAGACCTGATCATTTATTCCATACTCACCCTCCTTCCCAGTATCAGAGCAGCTGGCAAGAAGGAACTGAGAGGTGGTTGGGTCAGCAGGGTCATATATAGTGTGCTATACCAGAAACACTCCAGGGGCTCCATAGCCAACCCAATATGTAGCAGCCAAGGAAAAAAAAACTTTCCACCAGTCGTGCACGTGGTGCGCGCACACCTCAGTTGGAATAGATAGGAACAATACATCTCAAAGAACAGCAGCTGCAATGGAGAGTGACCACTTTTTCTACCAAAGCAAAGCAGATTTGTTAGTCAGCCAGTAAGTCTGTTTAAGACCCATGGAGGAAGTCATGTTACAGTGAAGGAGGTGGCAAAGAAGCTCTTACCAACAGTCAGACATAAGAATCACTGCAATTCTGTGAAGTCTAACGTCCCTGAAACTCAACCTGCAACATGACTTAGATCAACATGCAGACTTCCCACATAAACACAGGAACACATAACAACTTTGGCCTCAATTTCCGAGGCACACGAGTTTCTCTCTTCAATGGGAAATAAATGTCTATTCCATACTAGAAACATTCTAATCATCATCCTCAAGTAATGGAGCTTTACCTGGTCATGACTCTCGCATGTGTTCTGCTATCCATTTTACTGGCAAGCAACAGAGCATGACCCCATAATCCATGCTTCATAGCAGACTCCAAAGCATCCTATTAATGCAGAAAGCATAAGAAAAATAAAATCAGTTTACCAGGGAACAAGTTTAATACACCACTCAGTACAAAGTACTAATGATTTCTAGTGCATGTAACTTCTGACTATGAACTGAAAATGCTCATTAAGTCACATGCTAGAGCAATACAATATAATTTAGATTTGAATTGCGAATTCTTTGGGGGCATGGAGGTCTCTTTACTGTAGAGTGCTAAGGACATTGATAGTACCATAATATTACACATTAATATGTTTAACTTTCATTTTTATTACTTGATATTTTAATTATATGCAAGCCACTAGAGCTTTAAGAGCATGTGGGTTTTGGAACAATAAATCCAAGTAAAACAAACTCAACCAGTCCTTTAACAACAATGTGATCATTCACCTTCTTACGACCGTAGAGCAGAAGCTCCCTGAATCTCTCGATCTCTTTTTCAAGATTGTCAATTGTGGTTATAAGACTATCGGTGAGAAATGAGAGTTGAGCTTCGACCGACTCCTCTTCCACTTGCTCCAAAGCTTCATTAGTGAAGTCAATCAAGTTTGCTTCATTGGGAGATTTCCCAGGAAGCCAAACTGTTTTGTGATCTCGTAGCAAAAGCTCTGCAATGTCTGTGCCCACTACAGTCTATAAATGAAAAATTCAAATCACTAAAGTATTTCAATTAAATTATTTCAGTGTTTTATAGCTGAGACACTTGAAGTCTAATAAGTTAATTAACACAAACGATGCAGTGGGTTGGATAAAAGGAGACGACTGGATGTCCCAATCTTCAGATACCCCAGCAGGACTAAATCAACAAAGCCTCAGTGCTCTCCTCCTAATTGGCACTTCAAGCAGCAAGACTAAGGAGGAATACATGCCTGTTGAGCATCTGACCTACACTCTTGGCCCAACACACACCTTATGTACTCTTGCCACTCACATTAACGAAGTGCCTATATCTTAAAGATTCTTATCTAAAACCTAAAGATAAAAGCTTTGAAAATGGACCTGAGGGCATCAAGGGAAAGCTTACAAAGATTTAAGAAATAAGACATACCCCATTCTGTCTGCACAACAATACAATAAAATCCCAAATCAGACTTGCAGACTCTTTGTCAATTAGATTTTCATTCTGAAAGCACTGTGTGGCTCTGTTTTGTGCAAAATTAATGACATCCACTTTATGGGTTTCATCTCTGGAAGAGGAAGAAAAGTGCACAATGAAACAAAGAATCAGTATGACGTGTCCGACATCATCACCAAAATGAATCTGTAGAAGTTAAACCTTCAACAACATTTAGGATTGTGGAATATAGATAACTGATAAAACCAGTTTAAAACAATCTATTATTTGCAGTCAGACAAAATAAGGAAAAATTAAACTTGAGAACACTTTAAAATAGCTTATTACATCCATAAAACGTACTTAGCCAGAGGGCCCGGAAAGGCTCTCATCTCTTCTTGTTCTGGCATATGTTGCAACATAGTCTAAAAAAAATGAAGCAAAAAAGCAAGATGAGAAACTCTTACTGCTATAAATTCCACTATTTGTACAGTGATTTGTTTTGTACCCAACAATGTATCCGAAAAAGCTACATGTTACCTATAGTGTCATCTACGCCATCGTTCTTGGACAGTAGAGCTGAGTTTTTTACAGTATGTTTGTTAGGGCCCCATCCAATTTGGTTTAAATGTTTTAATTACTTTCCATGAGAAATTATTCCACAGCGTAAGATCTCATGGGAAACATTTCCTGTTGCTAACACTATATTTTCCTTTTCCCATCTCCTTAGGACATTCAATATAATTCCTCTGCCTTCTTGCTCTGTACATCATTAAAATACTAGTAGATAATGGTGTTCTATCTTGGTCACATTCTACTCTTCAGATCCCAAACTTCCCATCACTCTTCCCTGAATTCTCTTCTATCAGTCCACATCTAGCTGGTGACCAAAACTTGTACTCCTTTGGCCCACTGGTGGAGTTGCAAGAGAAAGAGAAATACTCACGTTGAAAGGAGATCAAATACTTTATAACATCTACACAGTGAATCTCCAAGCCTGAGTCAACAGTGTCATGCTTGAATTTGTGCTAAAAATGGCTGTGTAGATGATGTGGCTTAGGCTGCAGCTTAGCTGCTTAAGGAGATGGTGGGCTTGAGAGCCCAACCAACAACATCTACACAGCCTTTTTTTAGCTTGGTAATGCAAGGTCTTGTGGGCCTGAATTGGACAACACAGGCTCAGAGATTCACAGCCACAGGCCATACACCAAGATAGCCAACTGTCCCCATGGCTGCTGGCAGAGAAATGTACAAATGCTCATGACTCAGTCAATGGCCGTGTACAAAAAGAAAATCAAGACCCTAACCTTCCTAGGAGTTGGAAATCCTTTTTTAAATTATCAAATGCCTTAGTAAGAAAAGAGGATATTACACTAAGGCTTGCAGAAGAAACTGAAAGTGAAAATAAGGAAACTTACAAAAACAAAGAATTAACATTTGTTTTTCTATAAACTAATGGCTTTCTGTTGTATGGGCATAACACCACGGAAGTGCCCCCATTTTCCCTTTAGGAAAAATAGACTTTATAAATATAACACATTTGTACTCCTGATGTACTTTTGCTTTACCTCCATACTGTGTATCTCAACCAAAGCTGGCTGTCCTTCTGAAGGCAGGTTTGGTAGCACTTTTGTCAGATGACCCCCAGGACCAAACCTTGCACAGACATGAGGCACTAAAAATTTCTCAGGTGTCAAGGGCCTTGATGGGACTGCAGTAGAGCAAAAAAATCAAAATTAAGTGACTTAATTACCTTGCAGCAACTTAGTTATTAACATTTCATTTAGTTTTCTATATAGTTTATATAGAAAGCAAACATGAAATAAACCTGCTACTGATGTTGGCTGAATATGATCTTTAAAAAGGTAACAGCTATCCTGTTCTATCAATGCAAGCCACAGTACTGAGGACAGACCTCTCAGAAATTAGCTATTATGAGAAAAAATTGTGTACAAAAAACTTAATACGATATTTTCCCCATAGACATACTGCTTATCAATTCTCAGTTCATTTTTATGCATTTCTAATGTTTTAGGACTTGAGACAAATATATTCTTAAAGAAATGCCCATACTTTAGGAAGTGAACAACTCTGTTTTTAGAAACACTGCTGTTTAACTGCAAGAAGCAAGGGTAATAGAAAAAAAATCAGATTATATAAACAGAATTGTTCCTAAACTATATTTATTTTAAAAAGATTCTCCATGAAGCAAAAAGTAGATCTAATTCAAAGCATGCCTGGATGCAAGAAAGTTTTAAGCATCCTACTAGTATACACACAGTTCTACACCAAAACACCACAAATGCAAATAAGTGTGCAGTACTTAATACATAACCAGTAGCAATTAATAATTGACCATAAAATAAGGGAACTGTTCAGTGACAGTCTATTATTTGTGCTATCCTGGGCTATTTTCACAGTGAGCAAAACTTAACATAGGTATAGCTCACATCAATGACTCTGCAAATAGGGAACACATTCTACTGTTATCGGTTTAACATCTACTATGTACACAGGTGTTTTTACCACCAGTAGGCTTGATAAATGTTTGTATAACATTTTAAAGTTGAATGAAAGACACAAAAGCAAAGAATTGTCAACTACTCTCTCCCAACCTTCCCCACATTTCTGCAAATACCTTGTTCTACTGATGACCATTCAGTTTCAGCTGGATAGCCATAATCTGTAAAAGGCTGTTGACCATCAAAGTTTGCAGGGTATCCTCCGTATGGATAATCTGTGTGAAGCGAGACTGGCTGGGTGGTGGTTTCATATGCATTAGCTGTCAGATCATGGTTGCTTCTATAAAGCTGGCTCTGAATAGAACATTAGTAATTGCTGTATTAAAGACATAATAGCAGGAGGGGAAAGAATCACGTGGGCTGAACAAAGTGGCGAACAGAATGGAGTTGCTTTTCATCTCCTACTCAGAAGCTATATGGGCTCCTTTTACAAGTATTTCAATACAGTAAGTTGCCCAGGACTTCATTAGACTTACGCAAACCGCCTGTTGAATCAAGTGGCATAGTGGACATGAGCTAAAATAGTTTAGGTGTGTTTTAATGCTCTATTTCCCTCTGATCCCCTCTTACAATCTGATTTGCTCACCTCAGTCTGCATTTGTGGGCTTACTTCTCTCGCCACCAACTCCTCTCCCCATCCTTTAAATGATTATGCATGTTCATTATGCTACAAATAAAAAGCCATATAGTGCTTGTGCATCTGCAACTCAGACAGGATACCACAACCTCTCTTATAGTGCCTTTTCTGAGTGAGAAAATCCAACTTGACTAAGGATGGATACTCAGCAGAAATGCCTGTACGATCTCCAGTTCTCCATGTCCAATATCAATGAAACATTTGGGTCCCAAATGGATGACTATATTTAAGATTATATCTGGATTGCTAAAAAGTTAACATACGAGACTAGAGATATGTAAATGTAGACTCTACTAACAGTATACAAGAACCATCTACTAGTTAGAATGTTTCAGGAAGTATCTGTGCATTTGTACTGAAAAGCAGATAAGTAATCTAATTTAAAAACCTAACAGAAAACTGTTCTACATATCAATTTAATGGTCCAATCTCTTTAAATATATTCCACATTTTAGACCAGAATTAGATTTTAATGTCTGTGATGATGGGAGGAACAAGACATATACAAATATAAATGTGGATCCATTCTCAACTTTAGCAAACTGTAGCAGTTCTCCTATGCCCAGTAAATTGTAGGATCGAGCTCTTAACTAAAGAGGCAGTTTCTTCCTATATTCTTATGTGGCACCAAGCACATCTTGAGCCCTGGTCCTAATCAAAAAATCTACCAAATAAATATTTTAAAATCAAGTGCATGCTATGGCACAAATGTTCAATCTCCAGTTGCTGACTATGAACTTTCAAAATATGCCTCTATTACCCAAGCTAAGAACAGAAGAGTAGCCTTTGTATATTATGATCTTCTAGAGATTTGGTCCAAGATATTGTCAGGTCACCTCATTCCCAGCATTAAACAGGTTAACAGAATAAAGTCAAACACCTGATGCACACATAGGAAACTTACTTGCTGAGAGCGAGAACTGAAGCTGCTCTGACGGCTATGAACACTGTGGGAACTACGGAGGCTATGGGCAGAATGTTCACTGTGGACACTTCGTCTGTCAAATTCATCACCGTAAGGGTCTTTGTGAGGCTCAGCTTCATCATCAAAGCTCCCAGCAAAGCGAGGATCATATCGCCAGTGATCTTCATATTGGTCAGGTCTAAAGAGCAATGAAATACGAAAATAAAGATAAGGGCCTATACTGTGGGAAGAATTAAATTCAGTGGATTTTTGTTTCCATTGACTAGAGACTAAAGAAACAACGTCACAGACTAGCCCACAGATTTAGGCTTTGTATGACACAGTCCAAAACCAAATGTAATAGCAGTATCTTCAATTATTTTTCACTTGAGAATATTTTCTTGCTGTGATTTAAACCCAAATTTACAGCAAGTACATGAGAACCAAAGAGTGAAACTGACTAATCTTGTGTTCACTGAGAAAAATAAAGTGCAAAAAGTAAACAGATAATGAAGAATATAGTTTTAATTTTTTAGTCATCATGTTAACAACAAAAGCATGAAAATCAATTTTTAAAGAGACATCATTTTACTCTGACAGTATCCCTTTAACCAAACCTGCTGACAGGGAGGGCAAAGGAGGCAGTTGCTCCGGGCCTGGTGATTCAAAGGGGCCTAGGGCTCCAGCCACCAGCCAGAGCTTCACCTCTGCACCACACAACACTTGAGGGCTGGGAGAAGGGAGGGCAGTACCATAGCCTGGGTGATGCTGCGAGCTGATTGCCCATAGTTTCACTCCTTTCGGGGGCCTGGAACTGCCCCCCGCTCCAGACACCCACCCACCCACACACCTTGCCCCAAGGTGGCTATCTACCCTGCTGCCTTTCACCATATAATTTTTAGAGAAGCTGTTGAAGAGCCTAGTTTTTTGCAGTTTAAGACCAACACCCCATTCTGAATTCATCTAACACAGAAAACTTCAAAGAGAACATTTGTCTACTTTGATTTCCATTTAAACTCTGTACTTATTTATTTAAAAAGCTAGTTACAAAATAAATTCCATTTTTCTTAAAAATCAGTCTCTCAAAACTGGTTTATCTAAGATACCTCAAGTTCCATAAAAATTCTCCTAGCCATCAAGAACACATGCAGATTGGCAAAAAAATCCTGTTTTATCTCTCTAACACTTTAAGAGTCTGCCATACAAAAGATTTGCCTACCTAGACTAAGTTACATTTCCTGGAAATCAAATTAAAAAAATCATTGCCCAGAAATTTTACAGAATAACCTGAAACTTTGAACCTTTCTGGATAATCTGGATAGTAAATTATGCAACAGAGCCAACTCTCAAAACCTCCAAATAAAAGGCCTGGATTACAAACCTGTTGTTATATGGATATGCCTCTCTCTTTTGATATGGATTGTGTTCAGCATCATACCAGTATCTCTGGTCATAACTTCTGGGATCTCTATATCTGGAGTCATATGCTGATGGATATGCTGATGCCCAGCGACTTGGGTCTTTAAAAAAATACAAGTTTTAATTTAATATCTTAATCCAGTACATTTCTCACAGCATTTCTCTATTTGTTCTCTACCGAAATGCATCCACCTATGTTTTGTTAGCATCTGAGATAACTACTGTACAAATCCACTAACAAAACTGAGATACTAATTTTTTAATAGAAATATGTTAATTCATAGTTTTGCCATAATCAAATGAGGCCAAATGAAAGTCAGACTGAACTGTAAACAAAAAAAGCTGTAAATCAATCTCAAGTCTCTGTGATACATTTGGTTACACCCAAGTATAAATGATCAGATTATTGTTATATACCGTAGCCAGATACTATACTGTACTCTTTCAAAAACATGGGCTCTCAATCTAATAGATGTTTTCCAATCTAAATTATTATGAGGCTAAATGATGATATTATTATGAAAAAATTATTTCCACAAGAAGATATGGGATCCCCCAATGTAAAATCCTAGAGTTTGGAGGAGAAATTCTTGCAGGAAAAGAGAGAACTGTAACCCCAATTCCCACTGGTCTGACAGAATTCAAGGGCTGACCTCCAAAACACTGTTACACCATGGATGACTGGGGAGCATATGATTTGTTTAGAGCGCAACATTTAGAAGTAGAGTCAATTTATGCTCTGATAACTAGTTTTCCATTGATTAAGAGCCTGTCTACAGTACATGTGTTTGGGCACAAGTAGGCACGGTGACATGTTATACACTACAGCACGCAATTCCATACATGTCACTGTATAATTTTACCATGGTAAAAGGAAAGTTTGACCACTTTCCTCATTGCCAAATAGGGAATCAAAATAATTAATTCAAATTTAATTTGTTGCTTTTTCCTCCTCCTAAGCCAAGGATAGAGAGAGGACAGCAGAGCATTAAGGACAACTGCAATTAGGGATGTAAAGTCCCATTTAAAAAGTTAACTGGTGAAACCTTAAATTTTACGGGTTAACAGGGATCCAGCGGGCGAGCAGCTGCTCCACACTGGCTGGGCCTGCCGCACCAAGTGATGCTTACCAGGTAACTGGTTAAGGATCTAAGCAAGTCGTCAAGTCAACTACTCACTTCCCACCCCCTTGCTGCCTTGGATACAGAGGTGGTGGGGGTGGGAGCTGGTGTCACTGGTGCCTCCATGTTGCCACCGCTGCCCCTCTCCCTCCCCGCTCCCTCCCCCCCCGCCCTGCTGCCTCTATTGGAGGCAGCAGGAGCCAGGCCCAGGACCTACCCCTGCTGCGCCTCTGCAGTTTAAATGTAGTAGGAGTTGAGTTGCCTACGTGCCTGGCTCTTACTACATTTAAGAGCCGCAGTGGGGGTAGCTCCCGGACCTGGCGCAAGCAGGGACTGAGCAAGCCTTCCCTTATCGACTACACGATTAGTGAAATACTCGCCTCTTAATAGCCTTATAACTGGTTAACCCTTTATATCCCTAACTGCAATGCAGAAGATCAGTTTTCAACAAACTAAAGGTTTTATTCTCATTAACAGGGCTTGACAAATCTGCTTATCTACTCGCCCATGGCGAGTAGATTTCAGCCAGTCGCCCCGTTCACCGGCGGTTCGTGCATGCGCAGCGTGAGGCTGACAAGTGGTTTTCGCCGCGGTTTGTTGAGCCCTGCTCATTAGCTATGGCAAACGTGTCAATGTCACAACTTCAGCAAAAGGCCACAAATTTAGTTTTACAATAGTGCTCTGATGCTTTTTTTTTTTTTTTAAACACACTTCCCAGCTCCTCAAAAAAATCAGAATTCATTGTCCATCTGTACCTCCATAATTATATGCGTTTGCATAGTAGTCTGCATAGTAATCATTCCAACCACTTTTTGAATTATAATAATCTTCGGTATAACCCTGTCTGAAAGAGAAAAAATACACAAGATAAAATGCCATTATTAAAAGAGGCACAGTAACTATTCTTAAAGATGTTAGAAAATAAATACGTAGCTTTTGGTTATACTCACAATAACAGCAGAACAGCCATTATAATAATTTTTAAAAAATGCAGTTACAGGAAGCGGAAGGTTCAGGGAACCAGAACCTATAGACCAGATAACTATTCAAATCACATTCCATGCTATCAGCAACTAAAAGTTGTAACAGATTAGTCTCTGTGAATGGATTTGGTTGTCAGTCCAGTCACTTATGGACAACTAAACATCACGAAAGCCATTGCTACAATTGGCTTATCTGAGGCTGCCAGTAGCTAACTAGATATTGAGAATTATTCTCAACTCGAGACACTCATGTGAAGTCAGGCACAAGTGTGTAGTGGAGACTGACTTGTTAGTAACCAATGCCACAAATTAAATGAATATGAAAGTCTCTGTCCACACCACAAACCCATCACGTAATTAGTGTACAATCCACAAGTGGCTAAAGAGATCGTGAAAGGTGCAACCAGCGTAACAGGTGCAACCAATTCCCATTTAGATCTTTTAAAAATCTTAACCCACCACTGAGAGCCAGGGCCAAGAGTTAAGTTAATAAGACTGCACAATAAAACACTGATTTTTTTTTAATAGAAATTTGTTAGTTTGGGTAGGGTTTTGACTAAAAAAAAATAACTCCATTTTGCTTAGTCTTAAGAGTAGATATGAACTTTATAAAAGCATTAAAAACATTTAATAGAAGGGACAAAAAAGCTGTGTTACTGAATAAACTGTCAGGAATATTTATAAATCCAAACAAAAAATCTATTATAATGGAGACTAAATTTTATGTGTCTCTTCAAAAAAAAAAAATTTACAGCAAGTAGGTAAGAATAATACTTCAAGGCTCTGAAATACTATGTGTAACAGTGATGCACTAAGAACAATGCTATGAAGATAGTGCAATCCCATTAATTTATCTTGTTACAAATTCTCACTGTGTTTTTGGAGGTTCAAATGTGCACAAAACTATTCCAGCTGCTTGAACAGGTTATGGGTTTAAGGAGCAGTACCATTACTTTTAGAGGCTGTCAATACATAAGATATGAAAGAGTTTCCATGGCAGATTTGTATCTGAAAACTATAGCTGATGGTAACTGCCCGGGGGTTCGTAATTTCTAGTGGATGATCCATTCTCTCAGAGCCTACTGACTTCTTAACTACATGTCATTGCTACAGCAACATCTTGTGATGAATGAAAAAGCCTACAAATCACTCATGTAACATTCATTATAAGCTAGTTACTCTCAAAAACGGTAACTGGCTCCTTCTGATTGACCACGGTAATTTCAATGCATTCCTTTCTTCAAGCTTGTTTTGCCACATTTCTTCCTATAACTCTATGCTACTTTATTAGTTAATTGGATAGAGCTTATTGCCATCGTGAAAGTCATCACTAAAAAGTTGAGCTGATGCAGAACTGCGGATTCTCTCATCTGACTCCCACCCTCTCTCCCATTTGAAAACAAAAATCTCTCTCTCAGTAGGCAACCTATACTGGAATGTTTTCAAAAGCAAATCCCAGGAGGTACATGCAAAAATGTAATTTCTTAACAGGATTGAAGAATTTACCTCTTACAAAGCTGTGCGTAAGAGTTACCGTTAAACTCTGGGAGGCTGCAACCTGCGTTACTCTCTCAGTGGACAGCTTTGGAAAATAGATATCATCAGTAGTGATTCTCTTATTGAGCCCCCTTTGAGGGGAAAAAAACCTGTAATGGCAGCCTACAAATGGGCATGAAGGAGACGACTACGATCATATCACTGTAATTTTAAACATGGCATAGTGTCCCCTCACATTTAAAAAGCAACAATATGCAATTCTTACTTTGGGATTATGTGTTTAATAGAATGTAATAGATTATATCTGTAATAACATGTGTAATTTGAACTTCGTCAATACTGACACTCATTTCACACCATCTAGCTCTCATATTGCACAAGACAAAAATTCATTATGAATAATTAAATGTAATACATCAGAACACGCTAAACCTTTGCAGAGTTCCATAATTACATACCTAGAAGGAGGTCTGTCAGAGCACTGACTAGCTCTGGAACTAGGACGCTCAGGCTCACCATATCGATAACCACCAGGCTCCACATAGGCAGGATTGCTTCTATCATAGGGTGGGTAGCGGGGGCCGTATTGTCCATAGACGTCCTCCTCAAGAAGATTAGATTATATATATAAAAACCTATTAGTTAAACTGTTTGAAAATCTGACAAGAAATAAAAAACAACCACCTCCACACACACACACACACACACACACACACACCCTCCTCCTCCCTCTCCTTTCCCCGCTATGGCTATCCCTTTTCTAAAAACTCAATTTTCTTTCTTTCCCCTCCCCCACCTTAAAAGTTTAAAATTGAAATTAGCACCCACAAGAGTTGTTGCATTGGCAGTCCTGGATATTGAAGGATATTATCTTGCCACAAAGGGTATAGAAGGCTACACCGTTGCCTTAAAACCAGATTTAAGAAAATACTTCTGAAATTGTCAATATTCCCACATGGGAGTTACACCATTTTTATGATTTGGACACCCAACTCACCAGGACAAGGTTGAAACCTTTTTCCCCACACAGGCCAATACAACAGTGGTCAGATAGGAGTCACTGTCACTTCAGGTTTGGCCTCCCTGGTCCAGCACACTTGGGACCTGACCGGACCCAGATGAGGGATTTTGCCGGACCAGGGGAAGTCATTTCTGGCTTCCTTGCCGCCAAACTTCCCAGCACTGGCCTGGCCACCGGCCTCCCAGCTGGCTCCTCACTTGCCACCGGCCCTGCTATCCTATCAGGCCTCTTGGTACTGTTGGGCAGCCCCACTACTAGCAACCCACTGCCCTGATAGTCTGCAGTGCTCCCGGCTGCCAATCCTCTTACTAGGACTTGCTGATCCTGGAACATCCATGGTCTTGCTGGACCACAGATGTTGCCAGACCAGAGAGTCCCAGTTTAGAGAGGTTCAACCTGTATTAGAAATTAATAGTAAATACCCATTTCCTATCTTAAATCTGCTTCTAATTTAAACTCTAAGAACCTCATTACCCATTATTTTCAATTCGGTCTGGGTTTTCACACTCCTGATTGTAAATTTATTTTTCTATGGATTTCGATTCTGCTTTCTAAGGATGTTAAATATCTACTAATTGACTAATCGAATAATTGATGCATTGTGCATTGGCTAGTCGATTGATAGGGCAAAAGTGCCGTGTGGAGCCCAGGATCAGCTGAGGACTCCAGCTGATGCCAGGTTCCACACTGTGTTTCAAAGAGACAGTGCCGCACGGACCTCCCGGTCAGCGGGGGAGTCCCCAGCTGATCCCGGGCTCCACATGGCGCTGCTGCTTTGAAAAGCCATGTGGAGCCTTGGGACATCCCAGCTGGCCATGGGGTGCATGCAGCGTTTCAAAGTGGTAGCGCCACATGGCGCCTGGAGTTTGGCCCTGGGCTTCATGTGGCACTGCCGCTTTGAAGTACCCCTTCCTCTCCCCCTGCCTCTTTCTGATAGAGGCAGTGGGGGGAGGAGGGAAAGCGACTAGTCGACTACAACAGTGTTTCTCAACCCTTTTTTTTTTTTATAAAGTACTCCCACCCTTTTTAAAAAAAAAATACTCCCAGTGCCTACAATTTTCAGACACATTTTTTTTCTACTGTTGCAACAGATTTGTTTAAACAACTTAATCGTAGCCATGTGGGTGATATTATTTTTGAAATTTTTACACCCAAAAATTTCAAAAATAATAAAACGCTGTAAAACTTAAAACAAAAATTCCATTTTCTCCAAATTTCAGTTAGGTTGACGTACCTCACAGACTCCTCTTGAATACCCCTAAGGGTTTTCGTACCACTGGTTGAGAAACACTGGACTAGGATGTTGACTATCCGATAAGCATTTGCTTATTGGATAGTCGACTAGTCCTTCACATCCCTATTTCTAACATCAGATATGAATCATGTTTGTTAGCTTTAAAGCTGCCAGTTAGTAATGAAAATGTTCCCAAAAAGTCCTTCCACAGGCTCTCCCATTACCTAGTTTTGGATGAGTTCTTGCATCATGTTAAGTCTACAGTAAAATAGAAAGTGAATCTTTCAAGATAAATGCTATACTATTAATCTCTTCAAACACTTTGTTATGATTCAAAGACAAAAAAAGCTACCAAATACATCAATACAATTAGGAAAGAGAAGAAAAAAGTTCTGGCTCTACCTGGTAATAAAGTTGAGCTGCTGTTCTAGGATCCACGGGAGGATACGGCTGTGGATATGGAGCCTGATAAGCATCATAAGGATGCCTGTAATAGTAGTAAGGGTTTTGTGTTGGCCCAAAGGCATCCTGAGGCGTCTGAGGTGGTGGTGGATTCTGCTCTTGCTGCATGGTTGGCATCGCTGGCTGACTACTGGTAACAGATGCTGATGAAGTTGGAGCACTCAGTGACTGAGCAGAAAATGATTGTTTATCAGGGCTTATTTGACTGCAGCTTGTGGGTGGCTGTGTTGAACTACCCTCCGGCGGACCCGCTGGATAATACCTATTAATTGGCACCTGATTCTCTTGTCGCTGTGGTGCTTGAGTAGGTTTAATTTCTGAAGCCATCTGATAATTTGAAGGAATCGAGGACTGCCCACTAGGTACTATTTGTGGTGTTTGAGCAGTCTGCTTTTGTTGCTGAGAAAGCAATGCTCCCTGTGGGGCTCTGTCTGAAGGAGCCTGAAGCTGCACATCTTTTGTTACCTGTTGATAGAAATGTTGTTTGTCATGTGCATCTGGCCCCATGGAGCTGGCATGATTGACTGGTTGCTGAGGAAATACCGGACCACAAGAAAGTAATGGATTATGCATCTGTACAGAATTACTGGTTTTGCTCTTCTCCAGTGTCCGTGTTACTGTAAAATCAAGTGCTCCAGAAGCTTCTACATGACTGTATGAATCATTTGTAGAATTATTATTAGGCACCATGGTATTCACTGGTGGGACTAACACCACATTTGCATTTCCACTGGGGATGTTTGTCCCAGGAGGAACAGTTGAGTTAGAGCCAGGCATACTGGTAAATTCAGGCTGGCAACCTTCTGAACTAGCATTTCTTTGAGCTTCTGGAGCCAAATTAAGTGGAGTCTGAGATGGAGGTTGCATCAGCAAGTTTGTGGACGGATTTGAGGTGATTTCAGAAGAATGAACAGGGCTTTGTAATAAATTAGAATGTGACGGATTAGAAGATTGAGGTGTATTAACTAAAGATCCAACCTGCATCATAGACAATGGTATACTTTCCCCAGAGAGGATTCCGCCAGCATGTGGAGTTTGTAGTCCTGTTACAGATTTATCTTCAACTCCAGGATCTTTCAGTGAAAGATTATTTTCATTCCTGGCTACCTGATTACACAAAGAAATAGAAAAATTAATTGGCTGAGCCAAATTATAACTCTGATTGGGTTGGGCAATCAAGATAGGCTGATTTTGCAGAGACTCCGTGGGTGGAGAAGACAACAAACTTGCATAACCGGAACTTGCCTGGGACTGAAGTGTCTCCTCTTCTCCGATTTTGGGAGGATTCTCAAGGTTTTCAGAAGATACATTTCCATGCTGGGATGGTTGCACAAGAATAGACTCTGGTTTAGTTGGCTGCTGACTGGACAGCCCTTCTTCCGGTGGTTGAATAATTTCCACTGTCTGTTTGGCAGGTACATACACTGCAGGAGCAGCCGGGGCTAGAAGAACATTGCCCCCAAAGTTAGGTAACTCATTTTGAGCCCAGAGAGTTGTTGCTGGACTCTCACATTTTTTAGTTGCTCCCTGTGCTCTTGTGGAGGGTCTTTTCTCAGGTATCAATTGTATGTTTTCCATAACAGGTCCACTAACAGGCTGCAACATGTTTCCAGGTTCCCCAGTGACTGTAAGAGGCAATGGATGTACTTGGGGCATGAAAATAGTTTCCAGATTATCTGGTGGCTGTTCAAGATTACCAGGTGAGGCAGCTGGCACAGCCGTATTTATCTTAATATTCTTTTGGTTTGACTGATTCTCTCTTAGTTCAACCACCATCTTTGCTTGGTCAACCTCTGCAGGTTTTACCCCAACCCCATGGGACCGGACTGGTTCAAAAGAACTATTTGCACTTGCCTGAAATATTCCTGTAGGTTTGGGGGGACTTGGAGTTGGAGGCTGGGACAGATTACTGTGGTAATTCTTGCTGACATGTGGCTCACTTGAATCTCCTCCCAAAGGAGAGGAGTCAATTTGCTTAAAGAAACTGGTAGAGGACTCATCAGGCTTCCCACTTTCTTGCTGAATAAATGTGCCAACAAGCTCTTGGGGTCTTGTTGAACTAGAAACACTCCTGTGGCTTATGTTGCTGTAGTTTGAGGATACACTATCAGATCGGACAGGATGAGGTAATGAGTCGGGTGCCTCTAGATTTGGTCCTCCTCCTGTATGGCTCACATTGGTGTTCTTTGGAAGCAACGGCCCTGGCAGTGGCCCATATCTGTACAGATCAGAACCTAGACTTGGGGACGAGCGATTAATATTCTGTGGTTCACCTGGCAGAACTTCTTGATTCTGAATGCATTCCAGGTTCTCAACATTTTCATAATGTGACCCAACATTCCCATGAGCTTTGCTGACATTTGCTTTGTCATCACTAATATACATAGAGTTTTTACTGACCTGTGTGTCAGGTTGGTTGCTTATAGTTTTAGAAGAATATGGGGCATCTGGTCCCTTCTGCACTGTCTCATTAGCTGAGCCTATGTTAACCTGTGCTTGAGACAGAACATTAGCTGCAGCCTGCTGAGGATGCAGTGGCTGATGATACGTATGTCCTGAACTGAGCTGACAAGCATCCAAGTTACCTTTACCAGACAGATCATGTGTTTCTGATGAAAGTATTTCTTCATTTTCAGCCTCATCCCCTTTGAAAAACATGGAGATAGTTCCTGAATCTGCATGGGTGGATGTCTGTCCACTTGGTGTTTCAGATAAATGTTGAGATTGATTTTTGGGGTTGTTTTCCTGAGTGATGGGATTCACAAAACCAGAATCTGGTAAAAGAGGTTGTGGGTAAAATGGTTCTTGGTAAGGTGGACCTGGCCAAGGATTAGTCATCCCTATATTCTGTCTAAACATATTTTCAGGCTGAAAACTATTCACATGGTGGTTGGCAACTGGGAAGCTGCTTATTTCATTCTTTTCATGACCAATGGGCGAAGGTGCTAGCATGGTACTTTGTGGAATATGTTGATGTACAGGACTCTGATGCAGATTTGCCTGGGGTGGAAGATGGGATGTAACAGCAGAAGAGTGAGCAACACTATAAACTGCGTTCTGAGACGGTGGCTCAACATAGGGCCAATAGTTGTGAACTTGAGGCTGCAGGTTCTCTCGACTGGATCTCCACTGAGGTGGAGTTTGCTGAAGAGGTGGTGGGAGGAATGGCGCTGCTGTAGGTACTGAATTAGTGTTGCTTGGATCCCTATTAATATCTTGCCTGCTTAGGGGCCTGTTTGCCACATGTCCACTGATAGAATTTTCAGGTGTTGCTCCTGTATTAGAAAGCGACTGTGCTGAAGAATTATAACGTCCATGTTCTGCATTTGGATGCATTTCTGCCGTGCTATTTATAATACGTGCTGGTGATGAAGGAATCACCACATTAGAAAATGTGTTTGAGTTTGTTCCTGGTTGCGATGCGGATGTTCGTAAAGATGTAGGCAGTCCATGAGAATTCTCCCCTGCATATGATGGAAAAGAATGCACAGCAGCTGGACGAGGAAACACTGATGGAGTAGGACCTGGCGGAACCAGTGGATTGCCTTTGGATGGATTACCTAACAGGGAACCTTGCGGAGTTTGCCTCCCAAACGCAAAAGGATCTGTCACAGGTTGCACCGGGGCAGTTGCTCCTGAGACTGGTGCATTTGCCCGTCTACTAAGTGGGCTGTTACGCCAATACGTATTCCGAGAAATTCCTGCAGGAGGCGGTCCACCAGCCCCTGCTGGAACTGTCTGTGGTGGTGGCTGCATGACAAATTTCTAGCAAGGTCAAATGCTGTTTGGAGAACCACGAATGAATGCTGTAAACAGGTTTTCTTTTTTCCCACGCTGCAGAGAAGAACATAAGACAAATTAGTTTCACATTCCACTAAGTAAGTTCAGCATTAAACAAAAAACTCATTCTGTTTTTGGTTCCAAAAGACAGTTTTCAGAAAATAAACTAGGGGGAGGTACCCCTGCTCGCTACACTTGCCAACCCTCATCTCTGGGGGTAGGTAGCCCCAGTTCCCCCCCAGCCGCTGGGAAAGGCCAAGCCGAGGCACGGAAGCCATGGCCTGTCTTGCTCTCTGGCACCAGCTGCCAGGGCCCCCTCCCCAAGGCCAAGCCACCCCAGCTCCCTCACAACCGTCAGAGGGTTGGGCTGGGCCAAGGCTGCAGCTGACCCAGCTGCCAGAGGGCTAGGCCTGCCAGAGGGCTGAGGTCAAGACCGCAGCTGACTCAGCTCACTCCCTCAGGCGGACAGGGGGTTGGGCCAGAACAAGGCCATGGTCGTCCTGGCTCTCCCCCGCCTCCGCCCCTGCTCTTGCCTTCGCTGGCCCTTTCCCCCACCAACCAGCCCTAGCTCTTTCCTCCCCCCAGCTGCCAGGGAGAGGGGCTTGGGCAAGGTTGCGCCTAGCTTCTCCCCCGGCAGCCGGGAGGGGGAAGAGGCGGCTTGCAGGCCCTGCATGCTCTTCATCCCCAGCCACCATCTGGGAAGGAGGGCCCTCCAGGGCCTCACTGGACCTGCGCTCTTCACCCAGGCTGCCGAGCACCAAGGAGGCAAGGGAGGAAGGGGCTGCGGGATGCAAAGTGACATGATGATGTCATTCTATCATCCACAGGAAAAGTTTTTTTAAATATAGAGAGATTTGCTGAAGGCATTGGATGCCTAAATAAAATATTTGCTGGTTTTTCCAGAATGTATATTTGTTTCCACACATTAAGCTATGACCCCCAAGAGTGAGACACAAACAAGAGACAGTGATGGAAAACCTAGCAACCATCAAAGAATAACAGTGGAAAAACCTAAGATTAACACTGTTGAGGAATGAAGGATTGTGGTATGACACTGCTATACCCATGGACTCCAATAGGAACTGACATGTATAAAAAAGAAAGTTCTTGCCATTAAACTCTGGATTCAGTCCTGCAAAGCCAAGCCTCAGAGGAGTCTCAGAGGAACCCCAACTCCTCACTCAGTCCATCCTGTCTCGGCAGCAAGACTGACTTGAACCATGATGGACAGGTAACTATACACCATCTGCAGGACCTGCGTGTGTGTATGAATGCATATGCTGCTTTTCATTTTGCATTTTCAATAAACACAGTGTATTGCCTTTTCCCCTGAGAAAGACCCTGTGTGCTTCTTATAAGCATAACAGACTTATAGTTGTATTTATACACAAAGTTCCATCTAATGCTGTTTGGCCAGTCAGTGCAAATAAAAGCAAACTATTTTAAAAAACAATGTAAAAATCTCCACAGGAAAATGGCTTTAAATACAGTTTTGACCCAGGCAATGTTTAAACTGGCTCTTACACTTATCACAGAACTGGAAGGGACCTCCAAAAGGTCATCGAGTCCTATCCCCTGCCTCACAACAGGACCAAGCACCGTCTAGATCATCCCTGACAGATGTCTGTCTAACCTGCTCTTAAATATCTCCAGTGATGGAGATCCCACAACCTCTCTGGCCAATTTATTCCAGTGTTTAACCACCCTGACAGTTAGGAAGATTTTCCTAATGTCCAACCTAAACCTCCCCTGCTGCAGTTTAAGCCCATTGCTTCTTGTTCTATCCTCAGAGGCCAAGAAGAACAATTTTTCTCCCTTCTCCTTGTAACACCCTTTTAGATACTTGAAAACTGCTATCACGTCCCTTCTCAGTGTTCTCTTTTCTAAACTAAACAAG
The DNA here is from genome assembly GCF_049634645.1 of Pelodiscus sinensis. Classification (NCBI taxonomy): domain Eukaryota; kingdom Metazoa; phylum Chordata; order Testudines; family Trionychidae; genus Pelodiscus; species Pelodiscus sinensis. The sequence goes on along the minus strand of NC_134732.1, from coordinate 20,388,547 downwards.
CCCAATTCTTTCACTCTTCCCTCATAGGTCATGTTTTCTAGACCTTTGAGCAACAAAAATGATTTTCTCTGGATCTTCTCCAATGTCTCCACATGTTTCTTAAATGAGGTACCCAGAACTGGACACAATACTCCAACTGAGGCCTAATCAGCACAGAGTAGAGTGGAAGAATGACTTCTCGTGTTTTGCTCACAACACTCCTGTTAATGCCTCTCAGAATCATGTTTGCTTTTTTTGCAACAGTGTCACACTGTTGACTCATGCGGAGTTCTTTTATGACATTTCATACTAACAGCTCCAATTGCGGTAGCACTAGTGCAGTCATTTCAGCAACTGAGCTATACTCGGAATCCCACCACTGACAGCACCAGTAAGCGACAGTGCACTAGCGGAAGATATTAAGGATGTTAAGATGAGAGTAAGTGACTAATCGTGTAGTCGATACAAATTGTATCGACTACATGATTAGTCGATAAGGGAAGGCACTGTTTCCGCCTTGCATTGGTCTAGGAGCAGCTCTGCAGTTTAAACATAGTAGGAGACAGGCATGCAGGCAGACTGGCTTCTACTACATTAAAACAGCAGAGGAACAGCGGGGAGTAGGTCCCAAGCCCAGCGTGAGCCAGGACCACTGCAGCTCTTCATTTTAAATGTAGTAAGAGCCGCAGCAGTACCGTACCAGTGCGAGCCGGGCCTGAGCCAGGCTTGCTCAAGTCTCAGCTCACAACAAGTCCAGCAGCCCCTGTTTGCGGCTGCCCATGAACAGGGGCTGTTGTTGAAGCAGTTTCACAAAGGCTGCTTCGCAACAGCCTCTCCTCCCCCCCGCCCAGCTGCCTCTGATAGAAGCAGCAGTGTGGAGGGGGAAGGCAGCACCACAGAGATGGTGCTGGGAGGGAACTGGCTTTTACAGAGGCAGGGGAGGGGGGAGCGTGCAGTTGAGTAGTCAACTCGACTACCCAATAAACTTAGGCTTATCGGGTAGTTGACTACTCGCTTACATCCCTAGAAGATATTACGAAATGCCCATACTTTCTTTGAAAGCATTTTCACTGGAGCTATATTTAAAGATGGGACTGGCATCTTAGACATAAGGTCAAAGAAAAATCATATTACTTTCAGAAAGAAATCCATATAGGGAGCACACAATGTTATCTGCATTTATTCAACACATTCCACTTTTGTCATGGCAAGACATGGGGCAGAGGGGAAGATATTACCAGAAGCAGAGTATTTTTAACTTTAAATACAATCTAAATTCTCCTGTTAAGTTTGTTAAAATAAATATGCTCTCTGGTTAATTTTAATAGGACTGTTTTGGAAGCTTTCCATCTCAACTTTAACTCAATGGAATCAGTAATAAAATAAGTGGGTTGCGCAATAGCAGTTTTTATGAATTAGTTAAGACCTTTATTTTGCCATTTATAATACTGTACACTTAAAAATCTTAATATAAAACAAGGAATGCAAGATCTGGAGCATTATTACCAGACCTGTACTACACAGTGAGACTTTCTGCATAATAAGATAGGTTTATTTAATAGAAAGAGTCTAATAACGTCATTCACAGCATGGAGAAAAAAGTATCTACAACCATTGTGTCACCTACTGGATATATTTTTGTTTGTCCTTAATAAAAAGCAATCAAAAGCTGTGCAGTATTTTAACAATATGACTCTGAAAATCAATAGCAATCAGACAACTAAAACCTAAATAAAGCCACTTTTACATTTTCGGTATTTTTGATAGCAAACGTTTTATGTTAAACTATAACAGAAAGATGTTTGTTATTGGTTTAGGAGCTAAGCCACTAAAGAAAGGGTTAAATGCACCTCTCTCTGGGATTTCAGGTTTAATCAAAATATAACCTTGGCAAACAATCTCTGGCTGCATTTATTTTGGAAAACTTTAAAAATCAGTAAACTTCAAAAATATAAAGCATATTAAGCCAATGAGCAGCACAGCTCTTATATATTCCCCCAAGCAACTTCTGGCTTCTGATCAATACAATCTACTTGTTTCTATTTATCATTTGTATTACAGTAATTGCATGCTTAATCCATGTCAAGAAAGTTTGTTGCTACAAAACACATCTAACAGTTCAAAGAGTTTTCAAATATTGCAATCATTTCTCTCTGCATTGATATCTAAGATAAAGCTTTCCAGCAAGGCACAACTACTGCCAACCAGGATGTTACCAGGAAAACCGGCCGAGTCAGTGAGCAGTTCCTGATTCTGAACGCTCTGCAAATGAACATGCTTCTAAGAATCTGTTTCAGACTTCCTTTCACATTTATTTTTCTATCATTACATTTTCAAGTTGTTGCACTAAAATTATTAGTGTTTATTCTCATTGTACTAGTTGTCATGCTAGTACATGGGAAAGTGGAAACAAAAATCCAAGACAATAGTCCAAGTGGAAACCATAATTTCTTGTGAATCAAATGTTTATCTCCAGTGTATTTTTTTTTAAATTTACACAAACTTTTTGAAAATGTAGTTCAGTAGAGAAATCAGTTTTAAAATACAGATGTTGACATCCACATTTCTCAGAGGGACTTTGTTCTTGACAGTATTTTAAACATGCACAAACCAGCAAAATTCTAATATCTTGAGTGTTCTCATAATCACTGCTAATTAGCAAATTCTACATTAGCATAGGGTGCTATTTTTCATTAATTATTTGCTCTTTTTTATGGACCTCAAGAATAAATTAGGGGTGTAAGTGACTAGTTAACAATCCAATAAGCATAAACTTATTGCATAGTCAAGTAGTCCCTCGACTAGTCGCTTCACACCCTCCTCCCACTTTGTTGCCTCTATCAGAGAGAGGCAGCAAGGCGGGGGGGGGGGGGGGGAAGAAGCCAGCTTAAAAGCTTAACCCCCCCCCCCCCCCCCAACACTGTCTCCGCAGGGGCCAGAGGAGGCAGAGGCATTCCTGCTGCTACACCTCTCCCTTTGAAATGTACAAGCAAGCAGCTCTTGTACTCTTCAAAGGGAAAGGCACAGTGGGATAGCACAGTGGGATAGCAAGCGCTCTCCCTTATCAACTAACTGAATACTCGATTAGTTCATTCATCAAAATTTAACATCCCTAGAATAAATAAATAACTAACCAACCACAGGCTTAGTTTAGAGGCCCAAGCCAGGAGAATGTACCCTTTACTAGATCAAAGTGAATAAATCACAGACAGCAAGTATAAAAGGTGTGTAAGATAGGGATCTTAAATTGCATTTAATCAGCTAATCAAGTAGTCAATGGAATTTCCATCAACTAGTCGATAAGGGGGGGAACTCCAGAGTTATAGCAGGGTTGGCTCTGGCCACAGGAGCTAACCCCGCTGCGGCTCTACCTTTTAAATGTATTAAGAACTACCAGGCTCTTAATACATTTAAAAATTAGAGGTGCAGCACCTGGGACTAGGCATGAGCCAGGACAGCTGATTCCCAACTCATGCTGGTCCCCCGCTAGACTCTGCCTCCCCTGCTCCTCTGTGGAGATGGTGTTTGGAGGAAGCAGCTTTTAAGCCAGCTCCCCCTCAGCACTGGCTCCTGCTCTCCACCCTCCCCATTGCTGCCTCTCTCTGATAGCATATGCGTATCAGGTAGTCAACTAGTCACTTACATTCCTAGTGTAAGAGTTTAAAGGCATAAACCATGCATATTATTAAAATGATGTAGGCAGGTAGTTTTAACCCACAATATCAAGTTTGAAAAAAAACACTTTTTTTCCAAAACTTAAACAAACAAGGGTTGAGGGTTTTTTGTTTCAAGTGAGAACAAGGGTGGGTATATCTACATAATCTCAAACCTCATCTGACTACCGTTCCCATTTAGAAGAGTTTCCATCCTATATCTCATAAAGTGATAATGCACAATAACCTACTAAATTTTTTTTAAAAAGTTGCTACTAAATGTTACCTAGTGACTACAGAAAATCTATAATTGCATAAAAATGGCAGCCTCAAAAATGATTACCAAAACCAATTCACAAATACTAGGCCTTGATTACACAGGAAGTTTTACCAGTTGTTTCAAAGTGTAGAAGTTTAAGCTAAATCAAATAAGTCACTCATACACTGGAGTAAATGTCCATATTGGGTTGTATCAGAGTAGATACACCTCTGATAAAGAGGCAGCAAGGGCGGGGGGGAGGGGAGGCTGCATATAGTCATTTGGATTAACCGATAAGACCAGGCTTATCGGTTAATCATTTACATGACTGTACGTTAACATCCCTAGTTTACATTCATTCCTTTAGTTATACTAAAAAAAGCTTTCAATGCCTAAATGAAGAGAAATGAACTGTTTAAAAAAATTATTAGAACACCATAAAAAAATCTCTCTAAAATCCAAAATTTTGGGTGTAAGTCATAGCAATATATAAAAAAGGTACAAATATATTTCAGAACAGTCAAACTCAAGATCTTAACATTGTGTGATTGCTCAAAGTAGTATTTGGGAGCAGGTTTACCCAATCGATTGTTCTGTGTGAAAAATAATTCTACTAAAAGCTGCTCACATGACTGAATTTCCTGAGGCCAACTGATAAAAAACTCAGATTGCAATGCAATTTCAGGAACCACACGGTAGCTTTTTCCCCTTTCTTGTTGCCTCTTAGCAACATGCTTTACAAAGAGACAAACCTGTGTGCTCAGTTAATTTAATCATGTCCTGTAGGTTGTGACTTCACCACCAGATCTAACTTTCAGTGTTTTGCACAAAGGATAAAACATTTATGCCTGCATTTTGATTAGTGTCTTAGTAGATATGGTACTTAATTCTAAATCAAGTTCTGCATTAACTAATGCTATTACATTGCCCTATGTCAGTTTATTCAAAAAAGTATAGCATAAAGAGTGTTTCAGAAAGATCAACTCCTGTGTGTCTTACACATGCATTATTCACAAACAGTTCTCTACTTAAGCATACTGAATAGCTCATACAAAAACTTTTTTCCAGCTCACAAATTTCCTGCCATTCACATTAAGATACTTATATAAAAATGGAGGCTCATATGTATAACTCATTGTGTGCCAATAGTGGACTCTTAATAGAAGTTTAAATGTATGCAATGGCTCAGGACTTGAACCCAAATAAGAAACCATTGCAACTCACTGAATAGCATCTGCAACATTCGTGAAGTTTAGCGTACTTGAGGTGGTTATCTAAATAAAAGTTTATAATATTATCAAAACCAAAATGGTGTCAGTGTTTACAGCTTTCTTAATTCTTTGAAAAAGATCTTAATGGAGCAAATGACCATTAATTTGGAAAATCAATTTGGAAAATTTCTCTTTGTGTTAGGATTTTCTGTAGAGATTAAACAGAAATTTCTAAAGTTAAATGTAACAAATGTTAGCATGAAGTAGCAAACACTAAAGGTCTCCATAGAGTTTTTCCATCCTGTATGTCTCATTCCTAACATCCTTTGTGTATCATAACTCATGTACAATGACACTACAATATGAACAAACCAAGGTAATTAAAGAATTTGTTAACAGGAATATGTGAACAGCACAAATATAGTTAGATAACTATAATCAGTATTCTGTTTGAAGTGTTTGGGTCAAAACTGAATTAATTATGCATAAAATATTTATCAAAACAGTTCCAATTAATCAATTTTAACTATCAAAACAAAATCCAGGGACAACTGTGGTTTTGGCTGAGATGACAGGAATCCAAAGTTTCCTCAAAATCTCTGCTATGCTTTGGACACAAGAAAAGTAAGAGATAAGAGTTTGTGAACTGAATTTATATAATCACAGAATACCATGCAAAAGGACACCAGTGGATAAAGCTGTAAGTGAATCCTATTCTGCAAGTAGTTTTCCTCCAAAACTAGAAACAAACTTTTTTAAAAATTCAATTCTATGACTTATTAGTCTGCCACATTTTTTGTTACTGACTGTCATATTAGGCCACAACCCTGCAGTCACATCTGTTTGAGCAAACTCTTGTATTTGTATGGATCCAATTACAGGATCTGGACCATACACCATAAGCTGTTCAGAACAGGAACTTCATCTTTCTACATGCATGGATGACATTCAATATATTGTGGACACCATCATTCTACAAGAGTAATTAAATCTAAAAACGTCCTACAAGCTTGCACATAGATGCAAATATCGCTCTGATGCTCCTAGGATCAAGAACATAGACCTGAATATGCAGCCCTCGGACAACAGCAACATCAACCTTTCCACCAGTTTGGAAAGGAAGTAACTAGTTAATTAGGTCAGTGGTTCTCAACTTTTTCAGGCAATACTCAGCCATTATCAGCTGGTACTCACAGTTTCTTATTCAATTATGCACAGGGCTAAGAAGGTGCAAAAGTCTGAAAAAAGGAAGAATCGGATTTTCAAGAGATCACTTTACATGTCTTCTTAAAAACAAAGGCATTTACACTGTATGACACTTTTAAAATAGCCTTAATTCACCACATCTACCTGCAAGAAAGACCTGCAACTTATACACACAAACACCTACTGTGGAGCTTGGGTTGCCTCAACACAATCCAATAGGTGGGGGGACAGAATCTTCAACTGCCATCTTTGCAAATTCATCTGACTGTATAAACCTATACATTGTAACATCTGAGCCTCACCATGTCACAATATAATGAAATGTCATATCAGGGACCCCATTCCAATTTCAGGATTTCCAAGAAATCCCTTTTCTACAACTGTTTCTATTGCTTACAGGACACAAAGGCATCCTAAGGAAAACCAGAATTGTCTAGTTTGGGTACCATGATATGGGAACCAATATGACTATATATGAGAAGTTGGAGTAATTGTAGGCAGTCAGTCCCTGAAGTACCCTGTACTGGACCTTCCACCCCTAATGACTATACAGCATACTGACTCGACACCCATCACTCAGTAAGGCTACGTCTAGACTACATGCCTCTGGCGACAGAGGCGTGTAGATGAGGCTACCAGGCATAGGAAAATGAAGCGGCGATTTAAATAATCGCCACTTCATTTAAATTTACATGGCTGCCGCGCTGAGCCGATCAGCTGTTTGTCAGCTCAGCGCGGTAGTCTGGATGCGCGGGTGTCGACATCAAAGGCATTTGTCGACCACCCAGGTAAACCTCATCCCAGACTACCGCGCTGAGCCGACAAACAGCTGATCGGCTCAGCACGGCAGCCATGTAAATTTAAATGAAGCGGCGATTATTTAAATCGCCGCTTCATTTTCCTACGCCTGGTAGCCTCATCTACATGCCTCTGTCGCCAGAGGCATGTAGTCTAGACGTAGCCAAAGTGCCTTGCAATCTTTAACTTATTTAACCTTTAGCTAAGGATGTGAAAGTGTAAGCATTTACATGGTTAATCAATGGCTTGAGCTTATTGGTTAACATGCATGGTTACAAGCAAGCCCCACCAGCCACTGCTGATATAGAGGCTGCAGCACCGGAGGGAAAGAGGCAGGCAGAAAACGGTACACACATTGCCAGCATGCAACGTTTCCTCACAGATTCCGACTCCTGTGGAGTTGTCTTCCCTTCCTCTCTCTGTGTTGCTGCATCTGTATCAGATGCAGCAGCGTGCTGATGGAGAGCAAGCGAGAGCTGGCACTCGCAGAGAGCTGGCTTAAAAGTTGCCTCTCAGCACAGACTCCTAGGTAGCCGCTTTGCGTGTAAATGTGTAACTGCTGAAAGTTAAAGGCATTTTAACATCTTTACATATAAATCCCTGCTTGATAGGGAAGTGCTCAGATCTCTATTTTACAGGTAGAGAACTGAGGCAGAGCATCTAAGTGATTTGCCCAAGGTCTCCTAAAGTAGCACCTTACCCACAAAGCATTCCTGTCTCTCAATGTGAGGTGTTGCCTCCACATTTTACACCCACAGCCCAGCACCCCTGTACCCACATTCCCAAGAATACGCCCCCCTCAAGATAGCTAAACAAATTACTTCCAGACTTCTCCCATGCAACATCTGCATCTCTTAACGCCAGAGGCCTCAACAAGTCAGGCGGCACCCTTAAAACCCCAATGTCCTCACTTCATGGCCCTACATCTCCTAGACCAAAGCTGCTTCCATTTTCCATGGCCCCCTAAACCACACCTAGACTCTACTACGAACCTTCACTTCCTCTCCACCCCCCAGCTTCCCTCGCCCCCCCGCTCTCTGCCCCTCCCCCCAGCTTCCCTCGCCCCCCCGCTCTCTGCCCCTCCCCCCCAGCTTCCCTCGCCCCCCTCTCTGCCCCTCCCCCCAGCTTCCCTCGCCCCCCCACTCTCTGTCCCTCCCCCCCAGCTTCCCTCGCGCCCCCCGCTCTCTGTCCCTCCCCCCCAGCTTCCCTCGCCCCCGCTCTCTGTCCCTCCCCCCCAGCTTCCCTCGCCCCCCGCTCTCTGTCCCTCCCCCCAGCTTCCCTCGCCCCCCCCACTCTCTGTCCCTCCCCCCCAGCTTCCCTCGCCCCCCCCACTCTCTGTCCCTCCCCCCCAGCTTCCCTCGCCCCCCGCTCTCTGTCCCTCCCCCCCAGCTTCCCTCGCCCCCCCACTCTCTGTCCCTCCCCCCCAGCTTCCCTCGCCCCCCGCTCTCTGTCCCTCCCCCCAAGCTTCCCTCGCCCCCCGCTCTCTGTCCCTCCCCCCCAGCTTCCCTCGCCCCCCGCTCTCTGTCCCTCCCCCCAAGCTTCCCTCGCCCCCCCCACTCTCTGTCCCTCCCCCCCAGCTTCCCTCGCCCCCCGCTCTCTGTCCCTCCCCCCCAGCTTCCCTCGCCCCCCGCTCTCTGTCCCTCCCCCCCAGCTTCCCTCGCCCCCCCACTCTCTGTCCCTCCCCCCCAGCTTCCCTCGCCCCCCGCTCTCTGTCCCTCCCCCCCAGCTTCCCTCGCCCCCCCGCTCTCTGTCCCTCCCCCCCAAGCTTCCCTCGCCCCCCCCACTCTCTGTCCCTCCCCCCCAGCTTCCCTCGCCCCCCCGCTCTCGGTCCCCGCCAGCTTCCCTCGCCCCCCCCGTTCTCTGACTCTCCCCCCCAAGAGCTTCCCCAACCGGTGCCCGCCCAAGCGCCGCTCACCTGGCGGATCCCGGCGGGCCCCTGGGGCGCGCGCAGCAGGCGAGGCCCGGTCAGCAGCAGGCGCCTCCCCCCCTCACAGGAGCCGCAGCAGCAACAATCGCCACCATCTTGGAATATCCGGCTCCAATGGCCACCGCCGCCGACGTGTCACGCTCCGCACGCGGTGACGCAAACACGTACGCTCCGGCGCCGCACACATGTCATTCCTTTCCGCTCTTCGTTGAGGCGCTTAAAGGGATCGTCGGTTGGGGGGGGTGGGTAAACTCAGCTGCGTCGGCGGACAGAAAACCTAACCATCCCTTTAGGATTCGGCTCTCACGAGCGGCCGTCAGCCCAAGACGGCCAGGAGTGTGAGCATGCGCATTGGTGGGGAACGCTAACCAATAGGGCTTCTGGAGACTTGAGGTTGGCAGGTTCGAGCCCCCGGCAGGGAGCTTTCGGGGAAGCTCTGGCCAGACTGAGCAAAATTCAACTGTTATTCCCGGCTGGGCTGTGCAGTATGTCAGGCCTGCCCACCCAGACCCTACCTCCTTGGGGCACTAGGATCCCTGCCATTGCATCTGGCCTGCTCACTTGCATTGGACTGGCAATGCATTATTAAACACAGCCTTTGGGGCAGATGCTGGGGAGCGGGTGCCTGCCTCTCCAGTATCCCCTGCACTGCACGGGCTCAGGGGTCCTCCCTTCAGGCCCATGCAAAAGCCTGCAGGCCTGGGAGCGCTGTCAGCCCCTGTACTGACAGCCCAGGTGCTGCCTGGGACAAAGATGTCTGGCTGCAATGCTAGCTGGGCAGAGGCGAGCACGGACTAAACTGTAAACATAACACCAAAGGGCAGAACCGAACCTGGGATCTCTGCAGCTTAGTGCAGGAGCTTCTGCAGCTTAAACTATAACAGCAGCTTGCTCTGAGCTAAGGCTGTAGAGCATGATAGAGAAATGACACCCCATAAGCCAGATCCGATCCACAGGGTTAGACCCTGGTGGGCCGCTGCCGCTATGTTTGCCTGCACCTCCACAGGTATTGGAGGATTGCAGCTTTTGGCTGCGAATTGCCATTGACGGCCAATGCAAGTGGGGCAAACGGTGTCCTGGTCCGTGCCGCTCCCATTGGCCACCAACGGCAATTCGCACCCAGCAAGAGCTGTGATTACCCAACACCTGTGGAGGCGCAAATAAACATAGCGGCAGAGCCCGCTGGGCTGCCATTTTATTGCCCACCCCTGTGGAGAGCAAACTCATTCTCTCTCTGTAAGTGGTCTCAGTGCCAGTACATGGGACAGTGAATCATATCCAGTAGGTGTGTGGGTTACACCTGTGTGACCAGAACCCTGATCTGCAGAACTTCCCTGATCTCCCCAAGGTGTCACCAGGCACAGCTGGGGGAAGTCGTGGAAAGTAGGCACTACAGGAAGCACTGCCCAAGGGACGCAGCGTGACCATGCCCTCCAAGGGCACATCTACACAGCAGGGCTAAAGTCGAATTAAGCGGTGCAACTTCAGCTACATCAACTCAGCTTTAGGCGCTGTCTACATTGCAGGAAGTCCAAGGAAGAGCACTCCTTTCTCCTCGTGAAATGAGGGTTACCGCGAGTCAGAGTAAGAAATCTTCTATCATATCATAGAATCATATCATAGAACCATAGAACTGGAAGAGACCTCAGAAGGTCAAGTCCAGCCCCCTGCTCTAGGCAGGACCAATCCCAACTAAATCAACCCGGCCAGGACTTTGTCAAGCCGAGACTTAAAAACCTCTAGGGATGGAGACTCCACTATTTCCCTAGGTAACTCATTACAGTGCTTCACCACCCTCCTAGTGAAATAGTTTTTCCTAAAGACATTATTTTGAAATAAAGGCTTGTCGTGTAGACACGCTCTTTCTTATTTACTAGTGACGTCAGTTATTCTGAAATAACACTGCTGTGTAGACATAACCCAAGTGGCCACGTGCACTGTTTAACCCTGGAGGGTGCGCAGAACATTATCTGGGAAATCACCTAGATTTCTGTGATTCCAAACCTCACGGCTACGTCTACACTGGCCCCTTTTCCGAAAGGGGCATGCTAATTTCACAGGTCGTAATAGGGAAATCCGCGGGGGATTTAAATATCCCCCGCGGCATTTAAATAAAGATGTCCGCCGCTTTTTTCCGGCTTTTAGAAAAGCCGGAAAAGAGCATCTACACTGGCCCCGATCCTCCGGAAAAAAAGCCCTTTTCCGGAGGATCTTATTCCTATTTCAAAGTAGGAATAAGATCCTCCGGAAAAGGGCTTTTTTTCCGGAGGATCGGGGCCAGTGTAGACGCTCTTTTCCGGCTTTTCTAAAAGCCGGAAAAAAGCGACGGACATCTTTATTTAAATCCCGCGGGGGATATTTAAATCCCCCGCGGATTTCCCTATTACGACCTGTGAAATTAGCATGCCCCTTTCGGAAAAGGGGCCAGTGTAGACGAGCCCCATCTGATCTCCCAGGGTGGCTGGAACCATTTGTTTAGTGGGCGTTGTGATGGTGCAGTTCATATTCTTTATAGAAATACGCTTATGAATATAATCAGGGCTCGACAATTAGGGCAATCTACTCGCCCGTGGTGAGTAGATTTTAGCCCGGCACGGCGCCACAGCACGGTCTGCACATGCGCAGCGTGCCGAACCGTGCAGCTGGCGAGCAGGGCTCGCCGCCGCTTGTCAAGCCCCGAATATAATTATGCATAATTGGAAAATGATTTATGCAAAATACTTATTGCACGGTATCACTGGAAAAGTTATAATCCGCAAAATGTGTATATTGTGTTTGTGTCCATGTATTATTCCCATATTGGAAATCAGCAATAGGAAGTAGTACCCTGTGTTACTGATGTAGGCATGCTTAGTAGGGGCCATTAAGGGAATTTCAGAAACTTGAGGGCTCATTGCTAAGGAAATGGGTTTTTTTTCTATGAGCCAGCCCCTAGGAGAGTCCCCACAAGGACCATTAGCGATTTAGTATTTTTCCACAAAGTGGGGGAGGAGGAGACTGGCCAACAAACAAAGTCTTCCCACCTTCTGGACAACCTATTTAAAGGGAGAGGCTCTGGAGCAGGGGTCACCAAACAGTAGATCGGGATCTACTGGTAGAACTTGGAACCTCTGACAGGTAGGGTTACCAGATGGGTTTCAAAAAAAATACCGGACACACATGATCTCAGAATGGGGGGACTGGCCGGGAGGGGAGCAGGGCTGGCCGCGAGAGGGGTGGGGGGAGCGGGGCTGACCAAGTGAGATTGGGGGGGGGGGGGGAAGAGGGGACCAACCAGCAGGAAGCAGGGCTGGCTGGGAGGAGGTTTGGGGGGAGCGGAGCTGGCCAGGGGGGAACTGACTGGCAGGAAGCAGGGCTGTCCGGGAGGGGGTTGGGGGAAGTGGAGCTGGCTGGGGGGGAAACTGGCTGGTGGGAAGCAGGGCTGGTCAGGAGGAGGCTGGGGGGAGCGGGGTTGGCTGGGGGAGATCGGGGGAAGGAATTGGCCAGCGGGAAGCTGGGCTGGTCGGGAAGTGGTCGGGGGGAGCGGGGCTGGCTGGGGGGGGAGTAGGGTTGGCCGGGGGGGGAACCAGCTGGCGGGGAGCGGGGCTGGCTGGGGCGGAGCGGGGAGGAGGAACCAGCCAGCGGGGAGCAGGGCTGATCCAGGCGCACACAGATCCCGGGGTGCTGCCCGTCCCGCGCATGGTCCTGGCGGGGCACACGGGCGAGTCCGGCCCTGGGGATTCCATCCCGCCTCCGCCCCCCTCCTCTCTACTGCCTGGCTGGTGGACATGCTCACGCAGTGTGAGGGTGTTGACCAGCCAGGCAGTACGCAGCTACGTACTGATACTCCTGATAACAGAACTTACAGAATTAGAAAACACCCGACATTTCTATCTCCGCTATTTTCTCATTTGTTTCCCGGACAGAAAGCTCAAATACCGGACTGTCCGGTTCAAAACCGGACACCTGGCGACCCTCGTGGGGCGGCCTGCAGAGCGCGGGGGCAGAGGCAGTTCTGTACTCCAATCGTCTGGGCTTCCTCTGATCGGCTAACTGCCCTGCTGACGGGCCATCCTGACTGGTCTGGCCAAGACGCTATCAAGCGCCTGCACTTCAGGTGCCCTTCCCCCCACTGCTGCGCATCTTCGGCCCTTTGCCTCGGAGCTGCTTCCCTCTACCCCTAGGAGCCTCCTGCTTGCTGGGCAGGGCAGGGCAGGGCAGGGCAGGGCAGGGCAGGGGGAGGAGGGGTGCTGATGTCAAGGTGCCCCCACCCCATTCTCTATCCTTGCTCCATAGAGCAGAGAGAGGGCACGACAGGACTTGGGAGGGAGTTTGCTGGCCGCATTGGAGAGTGGTGCTGGGCCAGGACAGGGGTGAGCCGTGTTAGCCCCACTGCACCTCCACCCAGGAGCCACCTGAGGTAAGCAGTGTCCAGTTGGAGCCCACACCCCGAAACCCTACCCCAGCCATGAACCCCCTTCTGCCCCCAAGTCCTTTCCTGAGCCCCAAGCACCCCTGCATCCAAACACCCTCCCAGAGCCTGCTCCTAGAACCCCACCGGTACCCCGACTGCCTGTCCCAAGCTCAGCTCAGAGCCCCTCTCACACGCCAAATCTCTTAATCCTAGACCAGAGCCTGCACCCCAACCCTCCGCCCTGCCTGGAGAAAGTGAGGGAGGATGGGGGAGGGAGGGAGCAGGGGCGGGACCTTGGAGAAGGAGCACAAAGGAGGCGGGACAAGGGTATTTGGGTTTGAGGTCGATCTTGGATTGCACTTACATTCAAAAAGTGATCTCATGCTTCAAAAGGTTGGAGACCGCTGCTCTAGAGGGATGGCCACCAGTCCTGAGAACACCCTTGTTTACCGTCTAAGATGGAAACAAATGAAATTGAACACTAAGAAGTATTGGGCCTAGATTGGCGTCTTTCCACTCTGTGAAAGAATATGATTAGGGTAAGGGTATTGTTAGGTTAAGATATTACATGTAACAAGTTTCTTAGTGCATTAAGCTTAGCTGGCGTGTTTTGCTTTCTTTTGCTTAGTAACTTACTTTTTCTGTATGCTATTACTTAGAACCACTTAAATCCTCCTTGTAGACTAAATACAATCAGTTCTGTTTATTACTAAACCCAGTGTAAATAATTGTTACCAGGGGAAGCAGCTGTGCGGATCTCTCTTTACGTAAGAAAGAGGGCGAACCACATGACCTTACCCCGTATAAAACTTTATATGCAGAGTAAGATGGATTTATGGTCCTGGGTGCCGTGGGAAGTCCCTGTAACTGAGCCTTCGCAGAGCTGAACTGATCCCAGCGTCTGTATTACGCCGCATACGGATGTGACCCCATCTCTGTGTCAGAGCCAGAAGAGGCCATAGAGCCTGGCTCAGCATGACAGAGTAAAGGAGGTGCCCAGGGAGGTTAGCTCAGTGATATTGCAGTACGTCAAGTGACCGTCACAAGAGAATATCTGTGACCAAACCCATCACAGCTTTTGATACGGTCTCCCACAAAATTCTTGCCAGCAAGTTAAGGAAGTATGGATTGGATAAATGGACTGGAAGGTGGATAGAAAGCTGGCTAGGGGTATGTCTACACTACCCCGCTAGTTCGAACTAGCTGGGGTAATGTAGTCATCTGCAGTTGCAAATGAAGCCCGGGATTTGAATTTTCCGGGCTTCATTTGCATGAAGCCAGCCGGCGCCATTTTTAAATGCCGGCTAGTTTGAACGCCGTGCCGCGTGGCTACACCTGGCACGGACTAGCTAGTTCGGATTAGGCTTCCTAATCCGAACTAGCTGTACTCCTCATTCCTAATCCGAACTAGCTACTCCATGCCGCTTGTAGCCGCGCGGCACGGGGTTCGAACTAGCCGGCATTTAAAAATGGCGCCGGCCGGCTTCATGCAAATGAAGCCCGGGAAATTCAAATCCCGGGCTTCATTTGCAACTGCGGATGACTACATTACCCCCGCTAGTTCGAACTAGCGGGGTAGTGTAGACATACCCTAGATTGTCCGGCCCAACGGGGACTGATCATTGGCTCGATGTCTGGTTGGTGATCGGTTTCAAGCAGAGTGTCCCAAGGATTGGTCCTAGGGCTGGTTTTGTTCAGTATCTTTATGAATGGCCTGGATGAGGGGATGGATTGCACCTCAGCAAATTTGCAGATGACACCAAACTAGGGAGAGTGGTAGATACATTGGAGGGCAGGGATAGGGTCCAGAGTGACCTAGACAAACTGGAGGATTGGGCCAAAAGAAATCTGATGAGGTTCAACAAGGACAAGTGCAGAGTCCTGCACTTGGGACGGAAGAATCCCAAGTATTGTTACAGGCTGGGGACTGACTGGCTAAGTAGCAGTTCTGCAGAAAAGGACCTGGGGGTGACAGTGGATGAGAAGCTGGATATGAGTCAACAAGGTGCTCTTATAGCCAAGAAGGCTAATGGCGTATTAGGTTGCATTAGGAGGAGCATTGCCAGCCGATCTAGAGAAGTGATTATTCCCCTTTATTCTGCACTGGCAAGACCACATCTGGAGTAAAAACTATTTTCCCAGGAGGGTGGGGAAGCACTGAAATGTGTTTCTTAGGGAGCGTCTGGAATCTCCATCCTTACAGGTGGTTAAGTCGCAGCTTGACAAAGCCCTGGCTGGGATGATGGAGTTGGGGTTGGTCCTGCTTTGGGCCGGGGGTGGACTCGATGACTCCTGAGGTCTCCTTCAGCCCTAGGATTCTATGATTCCATGATTCACAGGATGCCGAGAGCCACTGAATATCATAGGAACCCCTTCAAGCCAGGGCGTGGGGCTACCCCCCAACATTCCAGCACCCTTGGAGGCTCCTGATTGCTGTTCCCCAACCATAACCCTACTTGGTCCCTGACTTTTGCTTCCTGATTTCAAGCTGGTGCTGTCTCTGCATGTGAGCCTGAGTCCAGTCGGGTGCTACCGCTGCTCTCCAACCCTGGCCAGATGCCGACCCTGCCGTTGCTTATTGAGCCTGACCGTCGTGAGTCCTCTGACCCCAGTGCGCGCAGGACCCTCCTTGACTTGTGGGTCTCAGTCCTAACCCGACTGGGACGATGACCTGGTCCCTTACTTACGCACCCACTTCCAAAGAGAGAATGAAGCGTCTCCTCTTTTTGCCACGAGAAGGTTCCGCCCCCGTCCTTCCCTTTCTTTGCGTCTTTCTTGCAACGCGCGTCTGAGTGGAAGGGCTCTGTCCCTGCCGATTCACCCGGAAAGCTCCGTTTAGAAAAGGCAAGGAGAATAATCAGGTGGTTTCTTGCCAGGGGCTTGCTCCGTGTTCTCACTAACCACAGAGCAACCAGCTATTCTTACGCTGCGGACATTCTCCCCGTACAAAGCACCGAGAGGCGGAGGTAACATAGGCGAGGGAAAGCATTTCTTTCCCCCGCCCATGCTCCAGGAAGACTGGGTCTGCGGCTCAGCTGCCCAGCCAGGCAGTGCTCTGGCCAGCCAGGAGCCTGGCTTCTCTGGGGGAGCTGGGGCCATGTGGCTGCCTTCAGGGCTGGAGTGGGACGGGGGAAAGTGGGGGCTGGTTGGCTGCTCTGAGAGTTAGGGAGGGAGGGGAGCTGTAGCTGCCAGTTGCTCCATGGGCCGGGAAGGAGGTGGCTGGGCTGCAGGGGAGGGACACTAGCCTTGGGCAGGGACTAGTGCCATAGAGGATGGGGGCCCAGGACGGGCCAACAGACACAGTGGGGACTGGCTTCTGGTGGGGCTCAGAAGGGGCAGGGCTTTGGGCAGACGGGGACCAGCGTTCCCCAAGGCAGAGCAGCTTCACAGCTTCACCTGAGCCTCCGACTGGGTGGGGCCGATTAACCACCTGCAAAGCTGCGCTGCCCCCCAGCTGAGAGGGAACCCTGGGGCTTGCCTCCCCAAGCCAGCTCTGCCCCCACCGCCCATGAAAGCACCACCGGACCCCATCACAATGACCAATAAACACAACTCACGGGGTCACAAACTGGCTCCCTTTCCCCCTGCTTCGGTCTGCACACAGCCCTGAGACGCGCCCCCGGCCGCAGACTGTTCCGAGAAGTCAGGAAATCCAGGCTCGACGCTGGTCAAGCGACGTCAGTCTCTGCACCCATTCCAAAGAGCTTAAGGGGCGGCCGTAGCGCTCGTGGGGTCGTCGCGCTGCAGACATGTGAAAGGAGGCAATAAGCGGATAGTTTAGTAAATTACAGAACGAGCCAAAAGATCTGGACTTTGACCGCAACGTTAAGAGTGGGCATATGTCCATACCGTGAAACCCAGTGTCACAACAGGCAAACTCATGGGCCTTCTCAGGAGGGAAGTCAAGGGCTGAATGGACCATAGACTGTTCCGACACCAGGTCGATTCTATACGCTAAGTTGCTATGGGGTGTGTGTGTGAAAAATCCACACTCCAGATGATGTAGTTAAACTGACCTCGCCCCCAGTATAGACGGTGGCTATGTCTAGATTGCAGGCTTGTCCCGAAGAGATCTTCTGAAAAAACATCTTCCAAAAGAGAGCGTCCACACTGCCAAAGCACATGGAAAAAGCAATCTGCTTTTTCGACAGATAGCGTCCACACTGAATGGACACGCTCTTGAATGTAAGCTATGATTACTATGGACGGAGCGGCCACCAGGGCACCTGTGCTTTTTCCTCTTTCCTCTTCTTTCGAAAGAACTCCCTCTTCCTTGTCCACACAACTTTTTCCAAAAGAGCTCTTTCACAAAAAGGCTTCTTCCTCGTGGTTTATCAATGTCGGAAAACCCCCTCTGTTCTTTCGATTTTTTTTTGAAAGAACGTGGTTGCATTGTGGACGTAAGTGAAGTTTTTTCAGAAAAACAAACCCGGTGATATGCTGATGGGGAGGGCTTCAACTTCCCTGTTGACCTAACATCTGTCTCTCTTGGAGGTGGATCCATTATGCCACTGGGAGACACTTTCCCGTTGGTGTAGTAACATCTTCACTGAAGTGCTACGGTGGCCCACCTGTACCAGCATTTTAAATGTAGACCTGCCTTTACGGATGAAGTGAACTTGCAAAGAAGAACCACGAGGGGGAGGCAGAGCACTGCCGTTGGATTGTTGAACGGTAACGTTAGCATCCAACTCTAAGGGAAATGTGGGTCTACCAACCTTTTTCGTTTCTTTCATTATGCAGCCCTTCCAATAAGGCGAAGGCTGGAAAAATTTTTTCCTCCGAGTCAGGTGCCTACTGGAAAGAGCATAGAAAGGGGGAAAGTGACTCTGATTTTCCAGACTCAGTCTATGCCAATATTCTCAGAGCTGGCCCAAGCTACGGGCTGATCGGGCTACCACCCGGGGCGCCCCATTGTTGGGGGTGCCATGCGGGGCTGCCAGGCTGGGCGGGGGCGGCACAGCGCATGCTCCGCGTGCCCGAGGGCGGAGCCGCGCATGCGTTGCACTCCCGGGGCGCCCGCTTCCGGGGTGCACGAATGGCTCGGACCAGCCCTGAATATTCTAGCTTGTAATGAGCAATGCTAATTAGAAGTTTAATCAAAAGTTTATTCAACTACATCCCCAGAACATTGGCTGGTTTCCCAAGGCAAAGACGGTGGAAGGTCTGCCGTGAGTAGGCCTAGAAAGATTTGCTCAGTTACCAAAAAGTCACAGAAGTGCAACAGGGCTTCAAGAGCACTGGGGGTGTGTCTAAACTACATGGCTCCATCTATGATTAGATTAGGCTGATCGGCAAAGGGAAATGAAGCTGCGATTTAAATAATCACGGCTTCATTTAAATTTAAATGGCTGCCGTGCTGAGCCGACAAACAGCTGATCAGCTGTTTGTCAGCTCAGTGCACTAGTCTGGACGCTCCCGCACCAACCTGAAAGCCTTTTATCGACTTCCCCGTTATGCCTCGTAGGCTGAGGTTTACCGGGGAGGTCGATAAAGGGCTTTCATGTTGGCCAGGGAGCGTCCAGACTGCCCCGATCTGCCAACAAACAGCTGATTGGCAGAGCGGGGCAGCCATTTAAATTTACATGAAGCTGCAATTATTTAAATCGCGGCTTCATTTCCCTTTGCCAAACAAACAAATCTACATGGCTCCGTCGACGGAGCCATGTAATCTAGACGTACCCTGGGTTACTAGAAACTGAGCCTATAAAAAAAAAACCATTTTGTCTGTGCGCCACTTGAGTTCACCAAGATGCTTGGTATCTCACTGCTTTCCACAGCTATACATTCAGGCCCAGATCTTGCAGTCGTTTACGCACATGCTTAATTTTACAGGCGTGCTTAAAGTTAAGCATGTGCTTATTTGCAGGCGTGTGGTTTTAAGATTGCAGGGATTGTAAGTGCACAGATAAGAGAGACAAAGGGCCCTTTTTGTGCTGCAGTTTGAAACCACAGTTCCCCATTGGTAAAGATTTGAGAGCGCACTGCTTCAGAAAAGCACAAGTGGGCCCGAGTTTTTTACTCTGGGTCTGTGCTCGAGCTCGGCTGTGAGGATGTATTTCTCCCGGAGACAATGCTTTTAAAGAGGAAGTCATTCTTCAAAAGTAAGGAGGATGGGTCTTCGAGCCGATTGTGTACAGGTGTTTCCATTGCGCCTGTGTTGTCGTATTCGGCGTGGAATAAAAAGCCTCAGGGACAAAAATACAAGTGACCGAAACAAACATCTTAATCAAGGGTCACTATCAGTGCAAGAGCCGCTTCCTGCTCGCTTGATCATTAAAGCAAGGTAATATCCTCAAAGCCCAGTCCGCGCAGGGCGGGCAGCCCTTTGATGCTGGGGTGGGAACCAGACGCAACGCTAAGATTTTTTAAAGTGCCTTTCATCTCGCTTTTATGAGGACAGGACGTTCTCGTGCACCGGCTTGTCAAATGCCATTTACCTACCCTGCTCTGCAATGAGCATATAGGCGATGACCTGATGGGATCCCCGGGGATTTTGTACAGACATCTGTTTGATTAGCCTGGTTGGGCGTATGTGGGTCTTGATGCTATTTACCAAATTCAAAACCTCCCAGGGTAGAGTGGGAGCTTATCTTTGTACTTCCTGCTGGGAAGAGACTGATTACAGAATCTGATCACACTCACCTTTCATTCTGTGGCCTTTACGACCCGTGGGCCGAACCTGGTCCACCAAACCTTCAGATCCGGTCTGCCGCAATCTTCTGGGCCACCCATGTTCCACAGCCCAGCGGGAGCCTTGGGTGGGTTCCTGGCCTGCCACGCCGCTCAAAGTGGTCGGTTGTTGAGGCCATCAGCATCTCTGCACTGCGCACCCCTTGAGGGGAGGGGGCTCTGTGCCCAGTACAATCCTCGCAGCTCCCAATGGCTGGTTTCCAGCCAATGGGAGCTGTCTGAGCCATGCCAGATCTACCTGAGGATTCTACTGGGCTGCTAGCTAGGAAGCCCCTCCTGCACTCCTGCCCCTGGTCACAACTCCCTCCCAGATCCTGTACCCCCTCTTTCACCCCTTCCCCACGTCAGAATCATCTCCTTTACCCATTCCTTCTTCTGGACACTGCACCCCCTCCTGCACCCCAATCCCTTGCCCTAGGTCACAACCCTCCATGTGGTGCTGTCCTTGGGATCAGCTGTGCAGCGCTGCCCCTTTGAAATGCCGTGGTGGTGTTTCAAAGGGGCAGCGCCTCCCTGTCGACTAATCAATGCAAAAATGCATCGACTGTTCGATTCGTGAATTACACGATACTTAACATCCTTATTAAATAAACATTTGGCGGCCTGCCACAGGCTAGCCCTGGCAAACTGCATCAAGCCTGCAGACCACTTATTGTCCATCCCTGCTATAAACCCTTTGATCACGATCGTATAGTATGAGGTTCTTCACCCCTTTTCACCTGGACTCTTTAAGCTGCCTGCAGGTTCTTGCTATGACCCACCCAAATTCTTTCATCCCTTTGCAGCCCCGAAGGATTGGGGGCAGGGATATTAAGGCAAGAAAACACAGGTGATTGCGTGGTGGTGGCTGTAGGGATGGGGGAGTGTTGGGGTTGGGGACTAGTCCTGGGTGTAGGGTGGGTTCTGATGCTGGGGGTGCCTAGGCAAAAAGTTGACGGTGTGAGTGTTTCTCTTGTCTTTTCCCCACAGCGCTCAGTGGTCATTAATGCCTATATAAGCACAGCCCAGTGTCCAAAGACAGGGCTTTCCGCAGCGTGTCTGGGGAGGAGAGAAGGAGGAGTGGGGGAAGAACTAGGCTGGGGCAAGGGAGGATGTGGTGGCACTAGCAGGGAGATGAGATTTTGCTTCCCTCTCTGCTTAGGCTCTGACACAGACTTGGGAATGTGGGATTTTGGCAATTCTCTGCCCCATTATAAGGCTGCCAATGTTGGTTAGATGTACTCCTGGAGGTTTCATCACATGACATAATCTTTAATTAAAGATCAATCTTTAATTCGTGGAGACGCCAGGATGAAACTGGAGGGCTGGCAATGTGACCCTGTAGCCAGTGGGCTGTGACCCAGAGGGCAGCCCCTTGTCACTTCCACCAGGTCACACCCCATTCGTTAAGCAAGATTTGAGGGGCGTGATGGACATAGCCTCTGCTTGTTTAAAACAAACAAAATGAAGTATTTCTTCCTGCAGCACACAGTCAACCTGTGGAACTCCTCGCCAGAGGAAGTTGCGAAGAGCGGGACTTTAATAGGTTTCAAAAAAGAACTAGATACATTCATGGAGGTTAGATCCATCAACACTTATTAGCAGGGCTCGACAAACAATGTACTCTACTCACCCGTGGCGAGATTACACCTCGGAAGAGCCGGTGCAGAGCGATCTGCGCATGCGCAGAGATCAGAACCATGCGGCTGGTGAGCAGGGCTCGCCGCCGCTCGGCGAGTGGTGCTTATTAGCGAGGATGGGTAGGAATGGTGTCCCTAGCCTCTGTGTGTCAGATGCTGGGAATGGGTGACAGGGGTGTGATTGCTTGATAATTCCCTGTTCTGTCCATTCCCTCTGGGCACCTGGCATTGGCTACTGTCGGCAGACAGGATACTGGGCTAGATGGACCTTTGGTCTGACCCAGTCTGACCATTCTTATTTTCTTAAACAGCTGAACATGAGCTCTCAATCTGCTGTGGAGGCCAAAAGAACTAATACAATCCTGGGATGCATAAATGGGAATTCTGAGTAGGAGCAGAAAGATTAATTGGCCTCTGTCTTTGGCACGGGTGTGCCCGCAGCAGGAGTCCCATGACCAGGTCTGACGTCCACAACTCAAGAAGGATGTTGATTAATTGGAAAAGGTTCAGGGCAATGTTCCCTCTAATATTTCCCAGCCATGCGAGGATTTTTTCATTTGTGTGCAGAATAATTTGTGTTATGTGCACCGAGGCATGTCTCAACGTGCACCACCAGGAGAAACACAAACCTAGCTTGGAGTTGGGGGACTCTAAGCTCCACTTGTGATCCCCTGGTCCTTTTCAAAAGAGGAGAGGTTTGCCCCCAGTGCTTTTGGCCACCATATCACTTTCCATCATGTTTGCATTGGGTGGTGTATGCTGATGAGTAGCCTCCCTCTTCCCCAGAAGCAGCTGCAATTCACTGGTGCTGGGTGCCTTTGTGAAATACACATGGGGGACCCTGTGGATGGGAAGGGACTATGGAAATGTAAGATGTTTCTCTTATGCTTGTAATTAATCAGACTGGGTATAGTAATTGGAACATTTGATGCAATAATTACCGCAGAGTCCATATTTCTCCTGAGGGATGCATTACAGCCGTGGTCACCAACCAGTAGATCGCGATCTACTGGTAGATCTCGGAGGCTCTAAGAGTAGCTCTTGAGCCCTCTCTGAACTGCGCGCCTGCGCAGTACATTTACATTAGATTTCCTCATTTGAGGAGCAGCTACTCACCGAGCAACAGCACAGGTGAGTAGCTGCGAGGAATGGCGGGAATTTTGGTTTTTTTAAGTAGCAGTATAAGGATTGGGGATAGCAAGTGATGGAGAGGAGGAGAAGAGAGAGGGCAGGGCTTCAAGGAAGGGGCGGGGCGGTAGATCTTGGCTTGGTCTGTCATTTAAAAAGTGATCTTGGGTATAAAAAGGTTGGAGACCGCTGCATTACAGATTCCTCTGCCATTTCATCAGTACGGAGGTAGCATTGCATGGCAGCTTCTTGCTTGACATACTGCAAATACTTAGAAGAGACCCAGACAGGACTTTATATTTAGATGTGTGCAGACATATATAGCTACGCATACGCACACCCACACACTCTTCTCAAGCATTTGTTTGGGCGAGATTGTAGAAAATATCAATGTTCCAAGAGTTAACATGCTTATCTGATTTATTAGGAGTTTCCAGTCATTGTAATAAATTAGGTTTCTATTTATATTCAGGTACTTTGCAACTTTGTCGCTGCATGAAGAACAAACAGTACAGAGCTCTTATTGAAAAAGAATTAAAATAACTACCTTAAAGAGCTGAACGCATCACCAATAGGCATTTTGGCTTTTTTGGTGAGGTTAGTTTGCAGAATTTCATAGTGTTGGCTTCATTTTCAATTCACACTCAACTATGGGTTTAGATTTCTTCTTGACTTCTTTACTCTACCTGCATTAGCAGCCCCCCTCCTGGCCTTTTCCAGAGGCACTGTGTTTTGAGTGCGAAGCATTTTGCATTATTCAACACCATGGCTACATCTACACTGGCATGATTTTCCGAAAATGCTTTTAACGGAAAAGTTTTCCGTTAAAAGCATTTTCGGAAAAGCACGTTTAGATTGGCAGGATGCTTTTCCGCAAAAGCACTTTTTGCGGAAAAGCGTCCGTGGCCAATCTAGACGCGGTTTTCTGCAAAAAAGCCCCGATTGCCATTTTCGCGATCGGGGCTTTTTTGCAGAAAACAGTACTATGCTGTCTACACTGGCCCTTTTGCACAAAAGTCTTTCGGAAAAAGACTTTTGCCTGAACGGGAGCAGCATAGTATTTCTGGAAAAGCACTGATGATTTTACATGAGATTGTCAGTGCTTTTCCGAAAATTCAAGCGGCCAGTGTAGACAGCTGGCAAGTTTTTCCGCAAAGTCACATGATTTTGCAGAAAAACTTGCCAATCTAGACACAGCCCATGGCTTTTGTTTCAAAACAGCCCATATGTAACTAAATGCGGCTATCTGGCACACACTCTTAGCTAGCTCATCTACCAAAAAGTTCTCCTAAAAGCTAACCTTTGGGGACAGAAGGAATTCTTTTTCCAATGGGAGAATTAAGAAAGCAGTTAAAATTTCCATACAACAAGCTGCTTAAAACATCTTTCCAGCTTTTCCCCTTTTAGGCTCAGTTCTATTAAATAGGGTCCTCACCATACCCCCAACTCACTTCAGAGACCTCTGTACAAATTTCACTGCAAATCCAGGGCTTTCCACAGGAAAAGTCCCCTTCTACAGACCTTGCTCAGGAAAAACCTCCAACGAAGCCAATGGGAGTTGTGACCGAATAAAGGGCTCAATCCAACTTCCCCTGAAATCTTTATTGACTTCAGCAGGAATTGAATTGGACCTTCATTGCACAATGTATTAAGAAGGGGGTGGTGTTTCATTTGGAGCTGTGGGATTTCCACACAGCCCTGAAAGACCAATGAGGAGCAGACGTTGGCCTAGGCAGCCCTGCAGAGCTAGTCAACAAATCTAGCAACACGTGGCAAAAACATCTCGTTCAAGTTTTAGTAAAATCTAGACGCCCACGAGCATCCTTTATTGCAAATCAGTTAACCAAAAAATACATCATTTTTGCAAACTACAACTTTGCAGGTAGATAACTTTAATACAGAAACTTTTTTTCGTAAACTACATTCTAGTTTATAAAACATAGGAAGACAACACCATGTGATCACTAGTATTAGGGATGTCACAATACCAATACTCCTGAAGTGTTCACTAAGAGATTAGCACAGAAGGGATGGCAGAAAGCCTGGTGCTTTTGAGAAATTACAGTCATATTTGGTGTTCTAAGCGAAAGGGACGAGGTATCTCTCCCTTTTCTCAGGTTTCCTTGATCGACTGCATTTTAGGTGAGAGAATGTCCTGGAGACAGCCGTATGCATAGTGTTCGCTTTCCTTTTGCAGTCAAGGAGGGAGCAATATTCTGACACCTCTAATCAGCATGATATACTTAAGACTTGTTCATTTAGATTTTTGAAACAAAATCCACTTTTTTTTTAAAAAACAAAACAAACGTATTTACAAACATTAATTCTGCCACAGGCTTATACTATATTTTACACGGTTGTTTTCCCTCTACCTCCACAAAAAGGGAGTGCACCAATATAAACACAGTGCATCACTCCATGCTTGTAAGAACATAACATTAACATTCAAAACCATGGACTCCGCAGCCCGGTTTATGTTTGTGACTCCTAATTTAATTTTCTGCCCTTCTGGTAAGATTGGCCGGGGCTACATCCGAACCGGACGACATCTTAATTTGCAAACCCAAAAGTTCAATATTTCAAAAAGAGCTTGGATGTCAGGGATTGATAGTAGACTGGGCATTGTGATGCTGTGTTAATATTCATTCAAGCTGTTATGCAGTATTTAACAAATGACACCTTTAAAATAGAGTGTACTACCCTTAAAAGAAGGACGTGATTCTGAAAGTCCGAACCCTAGCATTTTTACCGTGTAAAAAGTAATTTAGAAAACCCCCAATAAACTCTTCGGCACTGATTCTGCAGCTATGGGTTTTCAACAGATTTGGCCAATGTTGTTTCTCTAGGCAGCAACAGTGTTATGTAGATTTTTTTTTTTAGCTTAGAACCTATCACAGGTCTGTAATCCTGATTTTTAGCTATAGACAGCATTTAAATATATGAAAAAGAAAGAACAAGAATTTCTATGTATTAAGATAAATGTACAACTATATAATACTGAAATTTTAAACAAAGATTCATGACTAGTACCATAAAATATCCTCTCAGATAACCTCAAAGAAAACATTTTAAAGTACATTTCAAAAATCAATTCATATTTAATTTATAATTTTTTCGAGGGTTCACTTTTGTAGCTAATTCTCTCTCCTTCCCCCTTTTCTGGTTTTGAAAGCAAAATAATAATAATAAATAAATGGCATTTCAGAATCACGAATCTTTGCTTACAACTTTACAAAAACAAACAACCCCAGCACCCTCCCACATCAACATATTAAAAAACTCCCCCAAAACAAAAAAACAAAACAAAAAAAAAATCCAAAAGAGACCTAATAGTTTTCAATTCCTTGGAGCGCAACTGAAGTGTCTCATTTTGAGTTCTTAACAACAGAACATATAAATAAAAAGGCAGTGTTTTCATGTAAAATAAAAAGTACATAAATAAATACTAAAAAAAAAAAAGATTAAACATTGTCTTTTTATTTTGTATAAAAAACATATAAAAAAGGATCCTTCAGTCAAATCACCCTTAGGTGTCCTTAATTTTTAAAAACGATCCTGTGTCAGTCCGTGAAAGACCCTCTTTACTTGAAGGCTTCTGGGATGTGTCCTATCTGTGACTGCATACTCGTGGGAGGGCTGGAGATCCCCTCTGACCAATCAGATATGTTGGAATGAGGCGATGAGCTTGACCATTGGTCTGGCGACTCTGGGGAAGGTGTTAAGAAAGGGTGGTCTGGCACCTGAAGCTGGTGATTGGGTGTATTGTCCAAGGGGGAGGAGTAACTGTGTTGAGAGGGCGGAGTTAAAAACTGGGTGGTGGTCATGGGTTGCGTGAGGGAGGATGGGAGAGACGTTGAGAGGATTTGGGTCTCTTGAGGCAAAATGGTGTGCACCGGCATGGTGCTGCCGCTCACCTGTGGCATGTCTGACTGGGTGAGCTCGTTACCGAGGAAATTTTGGCTAATGTGACCGTTGGCGTTCGAGCTGGGGTTGTGATGCTGCTGCTGCTGCTGCTGCATATTTTGCTGTTGCAGCTGCTGCTGTAAATTCTGCTGCTGCTGCTGGATCTGTTGCATCTGCTGGGCCTGCATGAGATGTGGCTGGGAGGCCAGCCGGGTGTTAGGCATGGGCTGGAAGCTCATCATCTGCGACAAGGCTGTGGTGGGCATGCCGTTGTGCAGGGGGGTCATCATGCCGTGGGGCAGGGCCTGGCTTTGCTGGTGAGCCCCAGGCTGGACATTGCTTCTCATGGGGTTATACTGGTTCTGCACCATCCCGTTTTGCAGCCGTGTGAGCCAATCGCACTGCCCATTCAGGCTGGTAGCGCCTCCCACCGTGAAATTCATCGGCGCGCTGCTCAGGGCTGTGCCGGGGCTGGAGACGGGGAGGTGGGAGAGACGCGGGGGCATGGACTCGAAGGCCATCCTGCTGGAGCCGCCCATCGCCATCTCCTGCTTTCCTGCCATGTTGAGATGGTTGATACCCAGGTGGGCGTCCGGCAGGCCTGGCAGGTGGTTCAGAGGCACGGACGGGGACTGCTGAAACGGAGGTGTCATCAGGGGAGGAGACGCGACGTCCGAGAGGTACCCGTGGGGCGACTCCAGGGAGTCGACGGGCGACAGCACGCTGGAGCTGTCGAGAAGGCCTCCTTTCCCATCCTGCGATTTTTTCCTCCTGGCTTTGGCGTCTTTGGAATCTTTGCTGGGGCAGCTCAGGCCCTTGGCACTCAGCTTCCTGGCCTTCTTCCCCTGGGCGGCCGGTTTCAGGTTGCCGATGTAGCCGTTGGGAGAGCAGAGCGGAGGAGACAGGGTGGGCGCCCCCAAGGGGCCGTTATGCAGCGGCGGGCTGCGCACCAGGTTATACTCGTCCAGCAGCCGCACGATGTCGTGGTGCATGCGCTCCTGCGCGATATCCCGTGGGAGCCGGTCCATGTGGTCTGTGATGTCCCGGTTGGCAAAGTGATCCAGGAGGACTTTGGCCGTTTCATAGCTCCCTTCCCTGGCGGCCAGGAACAGCGGAGTCTCCTCCTACGAACGCAAGGGAGACGGTTGGGTTGGCGTTGAAACCCCAAAGCTAACCGGTTTCCCCGGTGGGCACCACCCTGCTTTGACTTTTAGATTGGAAGCCATCACTGTGAGGTAGGAAACTAAGCCGCTGCAGAAAGCTGCGAGGCTCAGGTGTTCATGGAGTTCAACTTCATGCAAAGCTCTGGGGCGGAGCCATGGCATCTCTCTCCCCGGGCACACGTGCTCAGGACAACGGCTGTCGACTGGCTGCTGGGGAGCGAGATGCCCCTGGGAAATTTGGGCTCCAACAAAACCACTACCTGAGATGAACCCCAGGCTGGGGGAGTTTTTGGTCACCCCTTGTTTGCTGAGGCCAAGAGACAGACTAATTAATTAAATGGGGATGTACCTATCTCATAGAGCTGGAAAGGACTTTGGGAGGTCAAGTCTAGACCCCTGCCCTCATGGTAGGGCCAAGTACCATCCCTGACAGATTTGCCCCAGATCCCTAAATAGCCCTTTCAAGGATCAAACTCACAACCGTGAGCTTGGCAGGCCAACACGCAAACCACTGAGCTACCCCTCCCCATAGCTGATTGCCTCTGGGTTTGAATTCGGCAAGCCGCCTCGTCCATGTCTGATCTGAAACACTGGCTGCAGGTGACTTCAAAGGGCACAGTGAAGGGAGCGAAAGAACCCTCGTTATTTCCTCCTAATGCAACAGCGCACAGGTCCCTAGCACTGCCTGCAGGACCAGCTCTTGGGCTCCGTAGTCGAGTCAACCCCCCTCAACTGCAGTTGGAGTAAAAATCAGAAGGCGTCGGGGGAAGGCCTAGCTAGGGAAAGCAAACTCTAACCCTGCCCCTTCAGCAACCAACCCCCGTGGTGCCAAGCCCCACGCAGCCCCAGCCCTGGTGCCTGGTCCTTCCTGGCCACCTGGAGGGCCGGGGCTGCCAGGCTGTGACCTCACCCGTCCTGGGTGGCCAGGGAGCGTGGCCAGTTTTGGGAAGGGAATGGCTTCCCTGCCTACATTACCCACGGCCCCT
Source organism: Pelodiscus sinensis (assembly GCF_049634645.1). Lineage (NCBI taxonomy): Eukaryota > Metazoa > Chordata > Testudines > Trionychidae > Pelodiscus > Pelodiscus sinensis. Next base: position 20,359,629 of record NC_134732.1, on the reverse strand, counting down.
GGATACAAACCTCAGCAGCCAAGATTAGATCAGAGGCAAAAACGAGCCATGGATTGACACGTAAAAGGAAAATAACGCCCTCGCATTTGCCAGCTCAGGAGATCCTACCTTATTGTTCTGCATGTCTTTATTGGCTCCGTTCTTCAGCAGCACCATGGCAGCTTCCACATTATTCACAGCCGCGGCCCAGTGCAGGGCTGATTTGCCTAGACAAGACGGCGGCGAAAGAGAGCAGGTGTTAGTCAGCCGGCAGAACAACAACAACTTCCCTGCCCTCAGCACCTCAGACAGCGCGGCACATTGTAGAAGGCGGCGGTACCTAGGTCGTCCACGGCATTGACATCCGCGTGGCAATTAATCAGATCCTCCAACATGCCCTCCACGGCCAAGCGTGCTGCCAAGATCAGCGGCGTGGTCCCGTCGTGCATGCGGGCATCCAGGTCGGTGGCTCGGTTCCTAATCAGGATCTGCCCAGACAGAGACGAGAAGGTGGAAAAAACAAACGTTAGGAGAAAGACAACGGCTATTCCCACGAGGTGTCCATGTGGCAAAAACTACCAGGCCTCTTGATGATAGTTGCGACAGAGAGATGGAGGTCTGGAAGGTGATGCAGAGGCTCAATTCCTTCTATTGTCCCTAGAGTCAGCCCCTGCCAAACAGGAATGGCTTATATAAGTGGGATAGACTTGGGGAAGCTTGCACTTCCAGCACGCTGCATCTGCTCTGCGACTCAAGAGACAGCTTCCATCGCCAAATCTTGCAGCATTAGACCTTTCCCCTGTACTAAATATCAGCACAACTCTCCTGGACCTCAATAATGACTTGGCTGATGAAGGGCAAGATGGCGACGTTGGGATGTGCTCAGTGAACCGGGGTTACGAAACTGCCTGCCACTGGTGCTTGGCCCTAGAGAGACAGGCTGCAGCGGGGAAGCTGGCTCGCTAAAACCGATGTACCTGGAAGACTCCTTGAGCATCAGCCGAGACAGCTGCATGAAGGGGCGTCCTGCCCATATTGTCCTGGATGTTTGCATCCGCACTGGCCTCCAGCAGGCGTTTGGCAGCATCGGAGCGAGAGTATCTTGCGGCCAGGTGGAGAGCCGTCTCGCCGGTGCGGTCAGTCTGGTTGTGCAGGCTGGCGCCCTGGTAGATGAAGTCCGAGATGACAGCAGGGGCATCTTCCTCCTCTTCACTGTTGCCTGTCTCCAGGCCTCCTCCACTGCACGAAGCGATCATGAGCGGGGTGAATCCATCTGGAAAACACAGCAACCTTAGGCATAGCGAGGGGCTCTGTGCCCTGCCGGGGTGGGGGGTTCCAATGAGCTGTTTGGACTTGCCAGGGCACATAAGGCTCTGGTCTCTACTCACTGACATCACAGACTAACACCCTTCCTCTGATTTAGGTCTGAATTCATTCTGCATTCAATAGCGGAGTAGCATCTCACCATGCACCTGCTTCCCTATTTTGCCTGCTGTCTTGGCTTCAACTTCCAAAGCATTTCAGGGCACGGTTTACATAGAACACCCTGTGCAGAATATGCTTGCACTGCACTGAAGCTTAAAAGCTTTCCTTATCTGGCTGTAGAACAGTCCCCCAAGAGAAGTGGATAAAGCTCAGAGATGGGGAAGCATCTATCAGGATCAATCCTGCACTGGCAGAGAGACGGATGGCAGGGTCTAATGGGTATCTCCCCCAAACTCTAACATCTTTGGTTCTCAAAGAGGAGCCATGTTAGCCTGTCTCTGCAAAAAAAAACGAGGGGTTTTGTTTTCTATAAATCTCCCTTTAGTTAACCACTGAGGGGCAATTCGGAGACTCAAAAACGAGGAGGCCCGTGGCACCGTAAGGGCTAACCGATTTATTTGGGCAGACGCTTTCGTGGGTAAAAACCACTTCAGGAGATGCCTCAGTGGTTTTTCACCCAGGAAAGCGTATGCCCTAATAAATCTGTTAGTATTGAACAGGGGCGAGGGACCTTTCTGTGGTTGGGGACCACTGACCCACAGAAAAATCAGTCAGGAGCTGCACACAAGTGAGAAGCAAAAAAAAACCCACAAAACCAAACCCAACCCTCACTGCCATGGCCTGAGTGAGGAGAAGGATACTCCCTACATTCCCTTCCCACACCAGAGCCTAGGGGGGCCCAGCCTAGTAGATTTTGGGTGCTCCAGGCCCACGTTGGGGCTGTGGGGTGGGAGGTGGGGGGGCTGGAGCACCAACGTGGGCTCTCCAATGCTGGGGGGAGGCTCTGAGCTTCAGGGGCCGGATCCAGGCAAGCCAGAGGCCACATCTGGCCCCAGGGTCTGAGATTTCCCTACTCCTGGTCTTTAAGGTGCCACAGGACTCCTTGTTGTTCTTGTTTCTGTGACTTGCCTCTAAATAAGGATTTATGGAAAACAAAATGTCGCAAGGGCAAATCTCCTTAAATCATACCCCCCAGTAGCAATGCCCCATGGGAGGACTTCTAGGCGAGGCACTTCTGTGTGAGGCTGCGTGGAGACTGATGTGTAAACGGCAACATAGCCATGGGCACAGGAGAAATGCAACTAGCTAGATATTCTTGCACTGCTCCACTGTACAGAGAGGATGAGGGCTGCAGAGTAAATCATGCAAGCATCAGAGCAAAGGCATCTCCCTTACCAGGGCCTCGCACGTTGACATCCATGCAATCTGCATCAATTTCACCTTGCGGCGGGGTGGGGGCCATGGAAGAGATGCGAAGGTCGGCTGCATCCAGGTGCTGTTGGGTCCACTGCCTGTGATCGGTCTGATCGTCCGCGTCCGGCAGCATCGCCTGCTCCTCAAACTAAGGAAGGAGAAAAGGAAGCTGCAAGTCAGACCCCAAGGAATAAGCAAGAGACGATGCAAAAAAGCAGGGTTAACACACAAAGCGGTGTAAGACTCAAAGCTACATGGGCATCCCACGCCGGTTGAAAAGGGGCTTTCCGAAGTTGTGATCAGCCTGGTATGGAACCTGAGAGCCTAAACCCTGGTGTAGCGTCTCCTCGCTGCCTAACGAACGAACTCTCCGCAAGCGAATGTTTCTGCTGGCTTACCCTGAACTTCTTAGTGTCCAAGGTTTCTTCATCACCCCATTCATTCTGGTTGTCATCCATCAAGGTGCCATCAGACGCATTTTTCAGGGGTCTTAAAAAAAAACAACAACGCAAGTGATTATTCCTGGGAACACCGAGAGACAATGACTCACATGCTCTGCAGGCGCAAAACTAACTGAAGAAAGTCACCGCGATTTACAGAACACTTTAAAATCCCCACAAAGCTAGAGCATTGCTCTCCCCTGGCAACCCCTTCTTCCCCCGAGAACGCTTTATAACCTTTTCCTTGGCTGTAGCATCGAAAGCACGAAAGGAGACGCTTCCCAGCCCTCCGCAGCATTTCACAGGTTAACTGCCGGATTACTCACTTCAGTCCCACGGAATCCTCCCCCAGCGGTTCACGTCGCTTCTTCTTGCTCGACTCCGTCACTTTGAAGCCTTCTGGGAACCAGAGCTGCCCGTGTTCCCTGCGCCGCTTACGAGAGACCACGACTCCCACGCAAATGAAAGCGAGCAAGGCCAGGACGGCCACCACCACATACATAGGATATAACTGGGTGTTCCTTGGGAGCTCAGCTGTTTCGCCTAAAAAAGAGCAGGGTGCATGGCGAAACTGAGACATTAAGCTGCATAGCAAACTGGTGACAGAGCGCAAATGAAGCAAAATTAGTTAATAGGAGTACCTATGGCTGAGCTAAATCATTCCCCAAAATAAGGTCATTTTATACGCTATTAATCAGAATTGCAAACTATCGGCAAATTCTCCGCTGCACAAGCCGGCTGCATCAGGAGACAGCTTTACTTTTTTCTCCTTTAAGGAAAAGGATTAGCAAACTTCAAATCGCTGCGCTCTCATTGAGCTGTTAAGACAAAAGGATTCAGGGGGATTTCGAAGATACAAACTCCAGCTCCTCACATGTCATGATTGATTGGACTTGGTGGTTCCTCCCCCCCCCCTTTTTTAGCTGTAATGATTTTGAAATAAACCCGAACTAAGCAACATAAAAAAAAAATACAGAATTAGTTTATTAACATAGATTTAAACAACCTAAAGATTCAAGGTTATTAAAGCTGAACTGTCTCTGGATACAGCCTTCGGAGCTTGGCTGGCTGATAATTGGATCACGGATGTCTGCTGGAAAGTTTCAATCACCTCCAGTCTCAATCCCGCCAACAGCTGCCAGCTCAACTTACTTTTAACGGCTTCTATTTTGTAGGGGATGTTCAGGTTACCCAGCGAGGCCAAGGCACCCAGGAAAGCTGCCACGTCAGTTGCGCTCTGAAAACATTGCGAGGAGGAGACGATGCACTGGCGGTTGTCGATTTCCAAGTAGACGATGGATCTGCATGGGAGGTGAGCAAACAGGCATAGGGGACAGCCATCAGACTGAAGAAGAGTCAAGACCTAGGTCTGTTCTCCCCCTAGCCCCACATCGGGATGGGTGAAGGTGATGGGAACAGACTTGTTTGCTCACGCATAGCCCAAATCCTGAAGACTGAAGTGTGACATTAGCCGGAGCTTTGCCTATCGGAGTTTTACCTAGGTGAGGATGGCAGGATTTAGCCCCACCAGTGTGTCAGCTGTTCAGTAACACAGGAATGTCTTTCCATAGCAACGACAGACATTGCACACACATGGTAGGGTGCTAAATAACAATACAACATGGGGCCTGAATTAGGGAGGTGAAAGGTTAATCGGTTAACCGGTAACCGGTAGGGACTGGAGCAGCCTCTGTTCGTGGTGGGCCCGAGTGTCCTGTGGGCAGGGGCTGTGCCAGCATCTGGAATAGCCTCTGTTCGCGGGGAGCCCAGCCTCCGGCGAGGGCTGGGAGCCGGCAGCCAGCCCCAATACAGGGCTGCGAGCGGGAGCCCCACAGGCTGGGGGCTACTCCGCATTCTCTTGCCTGGATCCTGCTTGGTCAGTTAACCAGTTAAACATCAGGTTGACGTAACATTTAACCGGTTAATGGGGATTTTACATCTCTAGCCGGAATCTCTTCTCCCACCAGCTTTACCCCATTGTATCTCCACTGGCCCCATCATATCTCCGGGGGCAGGGGAGGGGGAGCTATTCCTGACTCCTGCCGCTCAGAGTGAAGAGAATTGGGCATAGAGCCCTTTTCAGCAAGTGTCTCAAAGCATCTTGCAGCTCTGCAGTCATGAAAGGCTCATACCAGACCTCTACAATCAGCATTTCCCAGGAGGAACTTGAGGCTTAACTACAGGACTTCCCAAAATGAGAGTCAACCTCATGCTGACTGCGTGAGCTCTCTGCCTGACTCCTGGCCAACACCTGGGACTCTGGTAGTCACATCAGCTGTAGCACTGGTTGAAAAAAAATTCCAAACCAGAAACTGGCAGCATTTACACTCCCTTCCCAGCTTTTCTGGCAATTCCCGTTGATATTTAAGTACTCCATTCTCATTTTCCTTACAGCAGATTATTAATATCAACAGGGCAAAATAACTATTCGGTGAGAGCCTTTCCCCAGCCCCCTCACCCTCTGATATCCATCTGATCCAGCTCTCTCCGCTGTCTTCCGCTGACCCGCGATGAGAGGGACGTCTTTACTGTGTTGAAGACTGCGCTGGGCACATCTGCCCAGTTCTCCGTCGACCTCTTGATGTGGTGCTTTTTCAGCTCCTCTTCGTTGCCGTAGTAGGGGAAGATCATGTACTCTCCCTTGGGGTTCTTCTTGAAGACCACGTTGGTGTGAAGGATGCGGCTTAGCTCCCGGAGGAAGTTGAAGGAGTTGTTCTTCAGGTTCTCGGGGGTTATCAGGACCACTACCACCAATGTGCCATCCGCAAGTTTCTCAGGCATGTTGTTGGCACAGTCCAGCCCGTCCCATTCACACTCAGCATTGTTACACCCCTGGTCGCAGTGACCATCTGAAAAGTGATCTTTACAGTACTGGTCATACAGAGGACTAGGGAGAAAGGAAAGACAGGGAAAGAGGTTAATTACACCAACAGCCACTCTTATTCTCCAGCTACTAAGGTAGTACAGTACTAGGAGTTTCAAAGTTTTCTCTCTTGTAACAACAGCACTGCTCACCCGGACACGTCCCAAATTGCCCTATCAAGAGGGAACCGCTTTAGGCAACACTGAAAAGCAACCACTTCTGGGGCAAAACACGGCAGCTATTAAACTGTTGGTAGCAATTGAGAACAGGAAGTGAAGACAATTACTTTGACCCAGGGAAATGGAGAGGAGCAGAATGCAATGACTCAAAAGAGTTTGTCTAGGAACCAGAGATCAAGTCTGTGTTATTGCACTAAAATGCTCAGTCTGCATCAGCAAGTAGTGGGGAGGGGGTGGCTCTTCTGAAAGCTGGTGCCATCGGCAGTATGCCAGCAGGAGGGCTTCAGCATTGGCCCATGTGCTCAGGATCTAACTCAGCTCCATATCTTGGGTTAGGAGGGAATTTACCCCCTGATCAGACTGGCAGAGACCCCGGAGGATTTTCACCTTCCTCGGCAGCATGGGGCCTGGATCACTTGTAGGTTTAATCTACAGGTTGCACCATTCTAATCTGGCACCCTCGGAACCTGACCGGCGGGTCAAAAATTTGCCAAACCATGGGCAGCATTTCCAACACTTGCACTGTATCCTGGGCTCTTAGGGTATGTATACACTACAGCGTTATTTTGAAATATCTTATTTCGAAATAACATGTCTACACACAAAATGCATTTCGAAATAGCGCATCCACACTGATTGGACGCTGAATCGCATTTAAGGCCAGCCGGAACTGGTTCCGTCAAGGCATCAGGTCAGAAGTTACCTTGTGGCCAGGGTGGCCAGCAGGGCACCTTGGGAAGGGCTGGAGGCCCCCAATTTTGAAATAAGCATCTGCACAGCGCTTATTTCGAAATAGCAATTTCGAAATTGGCACTATTCCTCGTGGAATGAGGTTTACCAATTTCGAAATAAGCCCTCCGCTATTTCGAATTCATTTTGAAATAGCAGTTGGCTTGTGTAGACGCTAGGAAAGTTATTTTGAAATAACTTTGCTGTGTAGACATACCCTTCGAAGGCACTGAGGGGTCAATTAGAGCTAAATAACAGCACAGAACACTGAGAGCCAAGAACACTGGCGGCTGTAAACAAACTTTATGGGAAGTTGGGAAACTTGGCCATATCCATGCTAAGGGGACATCCAGCTAATTAAACTCATGCTGGACCACAGATGTTGCCAGACCAGAGAGTGCCGGACTAGAGACGATCAACCGGCAGTGTAAATGGCGGATTCTCTGTAATTTAGAAGTTGTAAGTCAAAACATGAGGACTTCAGTAACCAAGCCAGTGATTAGGGGTCTATTACAGGAGTGGGGGGGTGAGGTTCTGTGGCCTGCCATGTGCAGGAGAGCAAACTAGATGAACATGCCGGTCCCTTCTGACCGTAAAGTCTATGAGTACCACTCAGTTTCTTGCCAATTTCCCATGAAGCACCAACTGTGCCAAACGCGTCAAGGCCATTAAAGAATTTACCACAGTGGGGCAAATCTATACAGGGGGCTCCATCAGCAGAGGTGCCTAAGACGGAGCCAACAGGAGTGTCGTACATAATGGGGCAAGTAAATCAACCCCAGGAAGTCCCTGAACACCTACAACTCCCAGTGAAGTCAGCGGATGTCGAGGTTGCTCAGGACTTGGCTTCACCGGCTATGAAATCGCACCTAGAGAAGCTAAGCAAGAAAGGAGGCTTTGTCTATCTGGGTATTTTGCAGAAACAGTGCACGGACGTTCCTCTGATCATCAGGTGGAACCTCCAACCCTGGAGGTTTTTACGTCCCGGCCTGACAAAGCCCTGGCTGGGATGATGGAGTTGGGGTTGGTCCTGCTTTGGGCAGGGGGTTGGATGCAGTTACCTCCTGAGGTCTCCTCCAGCCCTAGGACTCAATGATCAGGCCAAGGATCATGGCTTTGAAGCGAACGCGGCGGGAGGGTACTTACTTGCACTGCCCTTCCACTTTCTGGCAGTCAAAGCCGTCGTACAGACACCCGGAGTTGTTGCACTGCGCATCGCACTTCCCGTCGTTGAAGTATTTCCAGCACTGCAGGGAATGGGAGCAGTTCTTCCAGGGGTCGTTGAAGTTGAGGGAACAGTCGCCTCCGTCCCAGCCGCAGGGGTGGTTGTTGCACTTCCCGTCGCAGATCTTGTTGCCCGCGAGGCCGGCGCAGACGGGGATCTCGCATTTCTCCTCGATCGTGGGCGGGATGATATCCTGACCCACCCCTCCCTGGAAATCAAAATCCAGGATGTGGCAGTAGAGGCCGTTGAAGTTTGCAAGGCAGTTGCACTGGTAATACGGGGGGGCCTCGCTGAAGAACTCACAGGTACCCCCGTTGTAACAAGGGTTGGAAGTGCAGGGGCTGCTGAGGGGGTACTGGCAGTCTGGCCCCGTGAAGGCAGGGGCGCACATGCACTTGGAGCTCTTGTGGATGGAGATGCAGGTGCCGCCGTTCAGGCAGTGCAAGTTCCCGCAGGTGCGCGAGTCGTTTTCACAAGTGGCGCCCACGAAACCCTGGGGAGACCAAAGGCGGGGTTAGCGCGGCTGATGTCGCTGCCTTCAGCCTGGTGCAGGGGGAGCGAACTGAGAGGGAGGCCCAGTGAAAGCGGCAGAGCAAGAACCCACCACGCTGGGTCCATGCCCGGTGCTGGGTGAGACACCGAATTCTCACACTGTCCTTGGGGCCAGCCAGGCCAAAACGAGGGCTGTAAAATCCCCTTTAATTAGTTAACTGGTTACATAAGGGATTAACCGGTTAACTGATTAAACGGGGAGGGCAGGCTCCTGCATACCGGCTAACCTTTACCAGGTAAGAATCACCGCTAAAGGGTGATGCTTACTGGGAAACTGCTTTCCCATGACCATCACTAGCCAAAGCATGGAAGCAATACCCGTCCCATTACGTTTCTTTAGTAAATCACATCCCATGGGAGTTAGGTGCTTACACCCCGATGAAAATCATTGGGAATCAGGCACCGGTTCTGAAAAATCACAGAGCAGTACAGCCTTAATATTTACCTTGACGTTCCACATGGGAAAAGAATCGATTCGCTCCTCTACCATGCGATCCCCCTCCTCCACCCAGAGCAGGTCTCTTCCCCATACGGTATTTTCTAGCACTCCATCCGGTCCTGCTCTGAATGACCTAGGTAACGGAGCTTCCCTTATCTCCACCGGGAGCCTGTCCTATAGCCTTAGCAGATGACACCACTAGGCATTGTTCTCTTGATACCCAGCTGCAATCTCTTTCTGCCCGATATCCCCCTCTTGCCCGTAGGTGGGAGAATAGACGGCGTCCTCGCTTTGGGTCCTCTCTCTGCCACGGTCATGGCCCGCACGCCCTCACCCGGTTACCGCAGCCCCTGGCTTTGATCGGTCTCGGCGGCCCCCTAACCACGTGGGGCCAGATTGTGAGCAGTCACGGCCACGTGGGGAGTCCTATTCTCGGCGGTGAGATGAGCGAGGAAGGGTTCACAGCCTGGTCCCTGTGGCCTGAGCTCCCTCCAATCTACCTGGACGCCTAGGTGCTGGAACCAGTGATGCCGGGGGTACTGAAAGATCCTAGTTTCCATTCTCTCCAGGGGTTACAGTTTGGTTGAGTGGCGCTCAGCCCCCCTGCCCTAAATAATTCCAGCCCCCCTGCTAGGACACAGATTTTCAGGCCAGAGGGATCATTAGATTCCTTAACCTGCCCTCCTAGGAGCATGGTGCAGACTGTTGCATGCGCCCTGGAAGGCGTTCGCTACGTACCGGGGGGCATTTACAGATGAAGCCCCGGCCTGTGTTGCTCGCAACTGCACAGGTCCCGCCGTTCCTGCAGGGCTTGCCCTTGCAGCCGTCCACCACGGTGTCACAGCGACGACCTGCGGGGGGGAGGAGGGACCCATGAGTGTGACGTGTCACCAGCAGCCTCTGGTGCCAGGCCTTGCACGCACAGGACAGGGAAGGTTCGCTCACCGGTGTACCCCTGTCGGCATTCACACTTGTAGTCGTTGACGCGCTGCACGCAGTTCTGGGTTCCCCGCACGTCGCAGGGGTTGGACAGGCATTCGTTGACGTCCCCCTCGCACCGCTCCCCCACGAAGCCGGGTGGGCAGACGCAGCTGTAGCCGCCCACCCGGTCCGTGCACTTGCCGTTGTTGAAGCACTTGGGCCCCAGGGTGACGGGATCAAAGAAAGGGCTGCAGTCGTCAATGTTGATTTCGCAGTGCACCCCTGGGGACAGACACGGGGGGAGGGAAGATCCATGGTTAGTCTGAGTCACGTTTTGGGCTACCCCAGTGCCCGGGGGCTCTGCTCATCGTTGTGCTGGGCAGGGTACAAACCCAGCACAAAAAGGCAAGAGGCTTCCACTCTAACTAGGACAAGAGACAGGCAGACTGAGCGGGGAGTACAAGGAAACAAGGGGACAGTATTGGTCCGCCCAACAGGCTCTGGTTTCGGCTGCTCATGTAAGACAGTAGCAGGGCAACCAGGATCATAGAATCCAGCCCTCTGCCCAAGGCAGGACCATTCCCACTGCTGCGTGAGTAGCTGCTTGCCAATCTCCCAACGTCAGTGGGAGTCGAGGGCACCGGCAGGAGGTGCCCAGCAGGGTTACAACACCCCTGGCGTGTGTGGATGGCCGGGCTCACAAACGTCTGGAATCCAATATTCCTGCCGCTGCAGCCACCGTGAAGACCAGCGTGAGTACCCGGGCGCTAACGAGCACCTACCAAGGACGTCTCTCCACCCACGTACCTTGAGTCCCTCTGGGGCAGGAGCATTTGTAGGTATTGATGAGATCGATGCAGGTTCCTCCGTTTTGGCATGGGTGAGACAGGCACTCGTTGATCTCCTCTGAGCAGTTAACTCCGTGATAGCCAGCAACACACTGCGAGGGAAGAGCGAGGGGAGCCGTTAGTTAATTCACTCCGCTAGCGAAGCTTTGGTTCGCTTCTCAGGTTCCCATTCTGGTCCCATCCCCGCAGTCTCTGCATGCCTGATTTCTTCCGTCAGTGGTCATGCGGGGGCTAGTCTAGTCTCGATTAAAGGCCAGGCTGCCCAAAGCACGGGCTAAACACCGCTTCCACGCTCTCCACCGGGATACCTCCGTATTGCGGCTGCAGCCTACTCCAGGGGCTGCCCAGAGGGAATTAGTCAATTGCCAATGAGGCAGTGTGGTTTGGCCAAAGTTTGGCCAGCTTTGTTCACAGGAGAAAGAAAGAAATGAGCACGTGCAAAGCACCCGCCATGCGGGATCGCAAAGCACTCTACCACCACGAACGGGTTAGGATTGGCCTGGCACCAGCTGTGCCATGAATCCTGCTTTCTGGAGGGAGAAGAGTTAGCCCCAGAGACGTAAAATGCCTCATCTAAACTTGCAGAGTCAGTGGGAGAACCCAAGCGGCCTGCGTCCCAGCCCTGTGCGCTAACCACTAAGCCCCTGTGCTCCCCCAGAGCACTGCTGACGGCAGGTAGTCCGTGGCAGCCAGGCCGTGTACCTCACAGGAGTAGCCTCCCAGGTAGTCCGTGCATGTAGCTCCATTCTGGCAGGGGTTCGGGGAGCACTCGTCCACCTGCTCCTCACAGTAGCTGCCGGTGTAGCCAGCCTGGCAGCGGCAGAAGTGGGTGTTGCCAGTATCCACACAGAGGCCGGAGTTCCTGCACAGGTGCGCCACGTCGACGTCTGGAAGAGCACAAGGCCGGAGAGCACTCAGTGAAGCACGCACGAGGCCAGTGACGCATGGGCACGAGTGTGCAAAATGGGCCTCTAAAGGGGAGGCTGCTCTTGGAGAAAAGAACCCCCATAGCGCTCTATTAGAAGTGCTGGGTCTTGGCCCTCACTCTGGCTCCTTGGTGTTGCTCCAGTGGTCTCCGGCCAGGCCCCGGGAGTCAATGTAAACAAGAGGCTGCTTTAGCTTGTGCCAGAAGCTGAACTAGCCCCCAGGGGGGCTGGGAAGCACGGAGGTGCAATGCGATGCACAACCACCTTTATCCCCATTTCCTGGGCCCCATGTCAAATAGAGCTTGGCCGTCCCTTGGGAATCCAACCCTAAACCTCCATGAACAACACACGCAAAGTCGTTCTTCTGCTCTACTCTGCGCTGACTAGGCCTCAGCTGGAGTATTGTATCCAGTTCCGGGCACCGCACTTCAGGAAGGATGTGGAAAAATTGGAGAGGGTCCAGAGAAGAGCAACACAAATGATTCAAGGTCTAGAAAGCATGAACTATGAGGGAAGACTGAAAGAACTGGGCTTGTTTAGTTTGGGAAAGAGAAGACCAAGAGGGGACAGGAGAGCAGCTTCCAAGTAACTAAAAGGGTGTTACAAGGAGGAGGGAGAAAAATTGTTCTTCTTGGCCCCTGAGGATAGAACAAGAAGCAATGGGCTTAAATTGCAGCAAAGGAGGTTTTAGTTGGACATGAGGAAAAACTTCCTAACTGTCAAGGTGGTTAAACACTGGAATAAATTGCCCAGGGAGGTTGTGGAACCTCCATCACTGGAGATATTTAAGGTTAGATAGACATCTATCAGGGATCTAGACAGTGCTTGGTCCTGCTGTTAGGGCCGGGGACTGGACTCAATGAGCTCTCTAGACTACAGTGCGTCTAGACTACATTGCTCTTTCGAAAGAGGAATGCAAATGAGTGAAATCGAAAATGCAAATGAAGCGCTGATTTACAAATCTCGAAAGAACCCTGTAAACCTCCTTTTTTCAGGAATAAGGGTTCTTTTGAAAAAGGGTTGGGTTTTTTTCCGAAAGAACCCCGTCTAGACTGCTTTTTTTTTTCCAAAAAAATCTCTTCAGAAAAAGCGATCGGAAGAGGTTACGCAAACGAAACGCGAGATTTGTAAATCAGCGCTTCATTTGCATTTTCGATTTTGATTTCCCTCACTTGCATTCCTCTTTCAAAAGAGGAATGTAGTCAAGACGCACCCTCAAGGTCCCTTCCAGTTCCAGTGTTCTGTGATTCTGTGAATTCACCTGGCCCCAGGATGCTATTCACAAGACAGCTGTGAGGGTGGGCGTTACCTTGCTGCTTCGCAGCCACATCACAGGAGACGCTGGGGACGTCACAGTACAGGCCCGTCCACCCGCTGTTGCACTCGCAGCGGTACAGGTTGTGGGTCTGCCAGCACTTGCCTCCGTTTTTGCAGGGAGAGGAGTCGCACCAGCGTACCAGGTTCTGGGGAGAGGAGGAGAAGTTTATTATAATAATAATAGAGATTGCCTATCTCCTAGAACTGGAAGGGACCTTGAAAAGTCATTGAGTCAATCCCCTGCCTTCACAGCAGGACCAAGTACCATCTCTGATGACTTTTGCCCCAAATGGCCTCTGCAAGGATTGAACTCATAACCCTGGGTTTAGCATATCAATGCTCAAACCACTGAGCTATCCCTCCCCCCCAAGTTCATACTCTGGCAAGGGTCCTGTAGGGTGGCGGTTTTCAACCTTTTTTTTCCTCACGACCCAGTTGAAGAAAATTGTTGACACCCACAACCCAACATCATTTGACTAGAGTGGGGGCCCCAGGGTGGGGCTGAAGATGAAAGCTCTGGGGTGTAGGTGGGGGATCTGGCTCTGGGGGCTGGAGCAGGAGGGGCTTACTTTGAATGGCTCCCGGTCAGTGGAGCAGTGCGGGGGGCTAAGGCAGCTTCCAGCCTCTCCTGCAGACCCTCCTGTGCCCAGAAGCAGGTTCCCAGCCAATGCGAGTGCGGAGCTAGTGCCGGGGGCAGAGGCAGTGTGTGGAACCCTGTGCACTCTCCTGCCCCACCTAGGAGCCGGCCTGCTGCCGGCCGCTTCTGGGGCGCAGCGCAGTCGGCGGTGCCAGGACAGGCAGGGAGCTGCCTTAGCCCCCGCACTGCTCACCTGAACTCCCTGCAGCAACGAGACCCAGCCCCCAACATTCCACCCCCCAGTCCTGGGGAGCAACTCGTAATCTGAAAACCACCGGTGTAGGACATGAGTAGGTAGGGGATAAATGAGGCCTGTGGATCTGGGGTGCTGATCTGCAGTGAACCAGGGGCACAGCCTCCACCTGTGTAAACCGGCAATCCTTCCAGGTGGTTACGTGAGGATCTGGCCTCCTGTGATTAACAGGCTGATTGTTCTTTACCTGACAGTTGAGGCCGGTGTAGCCCTGCGGACAAGTGCACTTGTAGGTCCCATAGCTGTCCTGGCAGGTGCCCCCGTTCAAGCACGGCTTAGAGTCACATTCGTTGATGTCGTGCTCACAGTAGCTGCCCGTGAAGCCAGGGGGGCACACGCAGGTGAAGGTGTTGATGCCGTCCACGCAGGTCCCCCCATTAAAACAGGAGCTGGCAGGAGAGGAAACAAACATTACTTCCAAATACGCACCAAGCACGACTGTAACGGCCTTCTCCATCCGCGGCTCTCCAAGCCGGCTAACAAACATTAACCGATGAAGTCTCAAAATCCCACAAGAGGCAGGCAAGCACACAAACGGGGGAAACTGAGGCACGGAATGCTTGCGTGTCATCCGCACAGTGGCACAACTAGAAACAGAACTCAGGGCTCCAGACTGCACCCTCCTCAAGTAAAAGCTCAGCCGGTGGGGTTGTCCTTTTCCCCAGCTAGCCCCCGACACATGAAGAGTTCATGGCGTTTTTAGAAATCTCTGGGCTTGCAATGTGAATCCGTTTTAATGACTGGAGCAAAACCCTCCTCGGTGGGGCCCAATCTTCATTTCCTGACTTTGCATAGGGTACCCACGTGGCTATTTGCTGTTACATCTGAGCCGGTGATGCCCTTGAATGTAGTAACCCGCACAGCCCGCTGGGGAATACTTGCCTCCCGCCCCCCAAAGCAACCTGCCCAGGGTCAGGGAGCAAGCAGAGTCCAGTCCAGTGCTTCAACCCCAACTCCAAAGGGAGCGTGGGCTGGCAAAGGGCTGCTTATCATGAGGCCCTCAGACATCAGCTCCTGGGCTTCAACAAGGACCACAGAGTCTCACCTATGGGGCCTGATGCAGGTCTATAGAAGACAGCGGGCACTTTCCAGGCCTGCCGACAGGAGGGGTGGCAAAGGGGGCAGTTGCCCCAGGGCCCGGCAATTCCAAAGGGCCCAGGACTCGCGGACGCTGTGACTGTGGCATCCGCCTCACCAGGAGCCCTGAGTCCTTTAAATCCAGCACTGGGACGGGTTCCCTAGGGAGGGGGTGGAATCTCCATCCCTAGAGGTGTTTAAGTCCCGACTTGAAAAGCCCTGGCTGGGTTGATTGAGTTGGGATTGGTTCTGCTTTGGGCAGGGGGCTGGACTCCATGACCCCTGAGGTCTCTTCCAGCCCTGCGATTCTATAAATCAGAATTTCTCAACTGTTTTTTATTGACTCATAGACTTTAAGGTCAGAGGGGACCATTATGAACATCTAGTCCGACCCCCTGCACAATGCAGGCCAGAAAATCTCACCCACCCACTCCTGGAATAATCCTCTCACCTATATCTCAGACCACAAGATGGTTTAAAGACCCCAAGATGCAGAGAATCCTCCAGCAGTGATCCGTGCCCCATGCTACAGAGGAAGGCGAAAAACCTCCAGGGCCTCTGCCAATCTACCCTGGAGGAAAATTCCTTCCCAACCCCAAATATGGCGATCAGCTGAACCCTGAGCATGTGGGCAAGAAAGTACCCTTTAAAAAAAATTATAAGTCCCCTCCGTACCTACAGTTTTCAGACACCCACATTTTTTTCTACCATTGCAACACATTTGTTTAAACAACTTCATCGTAGCTGGGTGGGCGATGAAATTTTTGGGTGTAAAAAGTACAGAAATAATAAAGCGCTGCGAAACTTAAAACAAAAATTCAGTTTTCTCCAAATTTCGGTTGTGTTGCTGGACCCTGCTTCCCCCAGACTTCTCTCGAGAACCCCTAAGGGTACTCGGATCCCTGGTTGAGAAACACTGCTATAAACAAGAGCCTAAGGGGTGGCTCTTAGGGCTGCCGGGGAGGTGAGGTTGTGGCAGGGCACGCTCCAGACCATGCTAAAGGAGATGGGGAATGGCTGACCGCCCCAGCCCCCGCCCCTTCTACCTGAAGCCCCGCCCCTTCCAGGAGGGGGGCACAGCACCAGCTCTTCCCCATATTGCTCAGGGGCCCGGCGAGGCTGTCAGCTCCCCTAGAGTTTTCCTATTGAAGTCAATGGGAGCCGAACGAGTCCTTTCCTTCGCCCTTTCGCAAGATTAGTTTAAACCAGCGGTCTTCAAGCTTTTTATGCATGAGATCACTTTTTGAATTTACGTGCAATCCAGGATCTACCTCACACCCAAACACCCTGCCCCTTCTCCAAGGCCCCATCCCTGCTCACTCCATCCTCCCTCCCCCATCCTCACTCACTTTTATGAGGCTGAAGGCAAGGGTTTGGGGTGCAAGAGGGGTTCAGGAGTGGGGCTAAGGTTTGGAATGTGGGCACCAGCTGGGCACTGCTTACCACAGGTGGCTTCTGGGGGGTGGCGCAGGGGGCTAAGGCAGGCTCATCCCTCCTCTGGCCCTGCACCACTCCCAAAAGCAGCCAGCAAACTCCATCCCTGCTTCCCTCGGCTCCGTGGAGTTGGGGTACACAGCTGGGGGAGGGGCACCCTGACATCAGCACCCCCCCTCCTCTTCTTCCCGTGCCCTGCACAGCAAGCAGGAGGCTCCCAGGGGCGAGGGGCAGTTCCAAGGCAGAGGGCAGGAGCAGCAGGGCAGTGCTGAGGTGCAGATAAAGTGCTGACATTTGACAGCCTCCCGGCCAAACCTGTCAGGATCACCCATCAAAGGCCCCAAGATCTACCCAGGCTCCTCAAGCAAATCCAGAGCAGAGAGGAGATTCCTCTGGGGAGACAGGACACCTGCCTTCCCCGATATAGCATCCTATAGGGCCACCCCCAATGCCACTGGCCAATAGAGTGAGCGCCTCCGGGCTGCTGGGACACTTGGCAGTACAGCCACGCATGACCCACCGTCGCCCCCTGCAGGCAGCCAGGTGCTCAGCGTCCCAAGCCGGTTACCTTTCTGTGCAGTCCGGTGTGTTGTTCTCACAGTGGATCCCGCTGAAGCCGGAGGGGCAGGTGCATGTGTAGCTGTTGACGCAATCGGTGCAGTTGGCCCCGTTCTTGCAGGGGTTGCTGGCGCACTCGTTGATGTCCTCCTCGCACTTGGGCCCCCGGAAGCCTGCCAGGCAGTCGCAGAAGAAGGCGTCGACGCTGTCGGAGCAGGAGCCACCGTTATGGCACGGATCTGTAGGAAAAGGCAGCCATGTGGCATTAAGATGCAGCCGTTCGCAACCCCCCCCCCCCCCCGCACAGACGCAGCAGCGGAGCCAGGCAGCCTTCATGCGGCGTGATCCCAGAACGCCGCCACCTCTGAGCAGCCAGAAAACGGGGCAGTTCAGCCAGGAAAAGCACCCAGCCCAAAGAGAAGCCATCTCCAGCTGTGGGCTTCAGAGCTGGCACCGACTCCCCAAAGAGCCAGCATCTCCCTTCTCTGCCCTTTGCATTGCCACTTGTGCCAGGGCAGAGCAGGTGTGAAATGCTGCCCTTCTGATTCACACCCATTCGGCCCTGACTTAAATAACGCCACGGGCATGGAGAATCCAGTCCAAAAGCTCCGGTTCCCTTTTGGACGTGGGTGAGGGGACCTTTAAAACCACACAAAGTGCCCCGGATGGCATTAAAAGGGCAGCCCCATGCCCGCCCCCGCCCCCTACGCAAAGGGGAGTCCCACATGCTACTGCGGGGGAACTGTGGCAATGGCAGGCTTTGTTCATAGCGGAGCCCGTGAACGGTGAGCCAGGAAAACACTGATCACTGGCATTTTGGGACTCTGCGTTGTAGTTACACGTTGCAACAGCTGGTGGCCCTCACCCTTCCACTGTCCCGTGTCCTGCCCTCCCCGAAAGCCTTCCTGCCAGCTGGAATTTAGTGCCTGAGCAAGACAGATCCGTGTAAGCTCTTTTCGGGAGTTCCAAACTCATCGCTGCAGGTTTCTGCTCCGTGAGCAGCCTCTGCACCAGGTGGCCCTGACGCCAGACCCGGAGGAGACGCGGGTGTCCGGGGCTGTGGCTACCCCTGCGATTTAGCCCCCCGCTCTGAGCGCGGACGCTCGCCAGCGCTTACTTGGCTTGCAGTCGTCAATGTCGGTGTCGCAGGTGCGGCCGGTGTAGCCCGCTTTGCAGTTGCACCAGTAGCTGCCATTTGTGTTCTGGCACGTGGCGCCGTGGCGGCAGGGGTTTTTCACGCATTCGTTGATGTCGATCTCACACGTTTGGCCTGCGAGAGGAAGAGAGGGAAATCGTGAGCACTTGAATGGCCTGGGAGGAGTACGGCAACCACGGTTTCTCCCAGCGCCGGCTACAGAGCAATTCACCGCTGGCTGACGCTTGTTCTCATGCAGGCTGCTGCCAAGTGCTCTTTGAAAGGGTTTCTCTGGAAGGGCTCTCACACCGCCCTGTGCTTTTGCTCACATCTTGTCAACCGATCTGCAGACCAGAAAGGCCTTTGCAAAGGACAAGTCAAGGGAGCTGTACGCTTACAAGTGAAACTGCACGACTCCCCTGCGATGCGGAAGTACCATTATTCCCACAGGGAAAGGAGGAGGCTGCAGCACGCACAGGGGGTGTGAAGTGACACAGTTCAACCCTGGTTCTCCTGCCCTTAACTAGGCCACGCTCCCAACCCTTGTTGAGAGATTCTCTGAGCCACAGAGGAAAGGGAAGACACAAAATCAGAAGAGGGTTCAGCATAACCTGGCTGCCCGGGAGCGAGCTCGGGGGGACGGATCCGCGCATGCTTCTGCGATCCCCTCCCTACCTTGCCAGCCTGAAGGGCACACACAGGAGAAGCTCTCGTAGTCCTCTGACTCTCGGCACTCCCCGCCATTCTTACACGGCCCGGCCGCGCACGGCGCCAGCACGTCCTCGCACGTAGCCCCTGTGGGCAGAGAGACAGAGACACATGTGGCTAAAGCTTTGTGGCAGGCTGCTGCCCCGGGTCAACGAAAGAGGGCAGGGCCTGGGACATGCTCGCTGCATCCCCGAGAAGTCTTGGGCTGGTTCCAGGCCGCGAGGAGCACAAAGGAGCTCGTGCTTCCTCCATAACGCCACCGAGGTCACTCCAGAATTCCCACCGATTTCACAGACACGGACACGCCTCGGTAGAGCGGCACTCCCCACCCAGTGACCGGCCTCTTGGAGGCCTTCCAGACAAGCTCCTTAGGACTGGGATGTCCCATTGGCTGTGGGGTCTTTGAATGGCTTGACTTGCTGCCGGCTCCCAGTCCAGACACAGCCTAGACACCCACCTCTCTGATTCTAAATATTAAAATGATGGAGACGATCCAAAACCCAAGCCTTCAACGGAAAGGAAAGCACAGTATTGGCGAGGGGAGGGCTTTGCCCTGAACGGTCGTTTTTCCTGTTTATACACTAGCCTAGGGCAAAATTCCCTCCAAAATGTTATCGTCCTTGTCCGGCTGTTATCTTCTAGGCTGGCCTTTGCTATTTTCCAGAGCCTTCCACTCTCCTCCCCACCCCCTCGGGTTTCTATGGCGACTGGCGAAGAGAGGAAACACGTCATGGCTTCCTACAATTGTGCACATGTTGCCATTTTGTGCAAGAGGAAGCAGGAAACTGGCCAACAGGAATCAGGTCAGCAGAAATTCCTCCCCCCTACGGCACCCGCGGCCCGACCTGCTGCATATTTTCCCAAAAGGAGCGTCGGCGGGTAAACAGAGTTGTTCACAAAGCAGACCCTGACAGGGGGACAGGACTGAGCGCAGCGCGGCCGCAGCCTGCTTTCTCGAGCGACCCAGCGCTGGGCGAGGAGCAGAACAGGGGCCCCGGGCCCACAAGCCACATCTTTGCTTCTGTGTGAATAGGAAAGGGGCAGGGAAGAAGCACGAGTCCAAAATCCTGCCCTGCCGCTTCCGAAAACTCCTTGGAGTTTCCTTTTCCAAGGCTCGGCGGGGCCAAAACAATAGGGGAAGGGACTGTGGGCTTCACAGCAATATCTGTTCACACACCACGGGTCAGCCCCATAGCGTCTCGTATGCCGTCCCACCTCCTCAGCGCCTGGAAGCTGGCGTAACTCCGAGGAAGTCACCACTGCCGCTTGGACTAGCACCAGCTCCTGGGGTGTGCGCACCGGGGAAGGAGACTGAATGATGGGCCAAGCCTCGCTCCCGCCGAAGTTACTAGTGTACCTCTCCTGCAGGGCAGCCCTGCCTGGGAAGGGGGAAAGCTGCGGTGCTCCGTGCATCCCTTTTCGGGGCTAAGCTTCTGTGGGGAAAGGCGGCAGGACCCAAAAGCCCGTGTAACGTTCAGCACGGGCTGCCCTCTGACCTGAGTATGGCAGGAGACAGTTGCATTGGTAGCCGGCTACGTCATCGATGCAGGTCCCCTGATTCAGGCATGGGTTGGAGGCGCATTCGTTGATGTTGGTCTGGCAGTTGGGCCCTGGGTCAGAAGAACCAAACACACATCAGCCACCTCCGGGCCATGGGCGGTGGGTGAATCTAGGGCTGAGAGAGGCAACCCCCCCCCAATCCCACCTCTTCCAACTGAGGCCCGGCCCCCTTCAAGAGCCATGCTGCCCCCCAGGGATAGGGCTCCAGCTCTCCCACCCTCCCCCTGACTGCCGGGGCAGATCTCCAGCCCCACATTACAGGGAGGGAGGGCTACACACGGCCCCAGCCTCAGCATGGTGGAAGCCCGGAGGCAGCCCGGGAGCCACACTGAAGCGGGGGGGCAGAGTGTGGGCGGGGCCACACATGGCAGTCTGGGAAGGCAATACCTTCCCCTGCCTCTTAGACGGGTCACCCATGCTCAGTGGGCACCATGAGGGCGGCTTCCTCTGTGGCCGGATGGGAAGGCAAGAGAAAAGAACAGGAGGGCGAGATATGTGAGGCAAAGATGCACACAGAGTCCACAGAACCCCTTGGCTGCTTCTAGAGGTCACCCCACAGAAGAGGTGAAGCGTTTTACTCCTGTTCCTGGCTAAAGGAACATCCCCTTTAGCTGAACTTGTGGCCACAGCACGTTTAGTGCAGAAGGGCCCAGGTCCAGTGCCTCGTGCTAAACCATCCGTTGTTGCTTTTCCCAGAGGTGCGTCAGAAGAACATAAGAACATAAGAACGGCCGTACTGGGTCAGACCAAAGGTCCATCTAGCCCAGTGTCCTGTCTGCCGACAGTGGCCAGCACCAGGTGCCCCAGAGAGGGTGGACCGAAGACAATGATCAAGCGATTTGTCTCCTGCCATCCCTCTCCAGCCTCTGACAAAGAGGCCAAGGACACCATTATATCCCCTGGCTAATAGCCTTTTATGGACCTAACCTCCATGAAATGATCTAGCTTCTTTTTAAACTCTGTTATAGTCCTAGCCTTCACAGCCTCCTCTGGCAAGGAGTTCCACAGGTTGACTACACGCTGTGTGAAGAACTTTCTTGTATTACTTTTAAACCTGCTACCCATTAATTTCATTTGGTGTCCTCTAGTTCTTCTATTCAAGGAACTAATAAATAACTTTTCTTTATCGGCCCTCTCCACACCACTCATGATTTTATATACCAGCGTTGTTTCTCTTCCAATAAGTTCCCACAAAACTATCCGCCGCACCCACCCCCCGCTCTGCAGTGAGCAAGTAGCAACAGCCCTTACCGCTGAATCCCTCCCGGCAGGTACAGATGTAGCCACTGGTCATATCCTTGCAGGTGCCCCCATTCGCGCACGGGTTTGACTCACACTCGTTGTTGTTGATGTCGCAGTTCGTCCCGCTCCAGCCCGGGTCACAATCACACCTGTAGCTTTTGTCGGAAAGAAAACGATAAAGCGCAGAGTCCCGCCTCACTCCTTCCCCCCGCCTCTTTGATTTGGTGCGCCTCAGGACCGGCCTGAAGCCCAAGCCCCCAATCGCATCGAAGCAGAGGAAAGGGCTCCTTGCGAATCCTGGATGACGTGCCGGCTGGAGAAACGGCACGTCAGAGCAGTGGTCACCAGCCAGTCGATCAGGACCTGCCGGTAGATCTTGGAGCCTCTGACAGGTGATCCTGATTGGTTTGGCTGGGAGGCTATGAAGTGCCAGCACTTCAGCTGCCCCTCCGCACACTGCCCTGCTGCTCATGCCCAGAGTCGCCTCCTGCTTGTTGTGCCGGGTGGGGGAGACAGAGGCCGGGAGGGGGGGGTGCTGATGTCACTCTGTCCCCCATCTTCACAGAGTAAGGAGGGTGGGGCCTCAGCAAAAAGGTGGGGTAGGGGCAGGGCCTCGGAGAAGGCGAGGGGCAGGGGTATTTGGGTTTGAGGTAGATGCTGGACTGACTAAATTCAAAAAGTGATCTTGTGCTTATAAAGGTTGGAGACGGCTGCGTTAGAGGCACCTTGGTAGGACTGCAGGACTCCAGAATTGTAAGAGACCTGCATTACATCAAAGACTAGATCTCAGGTTTGAATCGTTCGGGGGGAAGGAGGGGCGGAGAGGGGGAGAGAGAGAGACGACAGCTCTTCTCTCCTGGAAACTCAAGTTCAAATTTGGGCTTCTGCAAGTTCCCAACTCAGCATGGCCTCCCAGACCGCATGGCAGTCTTACTCAGTAGAAGCCAGCTGGCCATGTACAGCAGCAATCGGCTAGAGCATTGCAAATCCGCGGACATCTGCTTCATATCCGCGGGTATCTGCAGGCGTGGCTGCACCGGTGGGTATCGGTGGCTCCTTTCTGCCGATACAGATGGCTCTAGAAATGGGTGCGCTGCCCGAGCTCTGCGTGGGAGCCCCGCTCCGGCATGGCAGGAGGGCTGGGGAGCAAGGTTTGGGTGTCGGGGCAGAGCTAAACTGGAACTAGCAAGGGGCGCCGCTGGGGTGCGGAAGGTGCAGGAACAGAGCTGTGGGGACGCCTTCCTGGAAACCTACCCATTGAGCCCATCGTTGCATTTGCCGTGGATGCAGGGGTTGCTGTTACACTCGTTCACTTCCAGCACGCACATGGGGTCGTGGTATCCCTCGGGGCAGAGGCATGTGAAGCCATTAATGCCGTCCTTGCAGGTGCCGCCGTTGTGGCACGGGTTGCTGGCGCACTCGTCAATGTTGATGTTGCACATTCTCCCTGCAAAGAGGCGGAGCCAAAGAGTGTCACCGCCCTGACGCACACAAGGCATAGCTCTCACATGCCTCCTCAGGGCATAATAACAACAACAGAGGCTCGGGGCAGGTAGGCAGGACTCCCACGGAGTGCAACGGGCCCCCAGCTGGGTAGGACGGAGACTCCGAGCGATGCTGGTAACGTTTCCCAGCCACAAGTGGGATCAATTTTGTGTTGTGCACCAAGGGATGCGCACCACCAACAGAAACAGACGCTGGCGGGCGCGCTGCGAATCAGCCGGACGGCATCTGAATTTTGCCTGGGTGGCCGCCCAAGCGCTCAGCTTACAGGGAACCCCGGATGCTGGTTCTAAAGGTACATGCACCAGCTGGGCCGGTGACCTGCAGCACGACTCCTCTTCGGCAAAGTGACTTAGCGGTGGCTGGCTTGCCCTCTCCTCTGACACAGAGTTGTAGGGAGCGAGGCCAGCCCTGACACTACTTTGGCTGCAGGATGAAACAATGAAGAGGAGAGCTCTCCATCTGTAACCCTACCTGCTGGCAGCCGGGCAAAGAAAGGCCCCATTGAAAGCCCCTGGCAGCAGGCATTGGGCAGAGAGGCTCTGCAAAGCTACCCGCCCCCACTGCAGGTGAGCAGGGAGCCAGCTGGGCTCTGTGTATCAAAGGACGTACACATTTTCCAGCAGCGGTCAAACAAACCAGTTAGACGAGACAGCAACCTGATACCCATGGGATTTGACTGTGCGGGAGCTTAATCAACAGCTTTCGGCTCTTTCTCTGGCTGGACTCAGCTAAGTCACCTGCCCAGCCGGCAGGAGCCCCAGCCTCTCCCTGGGAGTGTGAACAGCACCTTTCATGGACCAGCGGGCACTGTGGCAAGGAGGCAGGGACAGGATCTACCCGAGTGTCCCAGGCAAGCTTCAGGTGCAGGTAGGCCAAGCACGGAGCCTTTTGAAACAGCCTGAGGGGGACTGGCCGTGAAGGCTACAATTTCCAAGGCAATCAGACTTTGGGGCCCTCTCTACAGCAAGTGCCGACTCCCCCCCCCCCCCCCCCCCTTGAAAAATCTGGTCCTTTGGTGAAGTCTCGATTTGGGGGCCCTAGAAATGGAGGCATCCCGGGTCTCCGGCCACTTCTGTCTGGAGGAGGTCCACCTCTCTCTCCACAGCTGGAGAGTTCCTAGCAGCAGGGCGCCTGCCTGGCCCTGCGTGGCGAGGTTAAATCTTTGTAAATTCTCTAAATAAACAGGTCTTCTCCTCTACACTAACTCCTGCCTACGGTAGAGATGGCTGTTCTCTGGGGCAGGGCCTTTTTTATTATAGTGCGTACAGTGCCTAGCATAGGGCTGCCAGATGGTTTCACAAAAAATACCGCCCCCGCCCCGCCAAAAAAAACACGCTGGGAAAAAATTCTGTTGAGAAAAAAAAACAAGGCAGTCGTGGCCCCTTTGGTTCCTGGGATGCTCCAAACTCCCCCGGTCCAAGCAGGCATGAGCTGCGCCACACGTCCCGAGCAGCCTTCAGTCGGGTGCCCAAACAGGGCCGTGGGAAAAATAGAAAATACCGGACATTGTAGATGAATTTTTTTACCGGATGGAAGGTGCAAATACTGGGCTGTCCAGTTCAATACCGGACACTTGGCAACCCTAGCCTAGCACAATGGGCCTTCGTCCCTGGTAAGGGCTCTAGGTCCTACCATCATAGAAAGAATAATCCGTCATTTCACAGTGTCTTCTGCCATTACCTCCTCTTCGCCCCAAGCCTCAGCCGGGGAAGGGACGTTGCAGGCCCCACTCTGGCTCTGCCTCCAAAATTTGCGGGTGGGATTTAGGGTATTCAAACCTCTCAGGACCCCACTGGGCTTGCAAATCAGAGGAGCTGGTTAAAGTTTGGGGGGGAAATCCAGCCCAGCGGCAGCTCTCACCTGTGTAGCCCGGCTCGCAGGCACATTCGTAGCCATTGATCTTGTCTTGGCACTTGCCGTAGTCACACGGGTTGCTAGCACAGTCGTCCAGGTTGATTTCGCAGTTGGGCCCTTCCGGAGGAAAATGTTGTGAGATGTTTACAGGCCTCAGCCAGGAGACAAATACAGTCAGAAGAGAGTGGCGCTGGGGGTGGGGAACTGAGGCATTCCTCTCCCTCCCCCGCAAACACAAGTCCTTCTTGGAAAACTCTCCACAGTCGGCGGTTCGGAAATAGAGGCCAAACTGGGAGACATTTGCCCTCGCTGCAGGAAACCCAGAGGCCTTTTCCATAGTAGGCCAGACACTGGGAGACAACGCAAGTGCTTCAAGGAGGCCATGAGGTTGTGTTTCCATGACACACTTGCCTCAACTGATCACATGCCCACCCCCTCATGGGCAGACACTGGAGCCCTGCCAGACTCCGGACTGCCCGGCTCACCGCTACGACTGAGGGATACCCCCTCCTTACCTGTGGTGCCCTTGAGGCACAGGCAGTAGTAGGCGTTGTTCCTGTCCTGGCAGGTCCCTCCGTTTTTGCACGGCTGGCTCTGGCACTCGTTGATGTTGATGTCACAGCGGTGGCCTGTGTAGCCAGCCTGGCAGAGACAGGTGAAGGCAGCTATGCCGTCCCTGCAGGTCCCGTAGTGGCAGGGGTCAGGGTCGCATTCATTGATGTCGATTTCGCAGTGAGTGCCGGTAAATCCTGGCATGGGGAAAGAAGCCAACAGTCAAGCCAGCTCTAATGCAGGGCCCGGTGCTGAGAGGGGCAGAACACCCCCCCCCCCCCAAGAGCAGCAATGCTCAGAATCCCATCAGATCAGTCCCATAATACCCATGCTCCTTCCTTAAGCAGCTATGGGGAAGGAGAAGGGACAGGAAGGAAAAGTCTAACGTCTTCAGGATCACCCATTTTTCCTTCAGCCATCCACAGACAATTTCACAGTCACTCCACTTCCACTGGAGCTCGCCTATGTAGCACGCTGTCCGGTGCTCACTGCCATCGCCTCTAGAGCAGGGTTCCCCAAATTGTGCTCCATGGAACTATGGGGCTCCAGGCAATGGGTCCGGGGCCACCATGAAAAAATATTAATGACCGTTGCACGACCCTGTTATCTGACGAAGTGGGTCTTTGCCCACGAAAGCTTATGCTCCAATAAATGTGTTAGTCTATAAGGCGCCAAAAGACTCCTTGCCGCTTGTGAAGATTCAGACTAACACGGCTACCCCTCTGATACCTGTTATTTTGATACTCATTTTCTTGGGGGTGGGGAAGAATTTATAAGAAATAAAAATATAATTCAATTTTTTGATTTGGGTACCTATTGAGTTAAAAATCACCATATTTAAGGGCTCCATCAAATTTTCAGGACCACTCCCAGGGGCTCCGTGACTGAAAAAGTTTGGGTAACCCTGCTCTAGAGATACCCACAGCAGAGTCAGATGACACACTGGCTCCCCCACCCCAGGTCAAACGGGCTGCAGCCGAGATATTCCTCACAGGGCCACAGTTCCAGCCCTGACTGATCGGTCACACCAGCAGCTAACATTTGCCTAGTTGAAAGAACCTGGAACAAGAGCCCGGCCGAATTGCAGCTGCAGAGATTTGCAACATTCTTAAGCAGAAATGGGTTTGCAAACAGCAGATGGGGGAGGTGGCACCATTTTATCTTACCTCTGGATGAACTAGATAGGACACACCTTGCTCTTTAATGCAATCACAAGGGTTTTATCTACCTAGGTACCTGTCTGAACCCTGCCTTTCTATCTTCTCAAGCCTCTGTCACTGCTCAGCTCACAAACACGGCACTTCTCCAGGCAGCAGGGCTGTACTATTATTCCCTTTGGGCAGAAGGGAAACTGAGGCCCAGAGCCTTCCTTCTGGGAATCAGTGGCAGCAACAGGGAATTGAACTGGGTTCCCCTGACTCCCAGACTAATGCTGTAACCACTAGGCAATTCTGCCTCCTTAGTGCAAGGCTCAGCTGCCCACGGCTGTGTTTCACACTCCCTTCGCTTTCAGCGGGAGTGGAGGCCTCTCTGGGGAGAACAGGGCCTCAGTAGGCCAAGTTGCATGGAGAGCCCTGGCAACCCTCCTCCCTCCAATTAATAACCTCCTCCCCAGCCGAGCTCCCCCGGCACAGCGAGAGCCCAAGCCCGGGGGAGTCAATGGCGCTTTGCTTGAGAACGTGGCTGGAGCGCCCAGAACAAAAGCAGCTCCCCAGCCCTCCAACGAAAGGGCCTTTCAGAGCTGGGAGAGCTGGGCTTTGTCCTAGCGATACACAATGAGCAGCATTAAGCCGGCTCCACGCAGGAGCCCGTCCCTCGCTCGCCTGCCGGCCCCTCCGTGCGCTTGTCATGGAATCCGAGGGGGGCAGGGGCGCGCGCGCCCCAGAGGGAATAACGCTCGCGCCATTATCCGGCCCTACTCCGCTCCCAGAAGTGGGGGGGAGGAGGGCGGGGGCGGGGAGGACAAAGTAGAGCTTTGACTCTCCTCCATGAAACCCACATAGCAGCTTTTCATCGGGGCTTGGCATTAGCAAGACACTAATTAGAGGCCATTCAGCTGGAAGATTTCTGGCGGGAGCTGCTCCACAAAAGAGCCACTGTGTGCCACTGCGGCTCATGTCATCGTTTGGGCCAGCCGTGCCTTAGGTTTCACTCATCGAGCCCCCGGAGCCTTGCACCTTGTTTGGAGGAGAGAGGCTATTTTATATCCCATCTCCACTGACTCCGGGAATCTGGGCTGTTCTTTCTAGATGCTTCCCTCTGACAGCACCTTTTGGCCAACCAGCTCAAGCCCTTTACAAGCAACCAGTACTCAACCCTGCTGCCATGGCATTCAAACACATTCTTCCCCTCTGCGAGCAGGATCGGGCCTGATGAATGCATAAGATAATCTCCCCATTTTACAGACGCAGAAAGGGAGGCAAAGAGTGACTTATCCAGGATCTCCCAGCAAAGCCCTGGCAGAGGCAGGATGGGGGGCAAGGAGACCCATTTCCCACGCTCCCCCTGTTCTGGCGGCCAGACTACGCGCCCGCACCACGGCCGGCGAAATGTCTCCGCACCTTCTGTGCACTCGCAGGTGTAGGTGTTGGGGCCGTCTAGGCACTTAGCCCCGTTCTTGCACGGCGTGCTGGCGCACTCGTCGACGTCGTATTGACACAGGTGCCCATTAAAGCCTGGAAGAGAACAGGGACAGAAAGCTCCTTTTGAACCGTCCCGGCAAGGCCAGTGCGAGGAAACGCCCCGGCTCCGTATGAGTCTGACAGTGGCTGGCTTCTGAGAGAACAGGGCTAAGGGGGTTTGGGTCTTTTGAGAGAACAGGGCTAAGGGGGTTTGGGTCTTTTCAGAGAACAGGGCTAAGGGGGTTTGGGTCTTTTGAGAGAAGAGGGATAAGGGGGTTCGGGTCTTTTGAGAGAACAGGGCTAAGAGGGTTCGGCTCTTCTGAGAGAACAGGGATAAGGGGGTTTGGCTCTTCTGAGAGAACAGGGCTAAGGGGGTTTGGCTCTTCTGAGAGGACAGGGCTAAGGGGGTTCGGCTCTTCTGAGAGAACAGAGATAAGGGGGTTTGGCTCTTCTGAGAGGACAGGGCTAAGGGGGTTTGGCTCTTCTGAGAGGACAGGGCTAAGGGGGTTTGGCTCTTCTGAGAGAACAGGGCTAAGGGGGTTTGGGTGTTGATAGTTCGGGTGGTGATCAGTCTGCACTGGGCTGGAGGTGACAGCCCGAACAGCAGAATGAGGAGCCTCTGGCTTCATCCCAGCAGCCCTCCAACAGCCCAGACACAACCTGGATGAACTTGTTCCCCACCCACTGCCTCCCTACCCCGGCCCCTTCACAGGGGCGCTTATCCCCAGCACGTCTGGGACAGCGGCTCCTCACACCAGCAAAGGGAGGCGGGGCAGGCTTGCCTCAGCAGACAGACCTGCTCCTTCCACCTCCCAATTCCGGACACGCCGGGTATTTCCCAGCAGAGGAACCCTCGCTCTCCTCCAGGAGCTGACATTTTCCAGGCTGGGCTGGGGTTTCCATGGCAATGGCCGGAGGGAGCACATCTTATTTACATCTCTAGAGGAGCCACGGCGCTGAACTTCAAACCCTCCTTTCACAGATTAACCGTCTCCCCATTCTCTGTGCCCTCCCCCACCCCCGACTTTGGCACCGCATTCAAACCCGCCAGCCCGGCCCCTCTGCCCTCTCCACACTGGGGCCTTTTCAAGTGCAAAGTTGGGCTTTTTGAATCCTCGCGCCTCTCTCCCGCTGGCTGGGCAGGCCCCACTCGGCTGGGGGGCTCTCCCATGGAAGGCCTGCGTCTCACACCCCTCAAGGCCCTGTTCCCGAGAAGAGCTGCGCTCCCACTCTAGCCTATGGGATTTCCGGGGGCCCGTCTCCGTTCAGGATTCGGCTCCTCGGGGGCTGCCACGGAGGGAGCCTCCATGCCTCTTCTTTCACCTAACACCAGCAAAGGGCCAGATGCGACGCTGGGTTAAATCAGTTACAGATGCTCCATAGGCTGAGACGTTAATTTACATCAGCTCTTCTGTGGAGACTCTGGCCTTTGTGACGGTCACTGTGCCGCACACACGGTTGCATTTCGAGAGCTACACAGTGGCAGGCCGGGACACAACGCCCTCTCGCTTGCTCCGGAGGCACATGCTCCCTACCCCCCACCCCCAGAGCTAAAAGAGAATCTCTTCACAATACAGGGCCTATGACACACACTAGGGCAACACAGGGCACAGACAACCATCATGGGGTTACAAAGCTCGCTGCCTTGCAGCGCTCACTGAAATCATCTGCCAGAATCTCTCCAGCCTTTGGGGATTTTTGGGTGGGAGAGAGGATCCCGGAAAGCCCTCCCCACCCACTTATTGGCTCTAGGGGAGAAATCCTGCTGGTGCTCCTTCCTCCCTGTAATGGGTTTGGGGGGAGGGTCCCCGTTGGCACTCCCTCCCCCCTTCCCAGAACGCGCCTGGCGCTTACATATACGTTTCCAGACTCATATCCCGGCTGCCAAAGCTAGGCGGCTTCAAACGAAAGGAGCGTTATTTCCCTGTGCTCCAGAGATCTGCCCCAGTCAGCTGGGTTGAAATCCATCGGCCCAGCATTGCCTCTGGGTGGGGGATTAATTCCAACTTTGTTTCCACTACAAAGGCTTCTGCTGAAGGCGATGCTATCGATCGCCCCATACCTGTGGGGCACTCGCAGTAGAACTCGTTGATCTTGTCGATGCAGTTCCCGTTGTGCAGGCAGGGGCTGCTGGCGCATTCGTCCGTGTTGATTTCACAGTAAACGCCCTCGTAACCTGGGAGCGAGAGATCCAAAGTGCCTTTCTCTCAGCGTTCACCGCAAAAGACCCACCTCCCAAGTATCGCAGGCCTGCTCCGGGCCTGGGGTAACCGCCTCCAAGCCAACCGAGGGACGCCAGGCATGGATGTGGCCTGCCGTGTTCAGGCAGCATGGGACCATGCCCTTCAATGCTTCAGCATATGAGTCCTATCGGCCGCAGGTTAGCTTATCAGGAAGCCTCCTCTGCAGGCAAGATGTTCCCTAAATCTCCACCACGGGGTGTTTTACCTTCCCCAGAGCAGCGGGGGCTGGCCACTGTTAGAGGCAGGATACGGCCCCCAGCCATGTCCAGTCTGAGAAATGCTATGTTTATAAGAGGTGTTGTTTACAAAGAGGCGCAATCTTGAATTCTCTGTGCACCCAGCACCCTCGTTGGTTTCCATCACCCCACCCGGCCCCAATATTCCTATTGCTACAGCATCTTCCGGCAAGTTTAAATGAAAGAAGAACAAACCCTGCAGCGGACTGTTCAAAGTTTCATCTGCCTTCCCTGCACATCAGAGCTCTGACCCAAAGCCCCTGGATGTCACTAGGGGGCAATTCTTTCCACGGACTGCAAACGGCCTTTGGTTCAGGCGGTCGGGGCTGGCGTCAGGGGCAGCAGGGCTGGGCTGTGAGGGCTCTAAGTTTAGCGATGGGACTGGCAGCTGGAGGGTTTTCAAATGTGCCCCCCCCCACAGCAAGATTTCCCCTGCCCAAGGAACCGCCCTTGTGACTGTCCCTAGAAGGTTTGAAAACACCGGTGGCAGAGTTACAAATAATCACACCGCTGTGGCCCCCACCCTGCCATCAGACCGGCGTGCTCACGGTTTCCTCTCTCGTAAACCGTGCTTCCCTCCCTGCTCTCCTGGGACTTGTAACTTAACATTTCTTACAGGTGCTCTCCCATTGCAACCCGGGTCCTGCCAGCTCTTTGAATAGCTCCCGGTTGGCTCTTGCCGGAGCTGCGCACCAGGGCGCAGCCGCTTACTTTCACCTCTGCTCCCGGCCCACGTCCCACCGGGATCAGAGAAAGAGAGAAGCCACAGTCCTTCGACCCACCTGGCATGCAGATACACTGGAATTCTCCGATCTGATCCAGGCAGGTGGCGTCGTTCTGGCACGGATTGGAGAGGCATTCGTTGACATCTATCTCGCAGCGGGGGCCCGAGTACCCCTGGAGACACTGGCACTGGAAGGAGCCTTGGGTGTTGATGCATTTCCCAGCATGCTCACAGGGATTGGCTCCTAAAAAGGACACATCCCATTGACAAACCCACCATCGGTCTCTAGTCTGGATGCAAGGATGAGGCCCGGGGCCTTATGCAACCTGCCCACCGCATCTACGTATTTTTAAATCAGGGGTGGAAGACCCAAGGCCTGGGGGCCAGAGGTGGCCCCCAGTTTGCCTGGATCTGGCAGCCGAAGTTCAGGGCTCCCCCCCTAACATTGGGGAGCCCACGCGGGCGCTCTGGCCCCTCCTTCACAGCCCCTTACCGGGCTAGAGCACACAAAATCTACTAGCCTGGGTTGCCCTAGGCTCTGGTGTGCGAGGGGAATATCGGGAGTGTCTTTCTCCTTCTCAGCTGGGGGCCACGTCAGCGAGGATTCGGTTTTGTGTGTGTGTGCTTCTCACTTGTGTGGCCTCCGACTGATTTTTTGGGGGCAGCAACCCCCGACCCAAAAAGGTTCCCCACCTTTTGTGTAAGCCAAACCTCAGCTTGGGCCTGATCCCCCGACATTTCCTTAGAAATAACCCCCTGCCAGCAGCCCCCACGTTTACCTAGTGAGCACTCGTCTATGTCTTGGTTGCAGGCTGGCCCCGTGTAGCCCGACGGGCAGGTGCAGATGGCTTTGCCATTGACTGGGTTGGTGTCGCAGTTTGAGCCTTCGTTGCAGGGGTTACTGATGCAGGCGTCATCCAGGTGGCACAACAAGCCTGTTGAGCGAAGCACATGCATGCCAGTCAGGGGACAGCTGCGGGGGCGAGTCTGGAGAGAGCATCCCCAATCACGCCAGGTGCTGGACCAACACAGTGCCAGAGACAGCCCCTGTCCCAAAGAGCTCCCAGTCTACAGACACAGGACAGGTGGCAGAAACAAAAGCATCAAGAAGGGAAGTGACCTGCCTGCAGCCGGATATCTTCCAGCAGTACTGGCCTGCAATGGGGAGGAAGGAAGAGCTCAGGACACCACAGTGAAGGAACCCAACTCTCATGCTCCAGGGGACAAGCTAGTCTCTGCACTGTGGTCAGGAAGGAATCTCCTTCCTTCCCTACAGCTGGGCAGCCTTTTACAACAAGCTACCTACAACAAAGGGATTTTTCATCTTCTTCACATTGGAAGAACTGGGAATAGAACTCAGGTCTCCAGATTCCCGGCCCAATGACCATTCTGCTCTTTATCATGGATGAGGGCCATGGGCTAAATTGCCCTTGGTGTAACTCTGCTGAGTCCGGTGCTGTTACCCCAGAGATCAACGTGGCACAAGGGTGATCGCTATTAGATCTCTTGTCAGGATCTAGTCCCCTGTACGGGTGACAGGACTTTCATCTGCCTGTATACACTTCCCCCCATCCTCACATATCACACTACGCCTGCAGTCCCCCACCTGTGCGGCCATGCGGGCACTCGCAGTAGAAAGAGGCCACCCGGTCGTGGCAGGTGGCGCCCTGGAAGCAGGCAGCCATGGCGCAGTCGTCAATGTTCTCACTGCAATCCTCGCCGGTCCAGCCATTGACACAGACACAGTTGTACCCGCCATGGTTGTTGTGGCACGTCCCTCCATTCTGGCAGGCATTGGGCATGAGCTGGCACTCATCGACATCTTCCGTGCAGTACTGGCCTGCAGCAGGGAGGAAGGAAAAGCAGGCTGTCAAGCTCAGGATCCTGTAGTGAAGGAACCCAACTCCCATGCTCCAGGGCACAAGCTGGTCTCTCCACAGTGGTCAGGAAGGAATCTCCTGCCTTCCCTGACACACGGACAGCTCCATGCAGCGAGCTACGTACAGAGAGAGGATTTTTCATCTTCTTCACACTGCTAGAGGCCGGGCACTGGACTTGATGGACCAAAAGGACCATCCCTAATGGGCCAGACCGACATGCATTACGGCATGCAGCAAGCTGTGCACTGACAGAAACAACTGCCCCGGTTCTGCTCCCAATTCAATCAACGGCAGCCCTGCTATTTGTTTCACCTGCCACATGATATGTCTTCGGCAGCCCATGCTCACTACCCTCAGTCCCCTGGCCGTGCCTATCCAGGTTCTCGCCACGGTCCTAGCCTTACCTGTCCACTCAGGGAGGCACTGGCAGTTGTAGGTGTTCACTCCATCCACGCAGGTGCCCCCGTTTTTGCAGTTGTTCCCAGGACAGTCATCGATGTTGTCCTCACAGTTCTGACCAGCAAAACCTGGGGAAAGGAAACACCTCCGTCGGCTCTCTGCACTCCGCAAGGGCTGCAAGCCACCTGGCCCGGGAGCTGGCCTCCCACACTGCAGGCATGGAACCGGCTACTGGCTGCAGGAGGCAGGCGCTGAGATAGGCACCCGTCGCCTCCAAGCCAGTGTGAACTGTGCCAAAGACTGCGGGTATCTCGGCCTCTGCTCCCAGCTGAACAAAATCCTCCCTCTCTCACGCCCTGTTCCCCCTTCCCCTTGCCGGGACCAGACTGCGGCCAACTGCTGCATGCGTCCGCCTTCGGGGCCCAATCCTGCAGCCTTGATTGCCCGCTTCTAATCCTAGAACATTAGAACTGGAAGGGAGCTCGAGAGGTCGAGTGCAGTCCCCCGCCCTCGTGGCAAGACCCAGTCATTGAGTGGCGTTACTCTGGGGGGAGACCAGAATCGGGCCCACGTTTTCTCTCCCGTCCCTGATTTTTCAGTCAGGCGTCAGTAACCACCCTGGCACTAGCGGCATTTTTGGTGGTGCCCAGAAGGGGCCAAGTCCCGTCCCCACAGACACACCGGCCTACGGCTCTGGGAGGGATTTTGAGAGAAGGAGGGGGGCAGGTTATGGGAGGGAAGTTTGGGCACAAGCTCTGAGCTAGGGCTGAGGTTGGGGTGTGGAAAAGGGGAGGGCTCTGGGGCTTACCTCAGGCAGCTCCTGAAAGTGACCCTCACCCCCCTCTAGCAGCGGTTCCTGGGGGAGGGGGATTGGCTGAGGGTCTCCATGTGCCATTGCCCATAGGTACGGGCCAAGGGGAGCTGTGGAGCTGGTGGTGGGAGCAGCACAAGGAGACACCCCATGGGCCACAGAAGCAAGGGTGGGCATGAAGCAGCCTTGGCCCCACTGTGCTGCCAGTAGGGGGGCAACAACTGGGGGGGGGGTCACTGGACCCTTTTAAATCACCCAGGGCAGCAGGTGGGTCCAGGAGAGGCTCAGTGGGGGTGGCAGGTGAGTCCGGGGCAGAAATCTACCCCCTAATATTGGGGCAGCCGGGGCCCCGGGCTCTGAATATTCCTGAAGCACAGGCCCAGTTTCACTCGGCGCCCAGCACCTGGGCTTTGTCGATGGCCACGTTTGCAGCACGGATGTGCCAGGCGGGGCTCTGCCGGCTCCCTACTGCAGCGCTAAGTCACCTCACCGCCGCTCGTTAGCAATTAGTGTCCCCCGTCGGGCGTGTGCCACGACGAACAAGAAGCCTTTTCATTCGGTGCGAGCCCAACCTGCGGCAGGTTACTAATTAACAGCCCCTGCCCCCCGCTGTTGGTCGCAGCCCCGCCCCGGCTCTGGAGAGAGCCTCCGTTTCACCTCCTTTGCCCCCCGCAGACTCATTCGGAGTCGCGGATTGAGTCGAGTGAAGGAATCGTGGGAGGGGAGGGGGTGGCCTGCAGGAAACTGGGAAGCCACGGGTAAATTCCTCCCCCTTGTTGCCTAGGGCAAGGACTGCCATCCCCGGGCCTCCACTTCTGAGCGCAGCCTGCTGGCTTCATGGCACGCCCATGGGAACTGGCGGAAGGGGCCGCAGGACAGGGCTCTGAATCATTGCAGCTGAATAGCCAGCGTTTCCTCCCAGGGGGGAAATTCTTCACCGCGCCGAGCCTGCCCACAGGAATCAAGGCCTCCCATGCTGCTGAAATCCCAGCGCTCTACGCACGGGCAGGACAGCTTTGGACCTCTCCCCGGCGCCCCACGGTGCACGGAAGGAACCCCCAGACGCCGGGACCTTAGCAGCAGATCTGCCCAGCAGGGCTTCCCTTCCCCCTCGCTTGTTCCCTTTTTAAACGGTCGCTTGTCCCAGTTACAGAGTCAAGTGATGTATTTACTGTAAACACCAGGCGGGGCGGACTGGCTCCCCTGGGCGGCTCTGGGCCAGCCTGCCAAAAGGAACATGCCGTAACCTGGGCTCCCCTGAAGCAGGGGCCGTCTGAAGGCTGGATTGCAGGTGTAATCAGATCTTGGCTCCTCACCCTGTTTGTTTAGCTCCGCGCTCGCCTCGCCAGCCACTAGTTGAAACCAGACACACAAAAGTAACCAGAGACGCCCACTCCCTGAGTGCTAGAGCACCCACAGGGGAAAAAATAGTGGGGGAGCATCCACCGGCAGCCAAACTCCCCCCTCCCTCACTGTTCCCCCCCCATTCCTCTTGCCTAGGGTGACCCCACTGACCAACGTCTCCCCGACTCTCCCAGAACCTCCCAACGCCCTGGAAGTGCTGATTTGTGGGGTTCAGGATGCTCCAGCAGGGAGGGGTAGGGACCGGGCGCACCTGGTGGAGGGGGCGGGGCTAGAATGGGGCCAAGGGTAGGGCCTATGGGCAGAGCTAGAATGGGGCCAGGGGTAGGACCTATGGGCAGAGCTAGAATGGGGCCAGGGGTGGGGCTCGTGGGCAGGGCTAGAATGGGGGTAGCAGTGGGCACTGGGGGTCGTGCACCCCCCCCACTAGAGGGGAAATTGGTGCTTACGCCACTAACTGCAACAACTACTGAAATGAACTGGGTGTCCAGATGGCGACTCAGCCGAGACCCCGGGGGTAGGTGTGCTCATGTAGACACAGGCGAGCTCGCTTTAATCTGGTTCGCTCTTGTACGGGAGCAGCACAAGCCAGCTGTGCAAGCGATCAGCCAGAGACGTCCTGCCCACAGCAGGCCCCGCATCCTATGGATGGGACGGTCCCCCATATTGATAGTAGCCTGCGGGGCCCAGGGTGCTCTAGGCAATTACCTGGAGGGCCTAGTGCGGGGCAGAAGCAGGGGTCTGGAGGGCACCCTCCCGCCCCCGCAGTCACCACGGCAGCAGGAAGCTGAGCGACCCAGCTGGGAGACGGACGACAGAACGGAGCAAGCTGGGGGGTTCCTCCACTTCCTGCAGCTCCTGCCACCGTGGTGAGTGCAGGGGGCCTGAACCCTGCTGCCAACCCGTGCCAAGTCCCCCCAGTAATCGGTTGCATCTCACAGGGGTGGGAAGAGGTGGGGCGGGGGTGCTGCAGGAAGGGGGCTTGGAGAAGCAGGGGGCGGAACAGAGACGGAGGTATGGGGGTGGGGCTGCCCCAGACCCCGCGCTCCCCCCTAGGAGGGACCCATGTGGGAGCTTTGCAGCTGCAGCATCAACACTCCAGAAGCCTTTGCTCCATTACCGCTCGCCCGGGGACAGGCGCACAAGCTGCCGTCCCACCCCTTCTCCCTGCCGCACTCTGTGACTGCGGGACAGACAAACCTCCAAAGCCAACCCTCTCGGGTGGCTGCAAGAGGGGCTGCAGGCTGTGAAGCTTGCCAAGTCCCAAAAGGGGGACCCTTGTACCCACCACATCACCCCAGGTGAACACAGCCCCGTAGCATCCCCTCCTGTGACCCTTGCCTCCAGCTCAAGCCGGCAGGTCGGCTGTCCCCAAAATATTCTGGATCCTAGTTTGTAAAAAGATCTAGGTCTGCTGGACTCAAGCTTATTTCCACCACGTGTGGTGTGTGTATACGGCAGTTAGACACCCTGGGCTGGTCCAGGGCAGCTGCCTTGGGCTCGCGGTGAGGCTGTTTAATTGCAGTGCGGACTTCCAGGCGTGGGCTGCAGGCCAGTCTCGGGGACCCTCCCGCCTCGTAGGCACCTGGACCCCAGGAACTTGCCGTCAGTACTTTGAAAGGGCCTGATGGTCCCTGGTGCTGAACTCCTGCAACGCCCACTGAGGCCAGTTGGAGCAGTGGGAGCTCCCGCCGCCCACAGGAACCACGTCCCTCACTTCCCACCCAATGCCAGAGAAGTAGATTTCGGAACATTGTCCCCATTTTACAGATGAAGGAGCAGGCACAGAGACTTTCAGTGACTTGCCCAAGGCAGGTCAGAGGCAAGATTAGATCCCACGAGAGGGCCTGTGCCCCAGCCACATCCCCGGCCTCTCTCTAAAGCAGGGGTGGGGGGCCTTTTTTAGGTCAGGGGCTGCTGAAAAGTGAGTGGGGGGGGCACACAAAAGTGAGAAGCAAAAAACAAAAACCCCAACACCCTGACTGAGAAGCAGACACTCCCCACATTCCCCTCACACACCAGAGCCTGGGGGGCCCAGGCTAGTAGATTTTGTGGGCCCCCTACACTCTGGGGTGGGGCCAAGGATGAGGAGTTCAGTGTACGGGAGGGGACTGCCAGGAAGCGGGCTTGGAGAGTGGCACTTGGACAGGAAGGAGGATGGGTTGGGGGTTAGTGGGACTGGGAGGGTGCTAGGGTGTAGGACTGGGCTGGGGGGCTGGAGGGCTGGGCAGGAGGTAGGGTAGGGGTGCAGGGTCTGGGCAGGAGGGAGGAGCCACAGGGCTGGAGCACCAGCCTGGCTCCCCAATGCTGAGGAGGATGGCCCACAAGGACCCAATTCAGGCACGTCAGGGGCCAGATCCGCTCCCTGGGCCGTAGGTTTCCCTCCCTGCCTTGTTCTCCTCCCGCAAACAGCAGCCCCGCCCTGACTGAAAAGCAGTACCAGCTCTTTATGATTGCTGGTAGAAGTCCAAAACCGATAACGTTGATTCATTCCTAGCTTTCAGGCTGCAGAGCCGAGCACACACGGCAATAACGCGTAACGTTCTAGATACCGGGATTAACTCATTTCGAACCATCCGAATGAGTAATTAGCGTGGCAATGACTTGAAATTCAGGGTTACATACTCAGGCAACGGCACGATGAAACAGATTAGATTAGCCGGGCTGTAAACGGCTCTGAGCAGGCTCGTGTTAAATGAAAAGGGGGCATTGTTTTAAAATGTGCTGAGCTACATACCAGTACATCAATGCGTACCTTATCATGAGAAATGGCCCTCAATCTTTTATGCCTCTGCCAGAATCATCTGATACAGTGTTTGCTTCACAAGACACATGCCTCACGCGGCCTGATCCTGGGGAGGGGCTG
Organism: Pelodiscus sinensis; assembly: GCF_049634645.1. Lineage (NCBI taxonomy): Eukaryota > Metazoa > Chordata > Testudines > Trionychidae > Pelodiscus > Pelodiscus sinensis. The sequence continues at coordinate 20,320,874 of NC_134732.1, read as the reverse complement.
GGAGCCAGCTGCAGTGCTTGGCACCCGGCAGGATCAGCCTCCAACAGAGAAGTTTTTTTTAACAGCCCCCAGGTTATTTTCCGTGTTCGTATTTGGCTGGTGGACTGAACGGGAGGCAGACCCATAAAGGGTATGCTCAGCTCCATAGGATGCAGCTCCCTCTAGTCACAGCCGGGTGTCCAAGAGCAAAGCCCATCCCCCTGGCAGCAGGGCTTCTCTGCGATGACATATTTTGCAGAAGCACAGGGCACGCTGGTTTCTTGCAGGAAGCGGGCGAGTGGCAGCTGGATTTCCTTTCCAGGGCGCCACCAGCTCTCTCCCTGCTGGGAGAGCTGCCTTCCCCATCACAGTGACCGGCACAGAGCTAAAATCGCTTCCCTCCAGGAACGATGTAATTGACTAACTGGTTAAACAATATGTTATAGCTGAATAAGGGTGTGGGGGGGTGTGGGAGCCACTCCCCTGCACCCGCTGCTGGACTGGAGCACCCCTGAGCACCCAGAGCAGCCCCAGTCTGTGGTTGGCCCCCTGCGGGGCTGGAGTAGCCCCCTTCCACAGCAGGCGGAAAGCTGCTCCAGCCCCCCCATCCCCGGTTAACGCTCACATCCTCACCTCCCAGCAGCTACCGGTTAATGTCTAACTTCTGTCTCCCTGCAGGCTGTGCCTCCTTCCAGAAGCTCACAGCTCTCCCCTGCTTTGAAACTTCGTTCGTTTATGGGGCCTAGGAGAAAGCTCTACTTTCCTGAGATCCCTAGGGGGCTCATCTATAGCTCGGTGGTCTTAGGGAATCTCTTGTTTTACGCACGCTGATGACAGAGACCTCCCAACCATCTTGGGAAGCTGGGCAGGGAAGCACATTTTAGAGGGGATATTGAACCTCGTGCTCCAGGCTTAAACTCACGTAACTAGTCAAGATCAGGATGAGAGCTCTGCCAAGGGGAGACTGTCCCACCTTGGCCTTCTGGAGGGCTCCTACACCTTTCTCTGAGGCAGCTGGTGCAGGAGACAGGACACTGAATTCGATGGACTTTGGGCGTGGTCTAGTCTGGTACTTCTCAATTTGTCTATATAAAGTTCATAATTCCCATTTTACAAAGAAGGAAACTGAGGCATGAAGCGGCCATAAAGGGAGTCAGCAGCCAAGACTGGGAGAGAACCCAAGAGGACTAGGTCATGCACACCTTGCTCTAACCACTAAGCATCACTCCCCCACGAGGCGTCTCAATACAAGTGCCCCACTCTAACCACGATGCCATCTTCCCACTCAAACTATCCACCCTGTCACGGTTGATCTGCGAAAAGAGACTAAAAATCCTCACACCTCCTCTACCACAAAGAAAGAGATTTCCCAGGCAGCTTTGCCAGGCCGATAGCATCTTTCCAACCGGGGTGGGCAGGCAGATGCTTCCTCTCGCTGCGTCTGCCGCAGGCAGGTGGAGGAGGCCGGTTGGGGTGAGAAACCAGAGAAACCCTCCTGAAAACAAGGCTCTCCCATTGTCTGGCCTCCTTGCAGCAACTTCTTGGGGGCTGGCTGCCGAGAGGCAGGAAGTTCGTAAATTTCATCCTGTCTGGCTGCCAGCACCTTGCTGCCGCGGATGCCGGGGAGCTGTCTTGCGCCACGAGCAAAGCTCAACCAGTTCCCCTCCAGCTATTCAGGCCCTGACCCCAGTGCGCTGCGCTGCGGTGAAAACCTCCACACCACGGCGGAACTGAAAGGTCTTCTTAAGTTCATCAACCTGGCCAGTGAGGAGTTAACCCTGCGCCTGCTGTGCTCCATCTAAGTCCTCGCTGCGTCTACATTGGTATGAATTTAACTGAGAGTGGATAACTCTCCCCTCCCTTTCCCGCTCTTCTGGGGATTACAGTGGATGAGAAGCTGGAGATGAGTCAACAGTGTGCCCTTGTAGCCAAGAAGGCTAATGGCATATTAGGGTGCATTAGGAGGAGCATTGCCAGCAGATCCAGAGAAGTGATTATGCCCTTTATTCGGCTCTGGTGAGGCTACATCTGGAGTATTGTGTCCAGTTCTGGGCCCCCCACTACAAAAAGGATGTGGACGCATTGGAGAAGGTCCAGCAGAGGGCAATCAAAATGATTAGGGGGCTGGAGCATATGACCTATGAGGAGAGGCTGAAGGAATTGGGTCTGTTTAGTCTGCAGAAGCGAAGAGTGAGGGGGGATTTGAGAGCAGCCTTCAACTTCCTGAAGGGAGGTTTCAAAGAGGATGGAGAGAGGCTGTTCTCAGTGGTGACAGATGGCAGAACAAGGAGCAATGGTCTCAAGTTGTGGTGGGAGAGATCCAAGTTGGATATTAGGAAAAACTATTTCACTAGCAGGGTGGTGAAGCACTGGAATGGGTTCCCTAGGGAAGTAGTGGAGTCTCCATCCCTAGAGGTGTTTAAGTCTCGGCTTGACAAAGCCCTGGCCAGGTTGATTTAGTTGGGATGGGTCCTGCCTACAGCAGGGGGCTGGACTTGATGACCTTCTGAGGTCTCTTCCAGCTCTATGGTTCTATGATTCTCCCCTTCCACAATCATTTATTCCAGCCCTCCTACAGGAACAGATCCATGCTGCTTCTCAGTGCGCCCGCTGGGGACAGCAAAGGGAGGGGATCCCTTCTCCAACTCTCTCCTACCAGGGCTTGTTTCCACTGGGAAATTTACCCAACAAGCGATTCTGGAATCTTTGTGCCCCTTTTAAAGAGGATTAAGCGAAATCAGAACAAGACAAGCTTAGGCCTGAGTAAGAGCATCTGCACGTGGGCTTCTATCGAAATAACTATTCCAGAAGCGTCTCAGAGGGGTCTCTGTGCTAGTCTGTATCTGCAAAAACAAACCGGAATCCTGTGGCACCTTACAGACGAACACATTTATTTGGGCATCAGCTCTCGTGGGTAAAAAAAACCAACCCTTTATTGACAAGACTCTGGTCATCTGAAAAGCTCATGATCCCATCTACATGTTTTGTTAGTCTATAAAGTGCTACCAGACTATTTGGTTTTTTTTAAGTTTATCCTGCACAGACTAACTCAGCTACCCCCTGAAGCTTCAACACACAAATAAATGTTAGTCTTTAAGGTGTCACAGGACTCCTCGTTACTCCAGGAGAGCTGTGCCAGTCAATTTCCAGCTGGAGAGAAGCTCTCAGATGATATTTCCCATCATCACAGGCTGCCACAAAGTATGTGCCCAAATTTACTGAAAACAGCTCTGCTCCACCTCTGTTAGAGCTGCGGGTTGTTCCGGGACCTTTGAGGGGTCCCTCTGGGTAGATTTCGCTGTAGTTCCTTAAGAAGGTTTTGAAATTGCTGAGCATTCTGCACCTCAATTGTTGAGGGACAGTAGGATGAAAATCAGTCCTTCAAAATAAATGGCAACTCAGGCAGATCTACTGATCTGAGGCTTTTATACGGCCCTCGTTAATGTGGTGTCTGGGGAGTTCACAACCTTACACTGTCTCAGCTGTGTTAGTCTGTCACTTTAAAAACAACTAGTCCTGTGGCACCTCAGAGACTCACCAAAAATATATATAATTATCTATATAAATATACTGTATTGATCCTCACAGCTCCCCTGCACCCTAGGGAAGTGATATTATTCCTCATGTTACAAAGGGGAAACTGAGGCACATTGCAACTAAGCATGTGTCTGCACAGCAACTGGGACGCGCGTCGGCAATGCACAGGCACACCAGAGCTAACATGGATTGACTGAGCTTGCTAAAAATAGCAGTGTAGCTGCCTTGGCACGGGCTAGCCACCATCCTTCCCTCAAGCAGGGTACGTATATGGCAGCTAATGCAATCAAAGCTAACTCCAGTATACTTGCAGGTGCTGTTCTAGTTGCCGTATAGCCATACCCCAAGTGACACAGGGGCTACATCTAGACTGGCAGGATTTTCCAGAAATGCTTTTAACGGAAAAATTTTCTGTTAAAAGCATTTTCGGAAAAGAGCGTCTAGATTGGCACGGATGCTTTTCTGCAAAAGCACTTTTTGTGGAAAAGCGTCCGTGGCCAATCTAGACGCGCTTTTGCGCAAAAAAGCCCCGATCGCCATTTTCGCGATCGGGGCTTTTTTGCGCAAAACAAATCTCAGCTGTCTACACTGGCCCTTTTGCGCAAAAGTTTTGCGCAAAAGGGCCTTTTGCCCGAACGGGAGCAGCATAGTATTTCCGCAAGAAGCACTGATTTCTTACAGTAGGAAGTCAGTGCTTTTGCGGAAATTCAAGCGGCCAGTGTAGACAGCTGGCAAGTTTTTCCGGAAAAGCGGCTGATTTTCCGGAAAAACTGGCCAGTCTAGACACAGCCAAGGAGTCTGTGACAGAGTAGAGCCATGACTCCCGATCTCTCAAGACCCAGACTAGAGCCCTCGCTGCACGATCCCCGAGAGTGAGACAGGCAGGCCGTACCTGGAAGACAGGTGCAGTCGTAGGTGGTGTCGCTGGTCTGACGGCAAGTGCCCCCGTTCTGGCAGGGCGAGGGGTTGCAGGGCATGTAGAGGTGCTCGCAGTTCTGGCCCGTGTAGGCTGGCTTGCAGGAACACTGGTAGCTCCCGATCTCGTTGGTGCAGCTGCCTCCGTTCTTGCAGACGGGAGGGATGATGTTGCATTCGTTTAAGTCCTGTTTGCAGTTGGGTCCATGGAAGCCCTTCGTGCACTTGCAGACGTAGTGGGCCTCGAAAGGGACACACTGCCCTCCGTTGGCGCAGGGGTTGGAGGCGCAGGGATCTGCCTGCTGGCAGGTCTTACCTGCAGAGCAAACAGGGAGGGGATGGAAACTGCAGCTCACAGGGTTGGGGGGACAGACATAGACCCAACTGGAAAGATCTTTCTGGATCCCGGGGCTCCCCGGTCCTGTCCCCTTCTGGGTGCCTGGTGGCTCAGCTGTGCTCCTCACCCACTAGCACATTAGCCCCGGCCTTCGGTCTGTGTCATTCACTATACACACTCCCCATTTTGATAGCACCCCAAAGCTCATCCCAGCTGCAACCCTGCCAGGCCAGCACAAAGACTGGGACTTTCAGCTTAGAGAGGAGAAGACTAAGGCGGGAAGTGATAGAGGTCTATAAAATCATGACTGGTGTGGAGAAAGTGACGAAGGAAAAGTGATTGACTTGTTCCCATAACAAGAACTAGGGGCCACCAAATGAAATGAATAGGCAGCAGGTTTAAAACAAAGAGAAGGATTTCTTCCCACAACGTACAGGCAACCTGTGGAACTCCTCGCCAGAGGAGGTTGTGAAGGTCAGATCGTCAACAGAATTCAAAAAAGAGCTAGATAAATTCATGGAGAGGTCCATCAATGGCTATTAGCCAGGATGGGTAGGAATGGTGTCTCTAGTCTGTTTGTCAAACACTGGGAATGGGTGGCAGGGGTGTGATTGCTTGATGGTTACCTCTTCTGTTCCATGCATCTGGCATTGGCCATGTCAGAAGACAGGATACCGGGCTAGATAGACCTTTGCTTTGACCCAGCATGGCCGTTCCTATGCTCTTATGCCCGGCCCCCTGCGCACCAGGGAAAGGCTGAGGGAACTTTCATGTGCCCGCAGAGAGGACAGGACAAAGGATGGAGTCAACGTTGCCTACCCTGGAGGAGTTTTGTGGCTGGTTTCTAAGCCCTTCCCCTTTCTCCTCATGCTTATGGAGGGTCACTGGAAAGCACTGCCACGTAGGAGACCTACTCTCCTGAGTGCCCATGAGGAAAGCAACCCACTTGCTGCCGGGGGGAGGAGGAGGAGCCCCGTGTTGCTCTACACGGACTCTCATGCCCCTGACTGGCAGCCCCGTGGGAGCGGGCATTACCAATACCCCTCCCTCTGGATTTCCAAGGCGAGTCCAAGCTTTGGGGACTCTGCTCTAGGATGGGCTTAAAACACCCCCCCTCCCCCGCGCTGTGCATCGGGGCGGGGCAGTGGGGCTCTTTCTCGGGGCTCCCTGAGGGAGAGACGTGTGCGGGCCCCACCTGACCACCCTGGAGGGCACCGGCACTTGTATTCAGTCAGCGTGAGCAGGTCGCAGGTCCCGCCGTTGCGGCAGGGGTTGTTGAGACAGGCGTTCTCCTCGGGCGTCAGGCACAGCCGGTCTGTGAAACCCAGGCGGCAGGAACAGGTGTAGTCCACGGCGTTGCCGCGGGCGACCGGGTGGCAGGTGCCGGCATTCTTGCACGGGGAGCTGAGACAAGGGTTTGGCAGCTGGCACCGGTCCCCTAGGTGGGCGCTGTTGCATCTGGGGAGAAGAGAAGACACCACGTCAGACCGTCCCGTCAGTCCTAGGAGCAGAGAGCCGGCGAGCGCAGGGGTCCCCGTCTCTGGTGTAGCTCCCCTCTTAGCTGCCAAGGCCTGGGGCGAGCTCTCAGACAGGCCAGCCACCAACACAGCAATGCAACAAACCCCATTTCAATAGGTGCAGAGGGGGGTCTGGGAACATACGGCCCTTCTGCCCTGACAGCAACCAGGCCGCCATACAAGGAGGCAGGGCCCAACTTTTAGCCCCAAGGAAACATCATTGTGTGGCTTCATGGGTAATCACATGGTTGTACGGCACCTCTCAGAGGCACTGGCTTCCCGAGCTCCTCGAGGGTGCACTGCCCCACCCCATCCCGCCCCTCCCCTGACCCCCATCCGACTTTGTCCCACCTCCTCCTCCCCCCTTCCCCCGTGTAACCCACACACCTCCTGGGTGGGGTGTACTGTCCCATGTCGTGGCACTTAGACCCCTTCCAGAGAGAGAAAGAGACCCTTCTACTGCCGCAGCTGAGAGCCAGCTGGCTTTTGGCTCAGGCTGTAGAAGGCTCATGCACTAAGCTCTACAGGTCTCAGGTTTGCGACACCAGCACCTCCTACACACTGGCGCCAGCTGATTGGGGTGGGCAGGATGCACTGGGAAGGAGGCGGATGAGCTGACGGGGGGCCTGCCGGCTGAGCACCCACGATTTTAGTCCATGGGTGCTCCAGCCCCAAAGCCCCCATGGTCTTGGCGCTTATGGCACTTAGCAGAATTGGGCTCCTTTAGGTGCTTCCGACATAATACATGTTTATTAATTGCAGTGGTAACAGAGCAGAGGAGAACCATTTGCCTTGCATGTGACCCTCACACGAAGGAGAAAATGCCAGGGCCTCGCCTCTGCCTGAGTGACATGCTGATCATTAAAAACAAAACAAAGTCACGGAGCAAACAGCAGCTCAGTGCAGGCTGTAGGGGGTTAAATACCCATGGTGCAAGACAGCGGGGTGGACTGTGCAGAGGAAAAGAAAGGGAGAAGTAAGGTCTGTGCTAAAATAAGAAGGAGGAGCACCCAGTTCCTATCTCAGATGTGTTGCAAAAAGGCCTTTAGTTTAGACTAACGCTGAGCATACAGATCCCAGGGTCCCAGCTTGAACGGGGCATTTTCGCTCCGACAGCCCGAGACAGAGTTTGGTCCATAGCATTGCTTTCTCTTATAACAAGTTGTGCACATGTAGCTTTAGTTGCAGCCTCTGTTTTGCTTTCTCCGTCCCTTCACAGGCACCTTTGATTACCCCTCCCGACCTACAGTGGAGGAGAGAAAGAAAAACACACACTCCCTGCAGCCCACAAAGCTGCCAACTTTCATGCCTGCGTGGGAATCACTTTCACACACACCCTGCAGCTCCCGCCCCTTGCCACCTGTCTCCGACATTTTCCAGAGCACAGGCATGCCATAAATCACGGAGGTTTCAAAGAGCTTGTGGGTCATCTTCCGACCCCCTGGTGCTCGCCTGGGATCTATGCAAATTGCTTTTCCCAAACCAGCTGAGCAGAGGAAGAACAATCCTCAGTCCTCTGTCCTGTCCCTAATCCATATCAGAGTCGTCGGGGTCTATTTCTTTAAGGGACGCCAGGTCTCATAGTGCATGTTTGCTGGGAATCCCATTTGATTGATTTTTTTATGGAACGAAGCAAGTCTAAGGATCAAAGAGACCCAAGCTCGGATGATCAGTGGGTGTGATATATACATATTCGCTCTGCTTGAAATTCCTCCCTGTACACAACCAGCCAGCACAATGGGCCACTTGAGCCCTGTTTTGAAGATTTACGTGGGGTACGGGACTTGTGCCGGCTTCTCTGCCCAAGGGCGAATTTCACACTAAGAGAGAAGGGAAAGATGAAAGGGAAGCATGGAACATATGCCATCCCCAGCTGGCTAGCATGCAGAGACTTGCAAAACAATAACACCTGGCTTTCAATGTAGCACTCATCATCAGTAGATCTCAATGTACATCACAAAGGCGGTCCGTGTCATTATCGCCATTGCACCAATGAGGAAACTGAGGCACTGAAAAGGAAAGTGATTTGTCCAAGGTCACCCAGCCTGGCCAGTGACAGATCTGAAAGGAGAAACCACATTTCCTGGGTCCCACTCCAGTGTTCTGTTCCCCTAGACTTTTATGCTTATCTAAAATCCCTGCCTGCAATCATAAGATGAAGTCCCTCTAGAGACCCAGTTAGGGTGTGTGGGACAGCCAAGAGTATTCTGAACAGGAAGTATTTGTACCAACATGCTTCCTTGTGCTGGATAGATGCTTTTGCCCTCTCCTGAACACAAGCGAGATTTTGACAGGTCAATTTTCACCCTTCTGCCCCTGAAATGTACATCTGGCCTGTCTGACTGCGCTCTTAATTCCACCACTCAGAGCCGTCCTTAGGACTTGTGGGCCTACATAGTGCTATTAAACCGGTGCCTGATGGCAGCCCCGGGTGGGGAAATGATTTTTTAGAGACGCGATTTTATAATTTTCAGCAGCCCACTAATGAAATCGTTTTAAGCACATTTTAAACTCAGGTCCTGTCGACTCCCACAGTAAAATTCAGAAACTGACAGTATAGATCGGTGGAGGCGGAAATGCCTGTGAGATGGCTTCGCTGCCACTTAAATGGCTCTTTCCCCAGTTCAATATTCTGCTAAGAGCTCTGGCTGGCTTTTCCACTTTTCAGTGAACTAGATTCTCTCCGGAGTAAACAGAGCCACAGAACAGGGATAGGAACGGGCAAGTGGGTGGACATTAGGACCCAGCAGTGCCCCGAATGTTCAGGTGCCCTATTCCACTGTGTATGAGTAAGGACGGCTCCATCATCACTTTGTCTTCAGATCGTGACCACTTGCAACCAGACAGCAGAGAGCTTTAAGGGGGTCGTACGCGAAGCAGCTTCCGAATGCTCTGTGATCGGGGCCCCTTTGTGTTTTGACCCTCACTCTAACAAAGCACTTGAGCGTGTGTATAATGCTGAAGCCAGAGTTATCACCCTAACAGCAATAGGACTATCAGCATGATTAAAATCGCTCACGAGCTGGAGTGCACGGCTGGATGGAAGCCCAAAAGGGCCACAAAGCTCAGGTAAAGTTCTTTGAGATCCTTCTGGCTTTCCATAAACAATACGGCATTACCATTTCATCAGCAACTGGCAGCTTCCCGAACATCCCTCTGTCTCGCAGGAATCAGAGTCAGACATATCTCAGCATCGGCACACAAGAGCTCGGCGTCCGCCCGCACAACAGGTGTGGCGCAGTTATGCTTTCTCTTACATTACAGTCTTCCGAAACAGCTGCTCAGATCTTCCCTGAAGATAAAGTCTTTCCAAAGCCGTATTTTCTCAGCAAAGGGAGGGGCCAAACAAACATGCCTGATCCTTATCCCAGCGTGAAGGCCTTTTAAAAAAAGACCCATGAAACGGCCCCCTGGCCCAGCCATCTGTTACCAGAAGCCAAAAGGGCCCAGCCAACTGCCTTGTGGAAAAACAAAGCCAGAGGATGGGAATGGGATACAAATGGGGAGTGTTTCCTGACATAACACTGAGGTGCTGTAGCAAGTTTATACTCAAACACAAGCCCGTTTGCTTATAAGCCAATCCCGCAAACGTACAGAAGAAAAATGGTGAAAAGTCACGGAGCCGTTTATAAGCCGACTCCAGGCTACAGCGGTCTGGGACTTACAAAGGGGCCAGTGGCCGTTTTTACCGTTTTTTCTCTGTAAGTCCGGGGGGTTGGGTCCCAGACCTCTGCGGTTCTGCTTTTTAAATGCAGGAAGAGCTGCCAGGCTCTTACCACGTTTAAAAGGCAGAGGTTCAGCGTCTGGGACCCGGTGTGAGCCGGCGCTGCTGTGTCACCCGGCTCCTGCTGCCGCTCTACCTTTTTAGAACCTGTTCGTAAGCCAACCCGTGATCTTCACAGCGGGATTTTTTTTCCAAAAAACAGTCAGCTTAGGAACGAATATATACAGGACGTCAGCCTTTCCGGGAGGGTGGGAGGGAGAAAGAGAATGAAGAAAGAGGGGCCAGGTTCTTGCCAACAACCTGTGCAGACCCGTGGGTAAGGTGAGGGGAGCCGGCTCCGTGCTGCCCAAAGGGGCGGGGTCTCGGGTGGAAGGGGCGGGGCTGGAGCAGCCAGTCCTCTGCGCATTGCCCCCTCAGCGCCCCATAGAGCGTGCAGCGCGGCACTCCGGCAGCAATTTAAAGAGACAGGAGCCCTGGGTCTCTCTGAATCGCCAGGCCAGGGGCAACTACCCCTTTTGCCCCACTTGGCAGCCTGATCCCTGCTACTCACACAACGTAGCAGCAAGGACCTCTTTTATGAAAGCCTTCGAGGTCTGTGCCTGACCAGCGTGATATAAAACCACCTCTGATTACTGCTCTCTTCTTCGGCATCTAGCCTCGCTAACATCAACAGGCCTGCTCTCATGGTAAGGGGCTGCCCAGTGTAACGGGGAAAGGGTCCGGTCCCAAATAAATACAGGCCACACCCAGCAGAAAACGGAAGCTGTGAAGTGGTGACCTTGAGCTCAGACGCTCAGCCCCTTGCCAGACCAGGGGACTAAAATATTACCCACAGAATAAACGGTCATGCCTGACTCCCAAACAGTGGCTGCTTAAGTTTGCTTTGCGGTAGCTCTCGCTCCCCTGATAACCAACCACACTTACTGCTTCTAGTCTAAGAGATTCTCTTCACCCCACATGCCCAGAGCTCCCCAGCAAAGACGAATTCCTGCGAGGAAGTGGGGTTTGCCCTGGTATCTTGCTCTATTTGGCTAGGTCTACACTACAGAGTTTTTTTTGGAAAAACGGAAAAAACTTCACTTACGTTCACACTGCAATCGTGTTCTTTCGACAAAAAAAAAAAAAATCAAAAGAACGCAGAGGTTTTTCCGACCTTGGTAAACCTCTTTCTACGAGGAAGAAGCCTTTTTCCGAAAGAGCTGTTTCGGAGAAAGGAGTGTGTGGACGGGGAAGAGGGAGTTCTTTCAGAAGAAGAAAAAAGAGGAAAAAGCACAGATGCCTTGGTGGCCGCTCCAGCCACAGTAATCCCAGCTTAAATATGAGATAACGCCCATTCAGTGTGGACACTATCTTTCGAAAAAGCAGATGGCTTTTTCGATGCGCTTTAGCAGCGTGGACACTCTCTTTCGGAAGAAGTTTTTTCGGAAGATCTCATCCGGAAAAGCTTCTTCCGAAAGAAGCCTGCAGTCTAGACGTAGCCTTTGATTCACTCACGAACTAAACAAGAAGGGGACAGGACAGCCATGGGATTTCAAAGTATGCCCATTGTTGGGGACAATTTACAGCAGAGACCCCTCCAAGCTGCTGACAGCATTTGACATGGAGGGGTAAAGGGCGGGAGGGAGGGGGACTTTCAGAGACCAGAGGACAGGCACCGGATCCTCAAAGGAAAGTTGTTGAGACAAGTCTCGTCAGCACCTTGCGAGCACTAACCTCCGTGCCTTTTGTCTGGCCTTTTCAACACCAGAGGCTGCTTACTGTGCTCTTTGAACGGGGATGCTCACATTACGGCGCTTCAAAAGGAAGCGCGACTCCATTGCCACTGCCCTGCCAGACTCTAATCAGCAGCCTCCCCAGAAAGGGAGCACATCAGGAGCGAAAGGGTAGACGGGAGAGGAAGACGAGCCGTGGTAATGCTGCTGCGCCTGGCCCTCAGGGTAGTGCACCTCCTCAGTAGATCTCGGTGCACGTTACAAAGACGACCCGTTTCATCACCCCAATGTACCAATGAGGAAACAGAGGCACTGAAAAGGAAAGTGACTTGCCCACGGTCATCCAACCAAGTCAGTGGCAGAGTTGGAAAGAGACTCCAAGTTTCCTGGGTTCCAGGATCTGGGTTATAGAAGTATTCCGGATTTACACGCATGAGAGCAGCGTTTGGCCCACCAATCCTCCTCCAAGTATTTGCCTCTTTCCCTTTCTTGGGCGACCCTCAAAGTGGCAATGGGGGGGAAATGAGGGTTCAACAGGCACCGGGTCCAGGCTCTGTGGACATGGGTCTTACAGCCACAGTCAATAAAGCAGGGGTCTCCAACCTTTTTAAGCACAAGATCTACCTCAAACGCAAACACCCTTGCCCCGCCTCTTTTGTGACCCTTCTCCGAGGCCCTGGCCCTGCTCGCTCCGTCCTCTCTCCCTCCATATTTGCACAAGGGTAAGACTTTTGCTTTCCACAAACATCCCCGTGAACAGCAGTGGCAGAGAGTCACTTGCATGGAAGTTCCTGGAAAACAAACCCCTGGAGGGCTGTTAGCACTGATGTGAACTGACGTCTTTTATCCAAGCCAGTGCACGGCTTTTTTGCCACTTCACCCAGCAGCAAAGGAAAAATTACCTGGACCCAACAGCAGGCGATGCCTGATTACTTCACTTCCTGCGGGCATTGCACTGCGCACCCTCGGAGTCTGACTACACCCAGCCGTGAGGCTAACTCAGGTTATGCAAGTGGCAAGCTGAGCCTTCTGGTCTCACGTGAAACTGTTACTTTGCTGTGATCTCATCCCTCCCAACAACTTCTGTTTGCCTTTTGTCCATCTGTTGGTAGGGTTGAACCGGACAGTCTGATATTTTCACCTCCTGTCCGGTCAAAACTTCAGAAAATACTGGACACCTAAAATGTCCGGCATTTTCTGATTTTTTCCCCACCAGGAGGCGAAAATCCTGGGTGCTTACCGGGTTCTGTAGGGGAGCTGTACGGCCCGGCAGCCTGTTAGAGCCCAAAAGCCTCAAAAACGTTTCTTAAAGGGGCTACGCTAATTTTTTTTTTAAAACAACTTTGGTCTCCCCCTTTTTTTTCCTCAACAGAATTTTTTCCCTGGTGGTTTTTTTTTTGCGGGGAGGGGCGGTTCAGTATTTTTGGTTAAACCATCTGGCAACCTTATCTATTGGGTCCTGTCTGACTAGGGCCGTGTCCAGACTCAGGGGTTTTTTCGGGAAAAGTAGCCTTTTCCCGAAAAAACTTCCCCTGCGTCCAGACTCAAGCCGCGTTCTTTCGAAATTATTTCGAAAGAACGCGGCTTTTCTTTCGATGGCGGTAAACCTCGTTTCACGAGGAAGAACGCCTTCTTTCGAAAGTTCCTCTTTTGAAAGAAGGCGTTCTTCAATGTAAATAGGGCTTCTTCAAAAGAGAGCATCCAGACTCGCTGGGTGCTCTCTTTCGAAAAAGCGGATTGCTCTTTCGAAAGATCCGCCTGCAGTCTAGACGCGATCTTTCGAAAGAGGCACTTTCAAAAGAAGCCTGCAGTCTAGATATAGCCTAGGAGCTTTCTGGGTGAAGGCCTGCCTTTTCTGTTGCTCGTCTGTGCTGCACTTAGCCCAGCCAGGGCTGGCTCTTTGACTGGGTACGTAGGTGTTACTGTAATAGAAATCAATAACCTGTGCCTATTTAGCGCCTGAGTTTCCCAGTGGCTGAGAGTCTCCCACTCCCTAAGGGAATGGGATCCGAAACAGATGGAGTGGAATGTGCTTGGTTTTCCATAACACGTGCTTTGCTGCTGCACAAAGCCTCGTTTCAAACCCCATCCGAGGCCAATACTCAACTGCCTCTGAAGTGTGAGGTTCTTGTGGTCTCACCCTGGCAGCCTGCAAACCGCCAACACGTTTACAAAATCCCGAATCGTACTAAGCCCCACATGGGCGATGCTGCCCGTGGATCAGAGCAAGTGTAAAATCCAGAGGCATTCCCGCCCCGTGCTAAAGCCACCAAAGTAGCAGGTTGCAAGACATGTGACTGGGAGATGAGAAAGGCAGGAATACAGTTAGGTCCTGTCCCCATGCCTTCTCCCGCCTGTGTCCCCCCCCCCACTTTTTTTTAACCTGATTCTGATTTCATTGTTGCGGATTGTGTGAGAATTTGTCAGGATTCGGAGACATTTTGAGTTAATGAGATGGCATTATCCAGGCCCAATGAAAAAGAAAATGTGGATAATAATAAATCGGGGCATCTGCTCCACACACAAAAGGCTGTGGGGAGCAGGTGTGCATGTTAATGAGGGGACGGCAGCTGCCGTGGCCTCTGCCATCCAATAAACTTCCAGAGCTGCCCAGGGTGGGCGGGGGGCGGCTGCGGGGATGGGGAAGGAAACGGACTTCTGGGTGGCTGAATCGCATCTCTGCGTTAGGGAATTCAACAGGCTGGTTTGGAAGCCTGCTGTTCCTATGAGAGAGACCATTGTGCCGCGCACCCCTCCTCTCCGTCCCAGAGGGCCAGCGAAGGCACGCCGGCTGTACCCTGCTAAAGTGTGCAGTCATCTGTTAAAAGCGCCCCCACCCCCCACTTTTTTTTTTTTTTTTTGAAGCAAGCCTCAGAACGTTCACGGTTGCTCGCGGTGAGAACGGCGCAAGAGTCTCACCCGTCTCCATCGCAGAGAGAACGAAAGAAACAAACAAACAAACAGCCCCCTCCCCCTCCAGCTCCAATGTGCTGCATTAAAACAAAACCCAACTGGGCTCTGCCGGGAGGAAGAGCCTGTGAAACCGTCCCCAGTTTGCTCAAAGGCGCCTTCTTGTGTGGGATACCCGCAGAGGCTCGATGGGCGGCGAACTGGAAAGCCGGGGCAGGGAAGAGGGCTCTGTACTCAACGATGGACTGAATTGCAGGCACATCATAATTTTTGGAAACCGCCCGCATTTTAGTATCAGCCTCCATTCATCCGGCCTTCAACCAGGTCCTATTGGGAATCAAATCAAAGGGAACTGGGATGTGGCAGGAGGCGGGGGGAACAGGGAACTCACTAATTACTGGACTTCAGACTCACGTGTGGTGGGGTTTTGTTGGGATTTGAAATAAGGCTCACATGGAAACTGCTAGGGAGTAAAGCCCTCCCCCCCCCAATTAGTGTTCGGACTATTTCCAACTGAGACTCTCGTTAGCAGTGTTTGACAATGCAGTAGCTGGAGCTGGGAGTTGACACTAGACAAATTCAGACTAGACGTGTTGGACTGTTGTGCTTTCGAATTGGTGAGGTTAATTCACTCTGGGTATGTCTACACTACCCCGCTAGTTCGAACTAGCGGGGTAATGTAGGCATACCGAACTTGCTAATGAAGCCCGGGATTTGAATTTCCCGGGCTTCATTAGCATAAAGCCAGCGCCGCCATTTTTAAAAGCCGGCTAGTGCGAACCCCGTGCCGCGCGGCTACACGCGGCACGGGCTAGATAGTTCGAACTACGTAGCCATTCCGAACTATCTGTACTCCTCGTTCCATCTGTACTCCTACGTAGTTCGAACTATCTAGCGCGGCACGGGGTTCGCACTAGCCGGCTTTTAAAAATGGCGGCGCCGGCTTTATGCTAATGAAGCCCAGGAAATTCAAATCCCGGGCTTCATTAGCAAGTTCGGTATGCATACATTACCCCGCTAGTTCGAACTAGCGGGGTAGTGTAGACATACCCTATTGGAACAACTGTCCTGGTTTAAATCAAGAGCAGGTGTATTTCCAAGAGCTCGGTCAGAAGTTATGGGGCTGATGCATCACGCTCAGGCTGAAAGTTCCTGGCTTGGGTTATGCAGCAGCTGAGACTAGCTGATCAAAAAGGTCCTAAACGTCTATGAGTTATGTGGCCGTGCTCCAGGGTCTTTACATTTACAAATCTCATTTTAAACAAAGCCCTTACCAAGGTTATCGCTAACACCGCAGAACATTCACAGCAAAAGCAGTGTGAAGATATGGCCAGTTTTCTTGCTCTTTGTTTACTTTGTGCATTTCTCACACCTTGGACAAGGAAGCCACTTTTATGTTTGTTTAGAGTGAGTTTCCCTTTCAGTTTCTTAGTGCAGCAACCTAGAGCAGTGTTTCTCAACCAGTGGGTACTCGAGAGAAGTCTGGGAGGTACGTCACCACAACTGAGATTTGGAGAAAACGGAATTTTTGTTTTAAGATTTACAGCGCTTTATTATTGTTGTACTTTTGACACCCAAAAATTTCATCTCCCGCCCAGCTACGATCAAGTTGTTTGAACAAATGTGTTGCAACGGTAGAAAAAAAAAATGGTGTGTCTGAAAACTGTAGGTATTGGGGGTACTTACAATTTTTTTTTTGAAAAGGGGGGTACTGATAATCTTTGTTGTTGTTGAAAAAGGAGTACTTTATAAAAAAAAAGGTTGAAAAACACTGACCTAGAGCTTGCAAGCACTGCGGGCAGTTCTTTTAAAACAGCTGTTTGTGGGGGTTGTTTTTGTTTTCAGTTTCACAGACACATTTGAGTTGCTCTTAGTTTTGGAAAAGGGGGTTTTGTAGAAATTCTGAACAGCCGGGACCAACATTTAGTTGACAACACAGAGGATGGGCCCCGATTCTACCAAGGATTTAAGCATGTGTTTTACTCCATCCTTACTTAGCAGAGCACTTAAGCATAATGCTTAATATTAAGCACGTGCTTAAAATTGACTGGAATATGAGTATGCACTCAACTGACGCATTCAACTGATGAATCAGGGTCTAAGTGGTGAAACCTGGAACTTCGGGACACTTAGAAAATAAAACTCCGGTCACAGAACTAAGACATAAGACAGCAGATAGCAGAACTATGTTGGGAAAAAAAGGAACTGATGTTTGCAAAAGATGCAAGACAGAAGGGACTTGGTAATAGTAGCATTTTTGGTTTCTCTCTGGAAGAGCTAAATAGGGGTAGAGACCTGCAGATAAAATTTACTATTAAACCAAGTTTTTTGTAAAAAGCAACCAAACCAAATCCACCCAGCTTTACTCCTGTTGTATTCAACACAATGCTGCAGGTTTCTGTTCCATCGACTAAGCCCTGGCAGGATCATGGCCCCGAATTCCCTGCAATTGTTGACTCAGAACAAGTCCTAGTCTCTCTCTCTCTCAGCTATGCACTCAGCACTGGGAGCAAACGGATGCCATTCCCACATGCCACTGGGAAAACCCTATCCCTAATCCAACGCTTGGGCAGTAGCTACCATCAAAACTCACTCTGCGGCGCTCTCCTTGCATGTTCGAATTAATCCGATTATCATTTCGAAATGATGCCGGGAGGGCTCCCTCTTTCCCACAGTGGCGGGAATGAATATCGGCCTCTTTGCAGAATGACTGGTTATCGGTTTCATCAGGAATATTGAACGCTGACACGAGCAACTGTGCACCAATGCTTGTTTTTTCCATGCTGGGGGCGGGGGGGAGGTGCTGTCAGATTGCCATAAACAAGGTAACTAATCCTCTCTGATATATTTCTAGCGCTGCCCACGCTGCAGGATCTTCCAGCCAACTCTTTATAAACAAGAATCACTTGGCCTCTGAAAGCCACTAACCTCTGCAGGTCGGGAGCCCATATCTGCCGACACACAGGCGAGTCGCTTTAGTCATATGTGTAAGTAGCTGCGGGATCGACGCTTAGCACCGGAGCGAAGGGCGCTGTGGTACTGTCGTTAGTAGAAACCAGGCCTGTTGATGGGGAAGATGCAAAGGCGGAGTGGGGGGGGGGGGACCACTGTCCCAGGACTGGTGATTGTAAAGGGCCCAGGGCAGGGGCGGCGCCCGGTGACCCGGGCCCTTTAAATTACTGCCAGAGTGCGGCACAGTGCACTCCGAGCACCGGTGGGGGTGGGGGTGGGTGGGAGAGACCTGGTGTGGTGCACTCCAGGCAGCACTGAGAGCTGGCTGCCCTGGCCCCACCCCTTCTGCCCAAAGCCCCACCCCCTCTATCAGGGCCGGACCGAGCCATTCCGGCGCCCCGGGGCAGACAGTTGAATTGCGCCCCAGGTTGGGGGAGGGCGCCTGCCTGGCCCTGCCCCCGCACGGCACGTGCAAGAGGGTGCGCGGAGCTGGTGGCGGCAGGATGCACGTGCCCGGCCTGGCCACCGCCGCTGGCACGCAGCCCAGGGCCGCCTGGGGAGGGCTGAGCCTGGCTGTGCAGAGCCCTGTGGCCTCAGGGGGAAGGGTGCTGCTGGCTTGCTGGCGCTGCGGGGGTTAACGCGGCTCCCGCCCCAGGCGGCTGCTGCAGGGTGGCTGCTGAGAGCTGCTGCAGCCCGTGATCCGGGAGCCGGGTGCGCGGCACCTGATGGCAGCAATAAGGGGCACTGTGCTCCCCTTACAGCTGCCATCAGGTGCCCCCTATAGGTTGGTGCCCCGGGCAACTGCCCGGCTAGCCCATGCCTTAATCCGGCTCTGCCCTCCAAGATCACAGAGCCATCCTGCTTCCCCACCTTGCCCAGGGCCTTGGCGTGGCTGTCGGCTTCCCTGCTTGAAACGACAAAGAATTGTCGCCAGCTCTTGCAATGTTATGGCAAGTCTGACAATATTTGCTGTTTTCGTTCAAGCCCCCAGCTCTGGGAATCCTGGGATCCCTTGAGAAGCTCAGCTTTCTGTACCAAAAAAAAAAAAGCTTCTAGTCCATGCGGTTGCAGAGAAACGCTTGGAAACGGGACCCTTGTGTTACCTAAAGGCTCAGAAACCAAGGGAAAATAAAAAAGAATCCAAAACTCCTCCTTATGTTAAATATTGTGATTTTTAAATCAAACTCATCAATTTGGAGGCCTGGGGCTGGCAATTCTGCAAGCCAAATGTCACTCTCTAAAACGGAAATTAGCCAAGGCAACTAGACTATTGCAAAAATCCCGCCAAGGGCCAAAACAGCATTACAAATCCAGCACTCAGTTCCCTGGCTAAATTCCTTTGAAAATCCAGCCCTGGCTCTTGTGAAAAGTTCCTGATCAGAAGTGGGGAGACTCATAGACTCAGAGTCAGAAGGGACCATTATGATCATCTATGACGTTTCAGACTGATCCGGTCTCCAGTTCACCTGGGTTTTCACTGGATGCCAAAGACGGCCCCTCGAACAGCGCAGCCTCCTCTAGCACTGTGCGGTAGCATTGATTGTTTTAACTCAGGACAGACTGAAGGAGACAGTGTTGGGAGTGGTCTTCCAAGGTTTTTCTTTGCTGTCTCCCACCATATCCAATGGTTAACCAGACCCAGACCTTCTCAGCTTGGGAAAGATAACAAGACACAAGCGACTTGCCACCGCACCCTGATCTTCGGTGGGTTTGGGTCAAGGTTAGCGTGACTGTCCCACGACCAAAATATTTCAACAGGGTCTTTAGAGACAGACTCTTAGTTCTCCTAGCCTCATTCACCCAGGTAGCCCAATCTGTGTATGAAATGAATTGACTACTTAAGAATTCCCAGGTTCTTGTCCCAAGATCAGGCCTAGTATCATTAAAATTACTATACAGCTGGGAACACCCTCCCCCCAGGCACAGTTGCAACACTTACACACCCACCTGGGTTCCTAAAGTGTAAGGCTGTGTCTAGACTGGCAAGTTTTTCTGCAAAACACTCGCGTGGCTGGCGAGCGGGGTTCGCCGCGGTTCGGTGAGCCCTGCTAATAGCCATTGATGGACCTAACCTCCCTGAATTTATCTAGTTCTTTTTTGAACCCTGTTAAAATCCTAGTCTTCACAACATCCTCTGGCAAGGAGTTCCACAGGTTGACCGTGTGATACGTGAAGAAAAACTTCCTTTTGTTTGTTTTAAACCTGCTACCTATTCATTTCATTTGCTGACCCCTAGTTATTATATTATGGGAACAAGTAAATCATTTTTCCTTATTCACTTTTTCCACACCAGTCATGATTGTATAGACCTCTATCCTATCCCTCCTTAATCTCCTCTTTTCTAAACTAAAAAGTCCCAGTCTTTTTAATCTCTCTTCATGTGGGAGATTAAAACATATCAACCTCTTTAATATGTTACACTGACACCACTCTGTCTAATGCAGGGGTTTCTTCCCTCTTCCTTATTTGTATTTCCTCACCCTACTAATGGGGGGGCGCTTCTCCTATAGGTTAGTATATTAATGTCTCAACTTATCATCGTACACATCAATTCATTGCCATGGCACTCTTGTGGTGAGACATCTGCAGCCGTTCCCATCCTGAAATATCCCGACGCTGGTGTTAGCTCACATGGCTGTGGTTGGAGGGTGTCATTATGGACAAACTTCCCCTTTAAGCCCTCTTTGCCTAGTTCCCCAAAACTCCGGGGTGACCATTAGGCCACTGGTCTGTGCCAAAGTTCACAAGCCTCAAGTCACGCTAACTGCTGAAGCCAATGTCTTTATAAGAGATAGATCTGTAGATTCCTGGCAAAATACATGTTGAAGCTAGCTCTCTGGGCTTCACCAAGCCGCCATATAACAAATCCCACCTTTAAATAAGCAGCCTTTATAATGCAGGTCACATAAGAATTTGCACCAGAGATGTCACAGATATGCATTCGTTTTCATGCACTGATAAACAGAACGTGGGCATAATCCCTTTCCTCACAGAGCTCATCTGCGTTTTCCCAAACCCCAGATTCCCTGTGAAACAACCAATAACTCTTGCCAGAAATCAGTTCCCAAAAGACACAGCAGAAATCCAGACCTGTGGACAGCCCGTTCCCAAAGAAAACAAGAATGGCTAAAAAATATCATGTTCTCCCTGCTGGGAAAAGCTTCCATTTGTTTGTTAACCTGGCAACGAAGCTTTAAATATTTTAAGTGCAAAACGAAATGAGGGATGGAAGAATCCAACAGGCAAACGGCACCTGAGTTCACCAGCTTCTGCTTAATACTTTCCCCTGCACCCGCACTGAACTCGCTAAGATGCCGTCTGGGTGGAAAGAGGTTGAACCAGTGACAAAGTTGCCTCCTGACCCCCAAAATGCCCCGCATTTCTAAGATAATATTTTCAAAATGATCTGGCTCAAATGTGACTGATACCATCACATGAGGCCTCGAGAAGAATGGGGATAAGATGTAACGGAATGCAGATAAAGCAACCGTTTTCCAAAACATGCAGATGCACAGATATTGCAGAAGAGTCACAGTACGTCAGCTGATTCCAATGGATCTGTAGCAATTTACACCAGGGGAATTTCTTGTGCTAACGTCCTCACAGTTTAAAGATGACACAAGGAAGCTGATAGGTCAATTCTTGGGATAGCATGATGGGACAGGTTTGGCTTTTTTTAGTTATGTTCCTGCCAAATTTTCCAGTAATAAAAGGTAATGTGATATCCAAGAAGTGGGTGGGGGGTTATAATTAATAACACTTAGCATTTCTGTAGCACTTTGTATCCACAGACCTCAAGGCACTCTGCTAAGGTGGGGATCATTGTGTTCTATCCCCTTATGTTGATGATGCACCAGAAGATGAAGTGAGTTGCCTAAGACCACACTGTGAGTCACAATGGCAGAGCTGGGAGTAGTAGCTGCTGCACCACGGCTGCCTTGAAATGCACGTAATAGTTTCACTTTCATCCACTGTGTCTAGCTCTGTCTAAACAGATTACAACACAAATATTAGAACAGGATGCTGTGTGTGTGTGTGTGTGTGTGTTGGGTACCTGTTCTAATGTTTTTTACATCATACACACACACACACACACACACTCTACATTTGCTGTTCTAATGGTTTTTTTCCATCTCTCTCTCTCTCTCTCTCTCTCTCTCACTCTGTTTCCTATGTGCTAAGAGTCTAAGGCCACAGTGTACTCAAATGTGCCTTTAAAAGAGGAAAATACAATGTGGATATAAAACACCACACAGAGCCCAGTGCGGACCTAGAATCCTAGAACTGGAAGGAACCTCGAGAGATCAAGTCCAGTTCCCTGCCCCCACAGCAGGACCAAGCACCATCTAGATCTGTGGTATCCAACACACTAGTCACTAAATGGAAATATTTGTCTGGTTGAATGTGGTTAGTTGGCTTGAACAATGTGGCTATTTGGCTGGTTTAATGTGGCTGGTTCAGAACTAGTTGGACACCACGAATCTAGATCATCCCTGATAGATGCTTTTGAATATATCCAACGACGGAGATTCCACAACCTCCCGAGGCAATTTATTCCAGTGCTTAACCACCCGGACAGGGAGGAAGTGTTTCCTAATGTCCAACTGAATCCTCCCTTGCTGCAATTTAAGGCCATTCACTGAGGCCACCGAATTGCTTCTTTCCTGTGCCCAGTCTTAGTTTGGCCTCCTTAGGATCACAGAGCTGATGGCCAAGAAACCAGTATAACTGGCGTCCGAAGACTGGATTAGTGACATAGCAGCACAGAATGGCTAAGTGCAGACTCTGGGACTGATGGCATGCAAGGACGGGGACGACACATGCCAAAGGCTGTCCCATGTCTGTTGTTCAAATATCGCCTCCCCTTTTGTTTGCTTGTTTCAGCATTTCCCCCGTGCGGGGATTTTCCGTCAGCCCACCAGCAACAAGTTCTGTCCCTCATGCAATCCCCCACTATAGAAATGCAGCCACTGAAAGCATCCTAAGGCAGATGTTTCTGTGACCTTTAACCCAAGACTAATTCAGAGTGTTGCTGTTTTCCTTTCTGAGCTAAGCTTCCATCTGCCACCCTAGGGACAGATGACAAACCCACCGCCCGCCCTACCCCCAAAGGAAAAATCTAAGACCAAGCACCTAGGGGATGTGCAGCACATGCTGGGGGGGGGGGGGGGGGGGGGGAGCAGATGAAGGCTGGAGAGCCGCAAAGCCCTCAAGACAGACACGGTCACACCCTCTCCTAGGAAACAACCAGCATTTGAAGGGCTTCTTGCTGAGGAAGCTATTGAAAAGATACCGGGTGTGTGCAGCAGAATCGGCCCTCAGAAACACAGCCAGCCTGCATTTCCCAGTGAGCGGCGTATTACTACCCTATGAGCTTTCCAGCCTCAGATGCCTCACTTAGATTTTCAGGGAGGCAGGAATAAAACTCTTGTCATAGGAGATGGATATTTTCCAGGCCAGCTTTGGAGCCACAAATTAGAACCAGCAGGGGCGTAACTTTACAACTTTCCAGTGAGAACCAAGGTGGGTTGGCATGTGGTGCCACTAGGTTCGAGGTGCGAGCTGAGGCTGAGAGGAGGGAGAAAGGCAAACAAGACCATTTCCCCTCAGGAGATAGCCACGGCACTTAGGAAGTTGAGTGCCTTGCTAGAGAGGGGATCCACGACAGCTGATCTATGAAACAGCCAGCGGTGCTTGTAATCCCGCCTAGCCAGGTTAATTACATGCCCCAGGAAGAAAACACTGGTGCCTAGTACACCACTGTACAGGATCCCTTGAGACTGGCTTTCTGGCAGGGTTAGGGTCCATGAGGAAGAACCATTAAAAAAAGGAGGGGAGGGGAGTTGGGAACCGGCACCTCCCACCTTCCAGACATCACTACAAAACTTACAGGCACTAGTAAATCATTTCCTTCTAACCCTCCGCTGGAAACATACACGGCCCGGGTTGGTTTTCCCTAAGGTAAAAGCATCCGTGGGAAAGTCTAGGAAGGAAGGGTCATGGCTTTCATTAGGCCCCCTGCCTGTGAATTAATTAATGGGGCCTGTCATTTCCCTCTGTCTCCTGGAAAGCAGCAAACACTCCCGACTGAGTGCTTGCAGGTGAGACCGCTCCCAGCCCCACAGCTGACATCTGCCACTAACCCTAGCCGGCCAGGCCTTCTCCTTGCACTTCCTGCACCCCCCACGCCCCAAGCGATTACAGGTGTCACCCACCGAGATTTCAAACCCTGCGGAGTTCCAGGTGTGCTTTTACGGACCAGCCCCTGGTCTCTCCCTCTAGGGCATGGGTTTCCAAACAGGAGGGGGGGGGCATGAAGAAATTCCAGAGGGGGTGCAAGGCGATCCAGTCTCCCCTATCAGTCCCCCCACAAGAAAGCCCGGACCGTCCGTCCGCGGAAACATGTGCAGCTTGGGCTGGCTGGGGCAGACTTCAAAAAGGCCACCTAAAAAGGGCAATGCCTTCTGTGTTCTTAAAAGGGCTCTTTTTTCTTTTTTTTTTTTTTTGCTCAACAAGTTTTGCTGCTATTTTGGGGGGAAAGGGGGCATAAGGGTTTCTCAAAAATTAAAAAGGAGGCTTGATGCCAAACAGTTTGGGAACCACTGCTCTAGGGCTCATTTATTTATTGGCACCAAACACCTGGGTTCAAAGTTTACAGCTTTGGGTAACTTCGCCAGCTGACAATAAAAGCAGCACTGTTATCGTCTGTACCAGGAACATATCAGTGCTCGGAGAGATAGGCGCTAACCTCGCCACTTCAGAGATTAGCCATGGGGCCCTTCCCCATCCCTCACCTGGTTGGCACTACCAGTACAAGATTGCTCCCTAGTAAAGTCCCGCAGGGGATCTGTGTATTCCTATATCGCCGTAGAGGAGGAACCTCGCTGCTGCATAAAGGAATAAAGCCTAGAGTGAATCACGCAGTCAACTTTTCAGCAGACACCTTCAGTGATTTCACTGGGACAGGGATTTCCTTCCCTTCCTCAATGCCTGGCGATGGTGTGCTAACACCTGCGCTTCCCTCTGAAGATGCACGGCTCGGCACCCAGTGCCGGACGGAGGCATGGGTGAGCCGGGCATCTGCCCAGGGCGCAAACCGATGGGGGCGCCTGATGGCAGCTGTAAGGGGCGCGCGGTGTAAGGGGCTGTAAGGGGCACGCCAGCAGCACTGGCTGGGCCGTGCTGGGCAGCGCATGCACCGTGCGCCCTGGGTGCGGACCCCTGCCCCATGGGTGGGCCCGTGTATGCGCCGTGCGCTCAGGCCGGCCCTGTCGGCACCTTTCATATCTGGCCCCAAGCCACCTCTTTCGTTAGCATGCACAGCACTAGCGTATGTCGACGAGGCTTGAGAAGGAAAGAGCAGCTCTGAAAGAAAAAAAAAATCCTTATCCCGTGGCCTGGTTGCACAGTGCTAGATCAGAAAAAGAAAGTGTCCCTCGATGGGGAAGAAAGCTTTTGTGGCCAAAGCACAGGACACGGGAGGGAGGAGTTAGGTTTCTGAAGCGCGTCAGGAAGAAAAGTCCGACACAAACGCAAGTAGAACACAGGCCCGCAGCATGGAAGAAGGGAATCCGTTGTTCCGTGGCTCCTGGAGCCTTTTATCCCTGATCCTAAATAAGCCATCTGACCTGGTATCTAAAGAGCATCTGGCACAGTAAAAGAGATAAAAATCAACCCCCTGAGGTATCCCCTCAGGGGACTTTGCGTCATTCTTCACCACGCTAAAACCCAAACCGGTCCCAGGCCACAAGCAGCTCGCGCATGGGCCTCATTGAGACTTAAAGGCAAACTCCCTTGATTTGGGGCAATATCTCAAAGCGAAACCACGATCTCTGTGGTAAGACTATATACACACACACACACACACACACACACACACACACACACATATATACAGTGTGTGTGCTAAAACAACATCAAGCCAGTATTTGGACTGCCTTGTCACCGCTTTGATCTCTCCTGTCTGATGGCTCTCCAAGGAGAGCAGCCATTTTGGTCTTCTCCAGAACCGTGCTCAGAAATCATATTCCTGGCAGGCTTTCAATTCCATTGTGGCCAAATGACCCAAAAGATCATCCACAAACCATGCAATAACCTGACCCCTTCCCACCCCACCCCCAGCAAAGTCAAAAGACTGGGTGTTCCACTGTCATTTGGACCCAAATTCCAGCAAAACACTGACGGGCCGAACGCCATCGGCATAGCCCAATAGTGGAACGTTTGCCAGTGACAATTAAAGGAAAGGAGATTCTCCCTCATTTGGATGCACTATAGCGGCTATGACACTGTTAAACATTTCTATCCTGTGCAGGAGAGGGCAGTGGTGTTCTACCAGGGTCATTCAATTAGTTTGCAGCATTGACAGTGGGTGACTGTCAACTCCATGCAGATAAACAGGAACTAGAACGGTCTGTCTCTTGGGCAAGTCTTTAAAAAGTCCCTTTATGTAATCTAAGTACATGTCTAATAATGCTGGGGTGGCTTGAAAAACAACAGTCAGGACTGTTTTTACTAACACACTCCTACACAAAGGAGTTCTTTACCCAGTTATAGCCCTGGTTTCTTTTTAGCTGAATTCTCGCTGGAGGTGTAGAGGCTACAATCATGGTTTGTATTTCTCAGTTTAATTTAAATGATCAGCTTTTCAGGGGAGTGTTTGGAGAATGGCTAGTGCAATGGGACCCTGACCTCTGCCAGCAGCTCCAGACCCCATCCAGAGCTATCCTATCCATAGGATGGTTTGGGGCAGTTTCCCCAGGCCCCATGGGGCCCGGAGTAGCCTGGGGGATGACCGGGAGCCTGATGTGAGCAGTAGGGGTCAGCACCCCCCTGCACTCACCAGCGGCAGGGGGAGCCATGGGAAGTGGAGTGCCCCAGAGCCAGCCTGCTCCACGCCCGAGCGACGTGCTGGAAGCCCAGGAAGCGGGGCAGGCTGGGGGTGGGTCACTCTGTGGGGGCGGGCAGAAGGAGACCTCCAGGCAGCCCTACTGCTGTGCTCCCAGCCCCGTTGGCAGCACCCGCTACCCTGCTGGACCTCAGGGCTCCTACCCCCCAGCCCAGGTGTTGCTGGACATGAGTCCTGGTTGAGAGAGGTGCAGTCTATACTGTCTACGTGACCACTATGGGTGGTGGCATAAGAGGCAGGATGCCTGGATGGTCCCGCCTACACTCTGCCCCCAAGATCTCCCCTTTCAGCGCGGCTCCCCCAAGCTCCTGGGGCTGCCTGGGCTTCAGACCCAGCCCTTCCTGTGCTCCGGGGCAGGGGAGGTTGCGGGTGGGGGGGGGGGGGGGATGCCTGTCTGGCCACCCTCCAGGAGGGCCAGGCCCCTGTGCTGCCTGCCCTCCCTGTACTGGAGGGAGGGGGCAAGTGACCAGGGAAGGCCATAGCTGGTGGGGGTGGGGTGGGGCTGTGGACTGCCTGTGCTCCGGGGGGAGGAGGCGGAAACAAGACTACAGGCTACCAGTGCTTGCGGGGCTATACCGAGGAGCCTTACCGTAAGGGGAGGGACTAAAGAGAAGAGGCGGGGTCTTGAGTGGAGGGGGAAAGTCAGGCTAGTTGACTTTAGAAGAGTCCCATCTACTGGAAGTGGAGGTGACAGCCAGGCAGCCGGCATCTCTCGGTCTAGGGCCACGCAAGCTACGTTTTCCCTGCCACGAGGAGAAGACAAACAAATATGGAGAACAGGTTCCTGTGGGAAAGCAAATGGTGGGAGGAGTCACTAGCCAGAGACAGACAGTCTCTCTCTTTCCTTCAAGCCTGATACACCCGTTCTTGGACGACCTTCCACGGGTGACCATGGTAGCAAGTCCCCTGAGGGTCCAGGTATTGCCTACAGGTGGAAAAGAAAGACTGTTTTGTCCTGTTGGCCATCTGCCATGATTCTTCAGGGCTACCACGGGACCGTTTCACGGTTTCAGCAACTTTCTCCCCCAACAGAGCTCTGACGCGGCAGTGTTTTAGGCTGCGTGGCCACGTTATTCCTTCCTTTCTTCCAAAGAGAGGTCATCCAAGGCCAGCACAATCCAGGGGAGGAAGGGTTGTCTTGTGGTTAAGTCACTGAGTCAGGAGTGAGTCCCTTAACTCCTCTGTCTCAGTGGGGAAAAAATCAGGAACTCCTTTCCTTTGTCGTGTCTATTTAAATGTGAAGATCTTCAAGGCAGGGGCTACTTCTTATGTAGTAGAATACTGGAATTCCTAGCACGAGGAATAACAGTAGTGCGAATTAGCAGCTTTAATTCGAACTACCTAGTCCGTGCTGAGTGTAGCCGTGGGCAGGTTGTTCGAACTACGGGCATTTAAAAATGGCGGCGCCCGGGAACATGCAAATGAAGCCCGGGATATTTAAATCCCAGGCTTCATTTGCAAGTTCGAATGCCTACATTAGCCACCCTAGTTCGAACTAGGGTGGGAGTGTAGACATACCCTCAGGTGCTATAGGACTCCTTGTCACTTGCAGATCCAGACTAACAGGGGTGGATGAAAGTGCTGCGGGACCCAGGGCAGCGCCGCGGGGCCCTGGGCAGTGAAATTTCACGGGGTCCCCCCTTTGACATGGCGCATGTGCGGGGCCTCGGGAAGCGCAGGGCCCGGGGCAGCCGCCCCGCTCGCCCTGCCCTAAATCCGCCGCTGAAGTCTAACACGGCTACCCCTCTGATACTATTTAAAGGTAGGCATTTTCTCAACATCGGAATGATCAAAATCTTAACCACGACCTGCTCTATCCACTGCCTGATGCTTCCAGGAGGCCACGTACGCGAGAGCATTCGGGTGAGAGGAAGCCCTCGTTTTTACACCTTGCTTTCTTTCAGATTTCTCCTGCCCTTCGGTTACTTGCGCTTTTCCAAGGCCAAGCACAAAGGAGTAACTTTAAACCCCCTAGGGTGGGCTGAAAGTAAATCATTGTTGGCCGATTTGGGGGGGGGGCTTACCAGAACACCACTGCTGTGTTCAAACCACGAGTTACGCCAAACACCTGCCTCTTAAAAAAAGAAACCCACAAGACGTCTGTTCGAGCCGATCTCTCCTCCGCAGAGCGTAAGCCCTTCCTAATAATGAGGGTGGCATGGTGGGTTTAGGATCAGGTTACTTTGAAACTACACCTGCAGTTTCTCACTGTGGTTTCTGGCATACGCATCCGTTAAGAAATTGGATGTTTCGTAATAGTCGCTCTGGGTTCCCAGGAGAGCGAGAGAGAAGTCGTAAGGGGTGGGGCGCCGGAGAGGGGCAGCAAGGTGGCACAAGAGAAGGAGTAAGAGTCAGAAGCCAATTCATGGCTTCCCAACACACACCTGGATCCTGGAGGCCGTTAGACGCATCGAAGACTTTCAACAACTACGTAAAGAATAAAGCGCCTTAAGAACGGTAGCTGGGGACAAGAGATCCGAGGGTAATGGGATACGGGGCCTTTCACTCCTGGGTCACTGGTTCAGATCCCACCCAGCTAGCTACAATTTGTGCTTTCTCCTGGCTTACAACCGTGAGCCGCGGAGTGGTTTGCCTGGGGCTGAGATTCCCACCTGTGATGGGGTGTTCACACCACACAAACCTGGAAAGGACTCAGTGGGAGTTAAGCAACCGAATAAGGCAGTGGAAGAGCGAGGCTTGGCACGCAAGTGCGGATGGGGGCTGGTGCCCGGCTGGGCAGGAGCAGGCAGGACGGGTCGAAAGCCAGGAAGTATGCCGCAGAAAGAGGGATGCAAGGTGGAAACCCGCAGTCATTCTCCAGGCTTAGAGGGGGGAAGGAGGAGGCCCAGAGAGGGAGTAGAAGTCCTGGGGTCCTGGCGCTGAGGGAAGAAGGCTGGTGGAGCCGATGGGGGTGGAGTAGGAAAGGGCTCAGGAAAACAGCAGCAAGATCTGAGGTGATGCGGCCCATGGCTAGGAGATCCTTGAGCCAGAACCAGGAGTAGCGGAGGGCCCAGGTTTCCCCACCCGCCAGGCGGGGGGAGGTGGAATAATCCAGAACAGGAGGATTGCTGGGAACGTTGCCCACACAGCCGGTCCAGTGAGGGAGGACTGTCTAGTGCAGGGGTGGGCAAAAGGGCCTCCCCGGGCTGGATGCAGCCCGCCAAGCGGGTGGATCCGGCCCGCGGAGGCCCTGCTACCCCAAATAGGACCCGGGGGCAGGGGAGCGCGCGAAGCCTCCTCCTGCCCTGCCAGGAGCATGTGGTGCTTTGAGGGGCCGCATGCTCCTTGCAGGGCAGCGGGGAGAGTGGAGGAGGCTTCGCGCGCTCCCCTGCCCCCAGGTCCTAATTTGCCTGGGAGTGGGGGAGCATGCCAAGCTTCTTCCAGGGCATGGGTGCCTAGTGGGAAGGGGGAGCAAAGGGGCTCCCCCACCCCCAGACCAATCATGGTCTGGGGGGGTGGGTAGCCCCGCCCCTTCCCATTTAGGCCCCGCCCCTTCCAAGGTGGCCCAGGGCTACTTCAAACATTTTTGTGGCCCCGGGGCAAAAATTCTTGCCCACCCTTGGTCTAGTGAGCTGGCCAGAGGGCTGGGTCATGAAGAAGCACACTGCGTCCAGTCAGAGAGAGACCGTAGGGCAAGCCGCCGAAGGAGGGGGCGTCAGACTGGCTGAGGGCTCGTCCCCAGATGAGCCACAAGGAGGCACCCCAGCAGCGACTAAAGAGCCCCGCGAGTCAACCTCCCAAAGGTCACCACGCCAGGTGGAGTGAAAACGGCCTTTGGAGACGCCATCCAGGGAAACAGCCGCAGAGGAATTCATCCCTCCTCGCTAGAGGCGGCTCCTCGAGGCTGAGTGGAAGAGAACCGACCACGAGACCAGGCCAGCGGCCCAGCTCGCCCAGCAGCCTGTCTCTGGCGATGGCCATAACCAGCCGCTTCTGAGGAAGGAGCGCCAAACCCAGCAAATAAACCCCCTTCTTCCTAACCCCCACAACGGGCAGAGGCCTGGAACCGGAGGCTTCCGCACATGATATGAGGGGAGCCCAAAGGGCCAGCAACTCACTCAAGGACCTTCCAGGGCTGGTACGGCAGCCCCTTAAAAAATTCACTGAGCCAATAAAAACGAGGCTGGTCAAAGCATCGCCAGGATAGTGACTCCGCCCTGCTCTTCGCCCCACGGAGAACTGTGCCGGCGCGTCTGTCCTTCCGTGGCTCCCCCCGCCCGGCTCCTGACAGGAAAGCGCTAGAACTGCGGGATCTCCCAGATCCCAGCCGCTGTTTCAACAACCAGGGTACGTCTAAACTACATGCCTCCGTCGACGGAGGCATGTAGATTAGCCAGATCGGCAGAGGGAAATGAAGCCGCGATTAAAATAACCGCGGCTTCATTTAAATTTAAATGGCTGCCCCGCTCTGCCGATCAGCTGTTTGTCGGCAGATCAAGGCAGTCTGGACGCGACGCGCCGACAAAGAAGCCTTTCTTGATCGGCACAGGTAAACCTGGTTTCACGAGGCATACCTGTGCCGATCAAGAAAGGCTTCTTTGTCGGCGTGGCGCGTCCAGACTGCCCCGATCTGCCGACAAACAGCTGATTGGCAGAGCGGGGCAGCCATTTAAATTTAAATGAAGCCGCGGTTATTTTAATCGCGGCTTCATTTCCCTCTGCCGATCTGGCTAATCTACATGCCTCCGTCAACGGAGGCATGTAGTCTAGACACACCCCCAATGTGGGAACCACTTGGGCCAAGCAGCGACGCTAAATTAAAACCAGCCCATTTCGCTTGGCACGCCTGTCCACGCCTGAGTTTATTAAACACCCCAGGACACGGGCTAGAAAGGCACAGTGGTTGGGTAACCAGCATGTGATTCTGAAGGATATCCAGTTAATAGAACAGGCAGCCGCACTCTTTTTTTAATGAAAAGAAAAAGCAAATTGCAATCCAAAGTCTTTGATGGGTTTTCTGCCTAGCCCACACTAGGGACGTGAAAGGTGAACCAGTTAGGGCTGGAGCAGCTCCCTACCCACCACAGACAGGGGGCTACCCTTGTCTGTGGTGGGGGGCCACAGGTGGGTTGGAACAGCCCCTTCCTGCAGTGGGTGCGAATGGGGCTCCAACCTCGCTCACCCCCTCTTTAATCAGTTAACCGATTAAACATTGTGCTTAACTTGTTAGCCAATTCCATGGTATTTTACTTCCCACCACCTCAAGATTTTAAGGAGTCTTTCATCTGAAAGCAAACAAAAGGAATTCCCAAGGCTGGAAATGCTGGTGTGGGAAGGCAGGGTGGTTGTGGGAAGTGTAGGAACTCAGGCTGCTGTTGTTCTTTCTAGAAGGGAGGGGCAAAACGTGTATTGTTTTGTAGGCACCGGGAGAAATATCTGGACAATTTTGGAATCAAAGTCCCCATTGTAATGAAAAACAATAGGACCCCCTCGCTAAGTGGGAAAGCCCAGACAATTCATGACAAATGGCTATGTGGAAGTAACGGCCTTTCAATGGAGAGTCCGGAGATTCATTCACAATAAAAATATACGATGGCAAACGAAGTGGCGAAGAGCAAAAAGAATTTAATTCCCACCCTCAGAATACACGCAGCTAAGCTTTTCTGTTGATGTTTGCATTCGTTTTCAGTGCAATCTCTTCCGCTGGTGTAGGCCAGTATGGATCTATTATGGGGTGGGCACTAAGCCAGAGGCGGTTTGCCAGGGTTAGCCTCGGGCAGGCTGCTGGCACTTTATTTACTTGTACCCCAAGTATGGCCGCTTACAACACCAGTTGGTTGCAGATCACCCTTCCTGGCCAATGGGAACTGTGGGAAGCAACGTGGACCAGTAAGCCATTTCCCGCAGTTCCCATTGGCTGGGAACAGCAATCCATGGCCAAAGGGTGCGGCGAGTGGCTGTACCCGCAGACACACAGGTAAATAAAACCCCGGTGGCCTTTCCATCAAGTACTCTCATATCCAGTGGCACGCTACCCTTGCTGCTAGAAGAATTCCCTGGCCATGTTTAATTGAGGGTTAAATTAATTTCATCAGGGATCCTTTATTCCCAGACACTATCTGAAACAAAACACTTCTGGCGCTACACGTGTAAACAATACTTCTAAAGCAGTCTCATCCCTGAAAAACAGAATCCAAGCCTACTGCAAAGTCATGCATCCATTCCAGTACAGCCTCTCTCTGACTTACGAATCGGTCACGGACCAAGCAATTGGTCGTAACTCGGTTTGTTTGTAAGTCGGACCCCATAGAGTTACACGCGATCACGCTGTTCGTAAGCGCGGATCGCGTTCGTAACTCGGGGTCCAGCATTTACGACAGTTTTGGTCGTAACTGCGAACGGTTGTAAGTCGACCGTTTGCAACTCGGGGACTGGCTGTATGTCCACAGGGCTGTTGAAAGAGCAAGGGTACAGAGAGCTCTGTGGATTAGTTCATAAGGCTCTAAGGCCTTCCACTCATACAGGTGGTCCCCACTATGGGACTTTCTTGAGCCAGGACAGCGAGCATGAAAAGAGTTTCCAGAATCAAGCCCACAAGTTGATTGCAGGTGGTCTAACTTTTGATATACCTCTTGGGAACCGGACCCACACAAACTTTCTACAACAACGAAGTACATGTCCTGGTAGCTTTCCACCGTACTTTCTACATTAGTTGCAACATGGGTTTGAAATTTTCCCAGTTTTGATTTTGCAATGAAATGTCTCATTAGAAATTTGTCCGGACATTTTGTGTGAGAATTTTCACTTTCCTATTGCCAGAATTTGGAGGAAAATATGACATTTTGACTTTTCTTTAAATGATTACCAAAAAGGATTAATTTTGGACATTTTAGTGTTATTAGAGAGTATAGGGGTACGTCTAAACTACATGGCTCCATCAATGGAGCCATGTAGATTTGTTTGTTCGGCAAAGGAAAATGAAGCCGCGATTTAAATAATCGCAGCTTCATTTAAATTTACATGGCTGCCACGCTGAGCCGACAAACAGCTGATCAGCTGTTTGTCGGCTCAGCGCGCTAGCCTGGACGCTCCCCTGCCGACATGAAAGCCCTTTGTCGGCAGCCCCGGTAAACCTCATCCTACGAGGCATAACGGGGAGGTCGATAAAGGGCTTTCAGGTCGGCGCGGGAGTGTCCAGACTAGCGCGCTGAGCCGACAAACATCTGATCAGCTGTTTGTCGGCTCAGCGCGGCAGCCATGTAAATTTAAATGAAGCTGCGATTATTTATTTCCCTTCATTTCCCTTTTCCGATCAGCCTAATCTACATGGCTCCATCAATGGAGCCGTGTAGTTTAGACACACCCTAAAAGTAGGATAGTGATAGAGATGTAGCCGTGTTAGTCTGGGGTAGCTGAAGCAAAATGCAGGACAATGTAGCACTTTAAAGACTAACAAGATGGTTTATTAGATGATGAGCTTTCGTGGGCCAGACCCACTTTTGATCTGAGGAAGTGGGTCTGGCCCACGAAAGCTCATCATCTAATAAACCATCTTGTTAGTCTTTAAAGTGCTACATTGTCCTGCATTTTCCTAAAAGTAGGGTGTGACTTTTTATGGCATATGGTGCCATTGTTCAATATCACTTTTGCAGCAAAGTTAAAGCTCTTTTATAGAATTAATTGACTTATGGAAAGCACCCTGCATCATATGAGTAAATGTATCTCTGCCTTACCTAGAGGATGACATACTTATTAGTATTAGGGCAGAATTGCATTTCGTAACCCACAAAATGTTGAAATAAACTTCCGTGCCAGTGGAACCATCATGTCACTCAGGATGAATAAGAGACTTACTTAATTTCTTTCCCCCAAATCACCTCATCTGTGTTTTGGCTAATTATTGAACTCTCCTATCTCCATATCTGGAGAAGTCTCATAAGTATCACATCCCATCCCTATATCCCACATCATTAATCCTGGAATTAAACCCCAAGATTAAAATCTGAAGGCCAACAAGAGTTAAACAACCTATATCCAACCCTGATTTATAAACAGCATGGGATTTTGAAAAGCTCATAATTGATGTAAGAGGCCGAATCCCATTAAGTTAGTGGGATATCAGACCTTCAGACACTTGGAGGGTTTTGAAATTACTAACCTAAAGTATTTCAGCGGTTGCAGTACAAGCCAGACAGAAAAGAGACACAAACAGACTGCAAGAATGAAAGAGAAAAACAGGAATAGGGATGGATCTAACTTGTGCTTCCCCTTAAACAACAGGAGGGTTGTGTATTTTAAGTAATAAAAAAAAGCCCCTTAAAATAGTTTTTGGCAACAAAATTCCTCTTTACAAAGTCTGAGTTTCAATAAATACATTTGAACCGACAAATATTTCCTTGAAGCTGCCTGATGTTTTGGTGGTTGGGTTTAACCAAGGAAACAGCCAGTGAGGGGAGAAGACTGTCCCTTCTACACCTTTTGCCTGCAAAAATCCCTGTGTCAACATGAAGCCCTATTGACTGAAAGCAGACAATAGGGGAGCCTCTGCCCTCCAGCCTGCCATCCCACATTCTTCTGCAGTGTTCCTTAGAAACCCACCTTTTCTAAGGAACAGCAGGCACCGTGAAAGGACCGTCTGTCGCCTTGCCTTTTGACTTTGAGGCCTGTGTCTAACGTTTTAATAGCAGCCGGGGGGCCAGGGAGAGGCAGGATTTGCTTTCCCCCCTCTTCTCTTTCCTCCAGGGTCATTCCTTTGTGGAGTCATTCCCCCATCCAGCAACTGTCACTATTCTTTTCCTCTCTAGCCAAGCAGACTAACCGCTTTCTCGCCTGAGCGTTCGGACGGCGAGAGGACGCCAGTGCTTTGAGGCTGATGGAGGCCGGCAGAAGTGCCGAATGGAGCAATTGCTGCCTTTAGCTGCATCATCCTCGGGACAAAAGGGTATCGCATTGGATCTGTTGGTTAGCCATAACCACATGCGTCCAGACGCCGCAAGTGACGCTAATGAAATGGTTAATTAGGGCTGCATGTCTCTGGAAGAGCCTTATCTCCAGTTCTTAAAAAACGAACACCTGCCCACTAGTTAGCCTAGTTGCATAAATCTACTTTTTGTGTCTAATATTGATATTTTAAGCCTAAACACACACCCCTACACTCCCCCACATCCACACACACACACACACACGCACGCACGCACGCACGCACGTCTCTCTTGCCAAGTCTCAACAAGTCAAATTAAAACAAAACTGTGCATAGCTACAGGTCAGTCACTCCATGCAGCAAACACTAAAAGAAACCTTAAAGTCGTTTGCCTGACAAGGCATTAATGTCACAAGCACAACCCCTTCAACGATGACCACGCTGGCAGGAGGACACAGGACTCGTAGGGCGGCTGACAGTGTGAACAGCACAAATGCTGAAGTCTTCTTTTGTTATCCCTCCTGGGGACCATCTTCGCTGGACACCAGGGCTGCATCTAGATTGGCAAGTTTTTCCGCAAAAGCAGCTGCTTTTGCGGAAAAACTTGCCAGCTGTCTACACTGGCCGCTTGAATTTGTGCAAGAACACTGACGATCTGATGGAAGATTGTCAGTGTTCTTGAGCAAATACTATGCTGCTCCCGTTCGGGAAAAAGCCCTCTTGCGCAAATGTATTTGCGCAAGAGGGCCAGTGTAGACAGCTCAGGACCGTTTTGCGCAAAAAAAGCCCCGATGGTGAAAACGGTGATTGGGGCTTTCTTGCACAAAATCGCGTCTAGATTGGCACAGATGCTTTTCCGCAAAAAGTGCTTTTGCGCAAAAGCGTCCGTGCCAATCTAGACGCTCTTTTCCACAAATGCTTTTAACGGAAAAACTTTTCCGTTAAAAGCATTTGCGGAAAATCATGCCAGTCTAGACGTAGCCCAGGGGTGCCGTGTTGCAGCCTGAGAGGGCCTTGACGGATTAGTCAGTGGCCTTCCATTCACAGGGTCACCGTCAAAGCATCATGCCACTAATTCTGGCACCTGGAATACTATCCTATTGGACGGAGGTTTGGTGATTGGGCTCAGAACTCACAGGTGGTGGTGTCAGAGCTCAGCAGATCTGGGCAAGAGAGATCAGCCCTCCAATGTCTTGGAGAGTGTTGGGAGGGGGAAGGTACCGTGAAAGGTGCTGTACAAAATGATGCCCGATTCCCCCTGCTCTGTGGCAGCAATCCCAAACGATGAGACCACTCACGGGTTTGCAGGATCATCCCTGGGACCTACATGCCACCCATCTGTCAAAAAGCTTTCGGCTTCCCGCCTGCCCCGGCTCCATTCACAAAAGAATAAGACACTTGTGAATGAAATGTTTTCCTCTTCGGCACTGGCTTCAAAACTCCAGCTCCTGGGCCAGCAGCAGAACCAAATATTCACCTACGGCCTGATCTGGCGGGTCCCTTTGTGCCTTCAGCTACATCTCTGCAACCTTTTAGGCTTCCCTGAGTTTGGACAGCTGTGAAGACCTGCTCTAAAGCCAAATCAAGACAACCAAAATCTCCACCCCACCCCACTGTGGATCAGGCCCTAAGTGACAGGATGGTGAGACATCGCAATAGCTAAACTCTGTAAAACTGAATTCTTCCTGAATTCTTCTGCCAAGTCAGAGCAGCAACATGGCATCATACATCAAACTGCTCCTCTTTATCAGACTAACCTTCTGGCCTTCCCATACATGCTGGCCTTGTATTGCTTTTTAACTGTAACATGCCACAATCTATTAAAAGCGGGGGTGGGGGGAGCAATTATGGCATCATTCAGACTTACAAATCCATTTCACAGCCACATGCTGTCAAACCTCCCCGAGTTTGGGGGAAGAGAATTAGGTTTAAAATCTCATTAAAAAGAAACTATCCGAGGTGCAAATACACTTTTTTGCAACTTGATTGAGCATGAAAGTTTCCCATTAAATTTCAACTCCTTTCCTCTCATACCTTCTGCCCATCATTTGCTGGAGGTTCAGGAGGGCTTTCAACCAATACCTAAACATTAGATGAACTGACTTTCCCAGTATTAACTTCAGACAGCCTTGGGGACCGAACAGGCTAGAACAAGCTGTTAACTCTCGTAGGGGGAATAATGGTCAGAAACAATATTCTGCTCTTGTTAGGTGAAATATTCAAAATCAGTTCTTGTTCCGAAGGCACCAGCAACCATTTTAGCATGGGCTTGTACCTAACTCTGAATGCAAATAATTTCCCCTTCCCCTCCCCGATTTAATCAGTTACGCATGAGCTCACTTACCTTGCTGAATCAAGGGCAGAATGAAAACTGCTGGGCTAAAAGCAACTCTGGTTACTTTTGAGTCTAAAGAAAAACAACAAACCAACCCTTCTCCCCCCCCCCCCCCCCCCCCCCAGTACAGTGACGGAGCTAGACAGGAAATAATCCAACACCCATCAGCCACATTCTAGCAGAACTCCTATTACCTGCGGCGAGGAGGGAAAGCTATTCACAACCAGGCTGTGCCGCCAGGGGTCTATCTCAGTTACACTGGAACTACACACTTACCCAAAACACTATTTACCCACCACCCTGATCCTTCTTCCATTCCCATCACTCACAGAGAGTGGGCGCCCTCTCTCCCATTCCACCTGTCTAAACAGATTCCACCGCACGGCGTTTCTGCGGCAAGAAGCGCCCCGCAAAGAGTCTCAAAGAGCTCGATGCATCATGTAAACAGAGTTTTCAATGCACAGGTAATGGCACATGGTGGGGAACAGACACAGAGGTTAAGGGACTTCCTAATACAATGGGGGCTCTGACTTTCTGCCCTACCTTCTAACGCACTGTTTCTCAACAGGAATGTTGGAGAGCGTGTAATTGAAGTGTCGTAACCACATCAAAATGTAACCCTTCCATGACTATTCCATGGTCCCCAGGGGCGGGACTGGCAGCCAGCACACGCCTGGCCCCACTGCCACCTCGCGTTTAAAACCCAGCTCCCTGTGCAGACCGGATCCTGCCTGCCGCGCTGCCTCTGATCATGGGCACTATTTATGCGAGGATTGGGGGGCTACTCCTGAGTTTGAGCCCTTGGCTTTTCATACGTGAGGTCTGCGTAAAGCTGCGTGCTCTGGCTCCAAAATCTTAACTGCAATTGTTTGAGCTGTTTGCAGCTTTGCCTTTTGGGGCTGGAAGTCCCTTATAAAAGGAGGGAGGCAGGTGATTAAGAAGAACAAAAGACTGGGCATTCAACTAATTAAGGGATGCTTAGATCATCATGAAAATATTGCCAGATACTTAAAAGACAGGGGTGGGGGCGGGGAGGAGTACTGTTTGGACCAGTTACTGTTCAACTTTTAAATGTTCTTGACAAAAGGGTGGCAACATTTGCCCCTCGTCCAAAATTACTCAAAATAGTTCAGTCCAAAGCTGACTGCAAAGAGTTACAAAGGGACCCACAAACGGGGCGAGTGGGCAACGCACGGGCAGATGGAATTCTGTGTTGATAAATGGAAAGTAATGCACATGGAAAAGATATAATCTCAACTATACACACAAAAATGATGGGGTCTAAATGAGCAGTTTCCACTCAAAAAAGAGATCTTGGAATTTGTGGACAGTTCCCTGAAAAGATCTGATCATTGTGGCAATCTAAAAATTAAAAAAAACCAACCCAATATTGGGATTCATTGGGAAAGGAATAGATAGTAAGACAGAAAATATCATATTGCCTCTATATAAAGTCATGGTGTGCCCACATCTTGAATACGGCGTGCAGATTTGGTTGCCCCATCTGAAAAGAATATATTGGATTTGGAAAAGGTACAGAAAGTGCAACAGAAATGATTAGGGGTAAGGAACAGCTTCCATATGAGGCAATATTAACAAGACGGCGACTTTTCAGCTTGGAAAAGAAACGACTAAACGGTGGGGGGGATATGGCAGAGATCGAGAAAATCATGAATAGTGTGGAAAAATAGAAGAAGGAAATGTTATTAACTCCTTCACTAAGATAACACAAGAATTAATGACGTATTTAAACAGCAGATTTAAAACAAATTATTTCTTCACAATCAACCTGTGGAACTCCTTGCTAGGGCATGGTGGAAAGGCCCACACTGTAACAGGGTTCCAATAAGAGCAAAATAAGTTCAAGGAAGTTAGGTCCATCAATGTCTACTAGCCAGAGTGGGCAGGGATGCTGTCCCTAGCTTCTGTTTGCCAGAAGCCGGGAATGAGCAACAGGGGATGGAACATTCCCTGTTCTGTTGATGCCAACACCTGGCATTGGCTGGTATTGCAAGACAGGATACTGGGCTAGAGGGACCATTGGTCTGATCCAGTCTCTGGGACGCGTTGGTTCGAACCAAACCCCTTGGTTCGAATTAACATTACTCTAACGTGTCCTGGCGTGCACTTTCACTTTCGAAACAGCTGTTAATTGGAGTAACCCGCTGGCGAGATCATGCTAATGAAGCGCGGGATATTTAAATCCCCGCTTCACTGACAATTTCGAATGCCTACATTTGCAGCCCTAGTTCGAACTAGGGTGCAAGTACAGACATACCCTGAGAGATTCAGGGCTCCTGTCAGCTAACTGCTAAGTTATCGGCCAAAAACCCTAGAATTTTTCAGTGCCTTAGTAGCCCTAGAAAGAGGTAATATGTGTGTGTGTGGAGGGCAAATGGAATCGATCCCACCCTCCAATTTGCTGTAGGAGGCAGCAAGGAGGGGGGCAGGTGAGTCCATGGAGCCAGCACGCACTTGAAATCCAGCTCCCCTAGCATATCAGCTCCAGCCTGCGCCCCACACTCCGTGCTGCAGCCTCTCCATCAGAGGCATTCAAGGGGGGAAGGCAGACCCGGTGTTTGTTGGGGGCCGGCATAAAGCGTGCTCCCCGCAGGCACTGGCTCCCGCCTCCCCCCACTTGCTGCCTCTGATACAGAGGCAGCATGGGGGGGGGGGAGGATGTGTGCAGTCGACAGAATTAACTGATAAGCCCAGCTTATCGGTTAATCGTGTGGTCATCTGCGCACTGACATCCTTATCCCCACCCCTGCGTAGGCTCTGCTGAGGTAAATTCAGGGCGGTGAGCTGGCTCTGCTCTGCAGCACTGCCGTTCGTTGCCACAGCTCTTCTGTTTAATGGGATTTCCATATGGAAGGTCCAACCAAGTTATTTCTCCTAATGACTCTCCCCATTTCTCCTTAGAGTAGGGATGTGAATATTTAACTGGTTAACCGGTAGGGGATGGAACAGCTCCTGCCTGGCTTGGACAGGGGGCTGCTTCAGCCCCGCAGATGTAGGGTTGCCATATACTTTCACAAAGCAGAGGGAAAATTGGTTAAGCAAAAAAAAAAAAAAAGAGGTCTTTAAATCCCCCCGCTCCCCCCGCCCACACCATACAGACATGAAGGGGGGAAGAATGTCCCCTCCACAGACAGGTGCTCCTCTGGCCATGTTGGAGGAACCCCAGCCTGCTCTGGCCAGAACACCCCGGTGTGGTGGGCGTTGGCACCCTGCAGGTAGGGGCTGCTCCAGCCAGGCTGAAGCGGCCTCCCCTTACACAGGATTTTACACCCCTACCTTAGAGCAGTGGGTTTCAATCTTTTTTCCCTTGTGGACCCCTACACATTTTCAAATAGAGGCACGAGCCCCTTTGGAAATCTTAGACATTGTCTGCGCCCCATGGGCCACATGTTGCAAAGGAGACATTTACATACTTCATCCACAGGATCAGCTAAAAACAGCACTCGGCACTTAGCTTATAAACTTCAAAGAGGTGGAATTGAAAGAGCAAATTATAAGTAAACCAGCTTTGGATACTGAGCAGGTAGGCAAGGGCTGGAAGGCCAGTGTACGGCCTGTCTTAGGAGGCTAGCGGGAGTTCTGCTCTTCACTTCAGTGGGAGCCAAGAATGAAAACTCCCGAGCCCCCATTTTTCACCTGGTTGAGAGGGGTGGGAGGCAAGTAACTTGCAGGCACACAGCATCTCGACTAAGATGGTAGGGACGGCCACACCGGATTTCCTTCGCTTGTGCTTAAAACTGGAAGCCTCTAAAGCAAGAAGAGTCGGGCTTGAACCATGTGGTTTTTTACGCTTGTAGGTTCATAGGTCTGGAAGGGATCTTGAGAGCTCTTCTAGCCCAGTCCCCTGCACTCACTGGCAGGACCAGGCACCATCTAAGACCACCCTGATAGATGTCTGTCTCACCTGCTCTTTAAAACCTCCAGGGACGGAGATTCCACAACCTGCCTAGGCAATTTACAAGGTGAAACTGTTCAGTACCAAGGAGCAAACCCCGCTCTGATCAGACTCAACTCAGCCATGAACGGGAAAGACAGCCACTGACTTTGGAGAAAGCCTTGATTTTGTGCATTGTCTTCCCGGCTAGAGGCCAGAGTCTCATCTTAATCCCATCCCTGGGGATGTGGCAGAACTCCAGACTTCTTTGGAGTTACACCAGTTTTGCCAACAGGAGAATCTAGCCCTTGGATAAGACAGCCTGATTTCACGTTCCGACCCCAAGGGCTCTGAGTTCCGATGTCTGTAAGACGGCAGAGAGGCGTAGATGGAGAAAATAAACTCCACAATAACACGCTTCCCTATCTGGCCCCAGTCCCCAGCTGGTGTAAACGGGACTAGTTTCACGGAAGTCACTGGTGCAGCGGCTGCAGCAGCTAGCCTGTTGCCTCTCACGTGAATTCTGCATCGTTCCAGGGAAATCAAACAATCCCAAACACTGTGTGTGATAACACAGGAGCAGAACTCTTTGGAATGCGATGGCTCTATGGGAAACTAGCCGCCTGGACTTGCCCCCAAAGCCTCTGATATTAAACTGAACTTCCTAAGGGATATGTTTTACGTTATTCACCGCAGGGGGCCTTCCTTACTGAATTACCCCTCAGCTGGGGCAACGGCAGAGCAGGAAATGCACATTTTTATTGGTCTAGTCCAGTGGTTCTCAAACTTTTGGGCCTGTGGCCCACCCCGTTCAATGCAGCCCTTTCCGCGGACCACCAGCCAACCATGCAGGATGACAAAATGGCTGCAGGAGAGGGTAAGGGTGCGGGGTCTGGCCAGGAGGTAGGGTGCAGGAGTGGGATGGAAGTGGACAATCTGGGTGGGGGGGAGGGTGCAGCCGTGGGGTTTCAGCGCAAGAGGGTGCATGAGGAAGATGAAGGTGCATGGTCTAAGTCTGAAGGGTCTGGCTCCGTGTCTCCTGTCACTCCCAGGCACCACCCTTCACTGCTCCCATTGGCTCTGATTCTGGCCAATGGGAGCAGTGGGGAAAGCCTACAGGAGAGCGATATCCTGCACTGCTGTTACTACATCCATCCTACAGCGGAAAGCCGGCGCTGGCACTCCAACCTCGTGCAGGGGTGGGGGGGCTGGAACACCAGTGCAGGCTCCCTGCTGCAGGGAGGCGACCCCCGAGCCTGTGGCCCACCTGCAAGACGATCGTCAACCACTAGTGGTCCATGAA
The DNA here is from genome assembly GCF_049634645.1 of Pelodiscus sinensis. NCBI lineage: Eukaryota > Metazoa > Chordata > Testudines > Trionychidae > Pelodiscus > Pelodiscus sinensis. Next base: position 20,277,993 of record NC_134732.1, on the reverse strand, counting down.
CCATACTTTGAGAATCACCGGTCTATTCTGCACGTGCAAAAAATCGACACTAGTCCAATACGTGCAAAACTTAAGACACGAACATAAAACTGGAATTGCTACATTTCTGTCGCTTGGGTTTTTGGAGGCTGTTGGGAACGGTCTCTTCACGCTCAGTGTGTACAGTGCCTAGCACAATGGGGTCCGGCTCTGTTACTCAGATTCCTAGACACACCACCACAAATAATAAAGAGAAATAATTCCGTCCTTCTAACAGCACCACCCGAGTATCATGGGGCCTCAGACAAAAACTGTGCCCTGAATGTGGCTGTGAAGGGGATGTTTAGTGACTGTGTTTCAAAAGTTGTCAGAATGACATAGGAGCAGCAAGCACCACTGACAAGCAAAGCAGCCAAGTTAATCCGACACCTGAGATCTGTCAAATTGCCCCAGGCCTTCAGTGGTTTTAATGTAGAATAAAAGCCAACCTACACCCAATCCGCCTGCCATTCATCCCAGGGGAAACCCATTTCGGGTTGTGGATCAGGAGCGAATTTGGCTCTTAAGGACTGATTCTGCACTCCGCTAGTGCCAATGGAATTACTCCAGATTTGCAAAGGGAGCTGGTTCCAGATTTACACTGGTGCAACGGACCAGAACACGGCCCTCCGCACGAGCATGGTGGAACTTTCAACGCCAAGGGCAAATTCTCCTCGGCTACCGCAGCGCCACTGCTGCCATGAGATGCAGCCAGCCAGAACACGGTGTTACAGCTGCCCTGTTTACCCCCTTCAAAGAGGAGGGAGGGGCACTTAGCCCTGGGGCTGGCTCTCTGGAGGTGAAGCTGTCCTGAGAGGATGAAACTTGTCACTTCCCTAGTAACCCCACCGAGTGTGTCTGTTGCACAAGCTCGCACGCTTTCTTCTCCCTTATGGACCACAAAGCTCTTTGCCTGTAAATAAGCAGGCTTATTTATCCATTCCCGGGGAGCTGGCTGTGCTGTAGCCTCAGCAGTATAAGCTTTATACTGCAAAGCCCACAGCTCTGCAGGAGCCAGTGCACGCTAGAAGTCAGCTTTTAAGCCGGCTCCCGGCGTGTACTGGCTCCCACCTGCCAGCCACACTTCTGGGGAGCCGGCTGTAACCCTGCACTGCTGCCTCTGTATCAGAGGCAGCAGCACGAGGCAGAAGCCGGCTCCCCGGGAGCAGGGCCCGGAGCCTGCATGGAGCCTGGTTCCGTTAACAGTAACCGATAAGCCCGGGCTTCTTATCATCTTCAGTCATCATCAACAACCATAGGCTCAAACTCCCTCACTATTTCCTTCCATCTTTCCCTGTCCAGTGCGGAGCGGCTTAGTTTCTGTAGACTAGCTCCGCACCAATCTACTGGATCATCTACCCCTTCTCTGTGGGGTCTACCTCTCCTATTTGGACCATGTATTATGCCAAATACCAGCGTCTTAACTTTTTGCTCGAATAGCTGTGACTTCCATTGTATAACCGTCCGCGGTAGATTCTCTTTTGGCTGTATCTGCCTATATAAATTCCTCGTTGGTGACCTTCTGCATCCATCCTAGTCTCAGGATCTTTCTATAACAACTCCTCTCGAATGCCAATATCCTTCTCTTCCAATATCCTTCTCTTCCAATCTTTTGTTATCACCCATGTCTCACATCCGTACAACATGCTGCTAAATACACACGTCTTCAAGATGCTCAGCTGCGTTCCTAAGCTAATCGCTTTACTTTTCCAGATTTTATCCATCGCCTTCAAACTCGCTCTTGCTTTCACTATTCTAGTCTCTATTTCCTTCTTACAGTCTAGATCACACATCATGTTGCTCCCCAAATACGTGAGCTTCTCTACGTTCTCCAGTTTGATCCCACAGACACTGATCTTCCTTCCTATTTCCTGATCTCCAAATACCATTGTCTTCGTTAACTATTTAAACGGTTATATTATTACATTCCTAGGGTATGTCTACACTACCCCGCTAGTTGAAACTAGCGGGGTAATGTAGGCATACCGCACTTGCAAATGAAGCCCGTGGAACGAGGCGTACAGATAGTGCGGAATGGCTTGCTAGTTCGAACTATCTAGCCCGTGCCGCGTGCAGCCGCGCGGCACGAGGTTCGAACAAGCCGGCATTTAAAAATGGCGCCGGCCGGCTTATGCAAATGAAGCCCGGGAAATTCAAATCCCGGGCTTCTTTTGCAAGTGCGATATGCCTACATTACCCTCCTAGTTCGAACTAGGGTGGTAGCGTAGACATACCCCTAGTCTGTCTGTTGGCCTTTTAGTGGCCAGGATCTGACACCCCTGCCCTACAATGAAGGGAATCGGCTTTCTCTTTTTCACCCGAGTTATCCTGAAGAAGCAAACGTTTAGAACACACATCCTTTGAGCAGCGCCCCTGAAAGCTTCCTGCTGTTGGACAGCCCATTACCCTCCAGGAATGCCATTCCACTGACTTCCTGCATGCAGCTCCGCACCACTGCTCTGGGGCTCTAGGATCCCATTCGAAGTTCGTTCAGCTCTGGCCCCGTAAATCATTTACCACCCGGCCGCTCACCTGTGTCAAGGTCTTGCAGGATGCACACTTCCAGAGAAACGAAACTGCCCCATGTTTAGATGCAGCAACACACCCAGAATTAGGTGGCGGAACCACAAAGCCTCTGGTTTAGCTCCAGCGTGCAGGAGTAGAAATGAACAAACCCTAAAAGCCTCGGCATTATGCTTCCTGTGCTGAAAACAAGTCAAGTTGTGACTGCACAACAGGCCAGAAAAAAACGTGAGCAACATTAAAACCTGGGCAGGTCTCACCCCTAGGTTTGCCATGGGGGACGGGGGGAGAGAGGTCAGTACACCCCCTACGAGCACAGGGGGATGAACATCCATCTCCTAATGGTGCCCAATGTGATCACGAGCAAGAAGTGCCATTTGAAAGGCAGGCACCATTAGTCTGGAATTTGCACTGAACTCATGTGCTTAGACCCTTTTAGTGCCTGGGCCTGGCACAATGGGCGATGGACACAGTTCAAACATTACCAACCTGATCCCAAGCTAGGGCGGAGCTTTCTTTGGTGGGATGAGGTACTGCCCGATCCTGATCCTGTTTGCCAGGCTGGCCCTTTGGTACCATTTGGAAACAGAAATCCGTCCTTCTCAGAGACAGTGAATAAGGAAAAGTGATTGACTGGTTCCCATAACACAACGAGGGGTCACCAAATCAAATGAACAGGCAGAGGTTTAAAACAAACACAAGGAAGCATTTCTTCACACAGCACACAGTCAACCTGTGGAACTCCTTGCCAGTGGACATTGTGAAGGCCAGGACTTGAATGGGGTTCTAAATGGAGCTAGATAAATTTACAGCAGCTAGGTCCATCAATACTTAGCCAGGATGGGCAGGGGTGGTGTCCCTAAGCCTGTTGGTCAGAGGCTGGGAATGGATGACAGAGGATGAATCACTGGATGATTCCCTGTTCTGTTAATTCCTTCTGGGGCACCTGTCAAGGACCACTGTCGGCAGACAGGACACTGGGCTAGATGGACCTTTGGTCTGACCCAGTCTGGCCGTTGTTATGTTCTCTTTGAGAGCCCTTTTTTGGTGTCCCGTCTCAAACCATCCTTCACATCAAACGTTTATTTTGCTTCAGGAAGACATAGACGTTGCTGTAGGGTCCTGTGAGTAAAAGCAGGCCCCTCTACTCACAGACCTGATTCACGGCCCTGAAACCCTTTATCCTGGGGATAACTTAACCATGGAAACCTCAGCAGAACGACCACACACACACCAGCCGATGGTCTTTGCACCCTGAGGCTACTAGCTGGTAAAATGAGTTTATGCTCCCCTAATTTCCACATTCCTCTCACGTACCTCCACCGTCAGGGGATGTAGCCCTTCAACTCCCAAATTGTTTGTTTCTAATGACTTACAAATGGAAGGGCAAAGAAGGTGGGGGAGAAAACCGGCACCATCTAATACAATGCACAGTAAACTAGAACATATGACAACCTCAGCTACTGGAAATCAGCAAAGCCCCCCTATTGCTGACTCAGCTATGACGATTCACCCCAGCTACGGCTCTGGCCCATGGTTGTCAGATGAACCTGCCCTGTCAGAACTAAGTGGTGAAGAGAATAAACCCCATAAGGGCACAACTATCATCTTGAGCGCAGGGTGTCCCATGAACAGGATCACACAAATTCTAAGGCTCTTTCTTCCTTTGAGCCTTGCTCAGAGCTTCTGGCAGCATTTCAGGAAAAGGGCGTCAGCCCTCGCCGTGTTAACGATTATACTCCTTCGGGTCTGAGGTCACCGGTAGACAGCCTGGAGTGACTCCGTGTGTTCTGTGGCGGTAGATTCTGAATCAGCCGAAGGAGGTGTGGCAGACGGGATTTCATCGAGGCCAGATTCTCAGCTCCTCCGTGTAACTCCGCTGATTTCAATGAAGAAACACAGAGTGCAGGCGAGAACGAATGGAGAACGAAGTTCTGACAAACTTTCTAAATGATGTTCGGCAGTCAGGTGGCCGGGCCCTGCAACCAGCTTCGTGCAGTGAACACGCACCAAAAACTATCTGCAAATTTCAGCCAGGAAATTAATATTCTCTTCCCTCTGCTAACTGCTTGAAAGAAGAAGCCATGTGGCCTATCGGGGTTCTGTGTGTGGCCTGTCAGACATGGTGTTTCCTGTTGCCCATATGCCAGGTTACCAGATTCCACTGTTTTCCATCACGTAGGTTTTTTCCTATTGGTATTACCACCATGACTCGCAAGTAAAGCCAGGGCTCGTGAAGAATAAACAGCGCAGCTACAGTTCAGTCGGCACCCCTGCAAATACTAGGTACTCAAGCACAGTTAGCAAAACTACCCTACTATCCCAGGAGGCCATCTTGGTTATGACAATCTTGTGGCAAAGGAAGACCACTCATGCAGACCTTCTCACTAGCCTAGGTTGCCTGTTGCTGATCAGAACTGAGATTCTCTTCCGACAGAAGCTGCAAGAGGGGATGCTGATGCTGTTTGTATTTTTAATCTACCCACTTTCACCAAGTCTCCAGACTCCAACCATGTTCCTTCCGAAAACATGAGCTCAGACTTGAAAAGACCACCACAGCGTCTCAGAGTGGCTGAATCACCATTAGACTGTTCCTTTAAGAACTTCCTCTGGTTGACTGTTTCACACTCCACCCCTCTTCCTGTCCAGCACAGAGGCAATATTTTTTCTTTGTTATTATTTCATGGAAATAACGCTGGGCTAAAGCACATGAGAAAAAAAAAATCAAACCAGAAGGAAACATCCGTTCTTTAAAACGAGATAACGTCTGAGCAGTTGAATAACCCATAGGCCACAAAGAACTGCAGAACTAAGACTGTTGCTCTAGCTTTCAGGTTGTCTCCACACATTTATTATGACCTAAAATAATCATCATAGTTGGAGAAGAGACCTGGATGTGAATGTGAGGAAAACTGGCAAACGCTGGAGAGAATTAGAAAAGGTGGCACAAGATAGAGAGGCTTGGAAAGAAATTGTTGATGGCCTATGCTCCCGTAGGAGCTAAGGGCAAAGAAGAAGAAGAAAATAATCATTTCTTGCTTTTTAAAACCCAGGTTTCAATAAATATTTCCCCAACTTCTGTGTGTCACATCCATTAGCCACTGCAGTTTTTGACATAGAGATTCGTAAACAAAGGAAGTACTTTAGTGAACTAGCCTTGATTCTTATCTGCTTCATTGTAACTACCCAGTCTTCAGATACTCACCGATTCCCTTAACCCCCCTATTTTCTATACCCTCTGCTCCCTGTTTCATCCCCCCTTCTTCTCCCTCCCCCTTCTCTCCTATTTATTTTGGGTCTGCACATCCTAAACTCAAAACTCCGGTCATCTGAAGAAGTGGGCTGTGCCCACGAAAGCTCGTGATCCCATCTACATGTTTTGTTAGACTATAAAGTGCTACCAGACCAATTGTTGTTTTCCTCTCCTCCCTGCAAACCTAGTGATTAGATTTCGCTTGTTTCTACACCTTCATAGGCCACTTTGCTGCACAGGGCCGGATTCGCAGCATGCTGGCGCAACCCACTGATGGAAACGGGTTCGTAATTCAGCCACGGGCGGGCGGGGAAGGTACGGCTTGGGGAGGCAAGCCCCCAGCGCCAGCCACACCCTCTGCCCCGCCCATTCTGCTGAGGGCCTGCTCCCCACCATGGGGAGGTGGGCAGTGCGCCATGTGCACCGCCGGCCCTCCATGTCACAGGAAGGGGAAGAGAACTCAGCCCAAATCTCCCCAGCCCCAGAGCACGGGGAAGGAAGGTAGCACGTCCTGAGCCTCCCCAGCCTCGGAGCATGGGGAGAGCCAGCACTGGGGGCACCAACACGCCGTCTCCAGAATGTCTTCAGGCTTTCTGGGGGCGGAGTGCGGGCAGGGCCAGGCTGGTGGTTTGGGACAGCAATACCTTCCCCCGCCTTGCATACCAGCCGCCCCGATTCAGCCTATACCATCTGCTTTTACGTAGCGGAACGAGGGCTTGCTGGGAGTAAAATCCATGTGTCACAACGATCTTAGACCAGCCCTGTTCATCTGCGGTGGTGCCAATCCGAAATGTAAGCGTACCAATGCTGAATGAGGCCCTATCGCTGCAAGTCACAGTGATCTTCAGAGCAACCTTTTCATCTGCTCTGGGAAAATGTCTGACTCAAATGAGAGCCTATTCCTTAAAGCCACAGTTAACACACACCACAAAACCACACTTGTCGGTGCTGTTGCAGTCGGTGGCTAGCGTCACTGTCTGCTGGCACAAGCTACTCACAAACCACGCTTTTTAAAGTTACAGAGCCTAGGCAAGAACAAGAACGGCCAGACTGGGTCAGACCGAAGGTCCATCTAGCCCAGTGTCCTATCTGCCAACGGTGGACAATGCCAAGTGCCCCCCAGAGGGAGTGAACAGAACTGGTAATCATCAAGTGATCCCTCTCCTGTCACCCATTTCCAGATTCTGACAAAAAGGAGCTAGGGACACTGTCCCTGCCCATCCTGGCTAATAGCCAGTGATGGATCCATCCTCCATGCATTTATCTAGCTCTTTTTTGAACCCTGTTCAAGTCCTGGCCTTCACAACATCCTCTGGCAAGGAGTTCCACAGGTTGACTGTGTGTTACGTGAAGAAATACTTCCTTTTGTTAGTTTAAAACTTGCAGCCCATTAAAGAGTTTGGTGTTGTGGTGCTTTTACCTTGAGTTCCCATTAGGTACATATTATGATCATCCTTCTAGCTGTTAGCTAGATGTTATTCCTGGATAGGAACTCTAAAGAGACAAGGCGGGTGAGGTATTGCATGTGAGTGAACCAGCTTCTGCTGGTGAAAGGGACAAGCTTTCAAACTTTCACTGAACTTTCCTCCAGGTCTAGGAACCATATTCAAACACCTGAAGCAGAGCTGTGTGCAGACTCAAAAGCTTCTCTCTCTCCCCAATGGCACTTGCTCCAATAAAAGATAGTTCCTCACCTACCCCGTGTCTCTAATGTCTTGGGACCCACAGGGCTACAACCACACTGCAGATAGGCACTCTAAAGGCAGTTTAATTAGGCAAGTTCTGTTCTGGAATGTCTAGCTGATCAAATACCCAAGTCCCTTCCATTCAATTAAAGTTCTACATCCACGGACGCGACGAGCAAGACGACAAGAAGCTAAAGAATCCAGCGTTTTAGCAAACGCAGCCATAATAAAAGTGAGAGCTCCTCTGTTCACCCTTCTGATTGGCTTTCCAGAACCGGGCTGATACACTGGTTTCAGTGTTATCCAAGTTACCTTCAAGTAACTCTGCTCTCTCACTCCTGTAATGAGTAACCACAACAAATGCAGAGATACTTCTCCACTGGAGTAGCTTCTCCCTCCTACACGATTTATTTCACTGCACTTTCTAATTGGATTTGTGGGGGGGAGCACAATGGGGCTTTATGGCCAAACTGGGTGAAGTGCCAGGCCCAAACTGAGATGTGGCCTCTAGCCAAAATGGTGCGCTTCGTTCCAAAGGGAGGCGCCGACTTTTTCCACTTCTGCTATCTCTGCTCTTCACTTTGTTTTGTTTATGGGGCTTGCAAGCAAAACTCCCAGTAAAGAGATACCTGGAGAAGTCTGAAAAATAAGAGTTTGCTAACCCCTATGGAAGTTACAATCATCCGTCTCGGTCCCTACCTAATCTGCCTTCCCCAAATCATCACCCATTAAAAGTTCAACCTACACAGACTGCATTCAATATTAACAACTACCGAAAGCTGTGTTTTCAGCAAAAACGGCTCACCCAATTACAAACCGGCTCTGTATTTGTGGTCAAGGAGGTAAGTTATTTATGACTACCAGCAAAGTTCTTCACAGATACCACACTCTCTCTTTTTCTCTTCTAAAAGACAGACACTATTCCTCCTTTTAATAGAGATTGCATACATCAGATCTAATTAGATTCCACTTCCATCTGCACATGCAATGTAAGTCGGGAGTTGGGGAAGGAAAGAAAGAAAGAAAGAAAGAAAGAAAGAAAGAAAGAAAGAAAGAAAGAAAGAAAGAAAGACCCCAAGAAAAGGAGGGGTGTAGGGTTGGGGTGGGGGATGGAAAGAGTTATGCATTCGGGGAAGCCATACATGATTAGTCACACAGCATTAATCTGCCTCCTTTAACAATAGCTGCCGAATTTCGACCGAATCCCAGCTGTCGCTCTTTGAATGAAAGAAAACAAGATTTAGAGCGTCAAGCGTTGGTAAGGGCTTCAGCCAAAAAAAAAAAAAAAAAAGTGGCGTGCATTCATTAGTAACTCACAAAGGGACCCAACCTTTGTCCATTAAATTGTTCATGTGCCTGATTAATTTGCTGATTTTTTTTTCCAAGGGGCTGGCGATTTGGATGGAAGAGAGGGGGGCAGGAGATGCCAAACTGGACAGAATAACCCAGCCGAAGCAGACATGCAAAGCAAGTCCCCTCCCGCCCCCGAACGTTGTTGAGGAAGATTGCCATTCAACAGTTGGCATGGAAATGCCTTCAGGTCCTTCTGCAGAGGGGGGCTCTGAATTGGAAGTCTGGAATGCGCAAGAGTGTTGTCTTGACCGGCCCCAGCCTCGTACATGCTTAACAGGTGAATAGGGGAGGCTGGCTGGAAAACACACTCGTTTGGATTTCGTTTATGGAATAGGTTTGTTTTAAAGCTTATTTATTTCTCCATGGTTACTGATCTTTGGGATGTGGGAGTTAGGGATGTAATCGTGTAGTTGATTAACCGATAAACTGATAAGCAAAACGTTATCGGTTATTGATATAGACGACAGGCACTCCCTCCACCCCCCACCAGTAAATTTTTTAGCAGCCTGGCTCAGTCCTGGCTCGCCCTGGGTCCGGGACCTACCCCAGTGGTGTCTCTGCATTTAAAATGTATTAGGAGCCAGGCAGGCAGGAAGCCTGACTCAGTTCCAGCTCACCCCAGGTGCGGGAGCTCAGCCCCCCCAGACAGGCAGCCGGGGGGGCTCCTTGGGAGCAGGGCCGGATTGCACTGGCTGCCAACCCCAGCCCTGGGGACGACAAAGCAGTTGAGTAACCTATAAGAATTCATGAGGTGCATCGACTATTCCATTCATCGATATTTAACATCCCAAGCTGGAGTGAATCGGCCATGGCCGTGGTGGGTCGGTTAGTCCTTCAGGGAATCCCAACGTTTTGCACATCAGTGGGATCCAGCATTGGGGGAGGCCGGTCAGAGAACTAGTGGGCCCCCTGAGTGAACCAAGAGCCTCTTAGGAGCCTCTTCCTGCCTTGCAGCTGGGGCCACCTGCGTGGCGGGTGACCGTCGGCGCCGTTGACTTCAATGCTGAGGTGCCATCGCTGAAAATCTGGCCACAGTCGCCTTCAACTCCCACGGACTCTAGTGGGAGATGGCAACCCCCTTGTCACACCCACTGAAGTCAACGGGATCCCGAATCCGCTACTGATTTCGGCAGCGGCAGAATGAGTGTCACGGTGTTAGGAAAATCGCTGGGGACACGTGAGGAGGGGCTGAGGGGCCACATGACCCCCCCCCCAATCGCTGCAGGTGGGAGAGGCAAGGGCTCAAAGCCTCTGGGCAGCCTGGGGGTTAGCGGGGGGTGGGAGGGAGAAGGGAGTCTGGTGCCCACAACAGGGGTCCGGCCTGCCATGGTGAGAGGCGGAGCAACGCGGCTCAGCTCAGGGGAGGGGTGGCCTCCACGCTCACTGGTGGGAAGCGGAGCAACGCGGCCAGCAGCCGGGAAGGGAGCTGCGCCCCTCCGTTTCCCCCTCCCCCCTCCAAGTGCAGGGAGGGCCGGACCCTTGTGGCGGGTGCCAGAGCCCCACTAGTGCCCTGGGCAGCATCGGTGGGGGAGGGAGCTCGGGGAAAGCAGCAGGGAAAAGGCAGGGTAGAGCGGAAGAGAGGGCCTGAGGTGGAGGAGGGTTGTACCGGGTGGTGGGGGGAGGAGTCGAGTGTGCGGGGGCAGTCACATGACTGATGTCGTCCGCCCCCCCCCCATCCCCGCCACATGCTTCCTAACCAGTCACCCTTGAGGAAGATCACACTGGTGGTTGCTGGGCTCTCCGATTGCACAGTGGCTAAGGTACCTCCCTCCAGAGCCAAAGGTCGAGGGCTTGAGCCCTGCCCCACGCCCCACCTCCCAGGGACAGCCAACCCATGTTCCCCAGAGATGGAGGTGGCACCAGTGGGATGTAGGATGGATAAGGGGGGCCCAGAATGTAGGCAGCTTGGGGTGAGGACTCCTTGAGTGGTGCAGTGGAGAAGGTACCTGCCTCCAGAACTATAGGTCAAGGGCTTGAGCACCGCTCCCTGGGAACAGCCACCACCACCACCACCAGCTTGGTGATGGATGGACAGACCTGGCACCCTTGGAACAAAGGAAAGATAAGGGGGGGCCCGGAAGACTAGATGATGACATTACTGTGTCCACAAACCAGGAAGCATGTTGGTAAATGGGAGGCCATTCAGAGAAGACCCAGGAGAAACATCAAAGCAGGGGTGGGGAATGTAAGGCCCAGGGGACTGGATGCAGCCCCCAGCTTACCTGAAGCCAGCCCTTGAGGCTCAGGGCTTGCCCCCCAGCATTGGGGAGCCCAGGAGCACACACAAATCTATGCACCTGGTCCCACTAGGCTCTGGTGCATGGGGGGAGTGTCTTTCTCCTTCTCCATCAGGCACCACATCAGTGAGGTTTTAGCTTTTGGTTTTTTGCTTCTCACTTGTGTGCAGCCCCCGACTGATTTTTCTGTGGGTCAGTGGCCCCCGACCCAAAACTATCTCCCACTCCTGGATTAAAGAGTTGGCAAACCTGCCTTATCGCGACCAACTCGAGGACCTCAATCTCTTTATCGGAACAAAGAGAAGGCGAAGGAATCAGTCTGTAAAAACCGGCCGGGGTGGGGGGAAATATTTAGTCATGGGCTGAGACAGGGCTACCATGATCTAATGGCTGGAAACCAGCGCTAGGCACACTCAGATTAGAAATAAAATGGACATTGTTATCCGGGACGATAATCAACTGCTGCAACCATTGACCAAGGGTCTCCATTACTGGCAATGCATAGACTAAGACTAGATTTTTTCCCCCTAAAAGATCAGCTCTAAGAATGATTTTTGAGACGATCGCTGGGTTTGCAATACAGGACGTGATCACAATGGTGCCATCTGGCATAGGCATCTATGAATCTAACACTGGGCTGTCACTGAGTGTGATCTCTCGCCTTAGATAAGATATATACAGGCAGTCCCCGGGTTACATGGATCCGACTTACATCAGATCCCTACTTACAAACGGGGTGAGGCAACCCCGCACTAGCTGCGCCCCCCCCCAGCGGACAGCCAAGACGCGCTGCGGTCCCGCCGCCCGCATCCTCCGCGGCGAGAAAAGCCGCTCCACGTCTCCCTGGTCTGCAGGACTGAGGGAAGTGAGGTGTGGGAGAATAAAACTGAGCTCTGGAGAAATGTTTGGCTAGAGTTTTCCCTACAATATGTACCAGTTCCGACTTACATACAAATTCAACTTAAGAACAAACCTACAGTCCCTATCTTGTACGTAACTCGGGGACTTCCTGTATTCTTAAAATGCTTGCTGGTATTTTTTTTTGTGCTTTTCACCAGCCCAGAGAGTGGTCTCTGAACTGCATGATTCTGGGACCAAGAGCAGCAGCTAATCCTGGAGTAAATAAATAATAAAAAAAAACTAAATAAGATTATCAAGAGACTCCTTGAGAAGTTACTTATTGGTCCAAATGGCAACAAATCCAGTTCCACTCTCTTCAATAGGGAGATTCACACTGGGTCCCTTTCTTGAATTTTCCCCACAACCAGGACACCACAATTCATCACTCGTCACCCGAGGCCAAAGACCGGACTTGCACAGACTTCTGGGCAAGTACGATTGGGTCCCACTATGGCGGCAAATTATTCTTGCACCTCAAGCAAAGAAAATCCATTTTCTCTTTTGGAATGAAGGGCCTCCAAAGCAAAGTCAACTTCATGGCAACCTGTGAGTCTAGATAAAGGACACTCATCCGCTCAGTTCTCTTTTATACTTACAGGCAGACCAGAGTCCCATTGGAGTAAGCTTCACACTTTCCTCCATTCAAGCAGACTTCGGCAGACTGTGGGCAGTCGTAACCTGCAAACAGAAGGTGAGAATTAAGCAGGCGTTAGGCCTTGTCTACACGACAAAGTAATGTTAATCTAACTTATCTCGGCAGACAGCCGCCGCAGTAATTACATCGCTGGGTGTGTCGGCATTTTGCTCCCTGTGTCAGCATCCTTAGTAGGAACGCTTGTATTGAAAGAACTGGCCATCTGCGGCATTGTGGGATAGCTTCTGAAGGCGAGTAACAGTTGACGTTAGCAACGCAGCATCCCAACGGAAACTGTGTCGGCTTCACTACGTCAGCTTTGACTCTGCGCCACTCAGGGAAGTGGGGTTAGTAAGTCAGTGTCGCAGGGCAATTCTGTCAGTGGCAGGGACGCAAAATAAAACCGTGTAACTGCTAAAAGTCATAAACTTTATACTGCACAGCTACAGCAAAGCAACCTTCCCAGGAGCTGCCAGCCCCGTTCCCAGGGAGACTTCGCTGTAAGCTCTGCAGCCGACTCCCTGGTCCAGGGGAGCCAGCGTAGGACCTGCGGCAGGGGAGGGGGCCGGGCCGACCATGGACAGGGTCTGCTCCAGTGTTCGAGGGAGGGTGGGGAGCTGCTCCAGCCTCTACCAATTACATGGAAACGGTAAGTCACACCCTAGTTGGCAGGAGTGAAATCTGAGCATAGACACTTCCATAGTGTGGTAAACTGTCTTGCATGGACCTAACTCTGTAGTGTAGACCAGGCCTCAACATCTTGATGTCTAAGCCCCAGAGGAGCTGAGCAAAGGCCTTTTCTCACTGATGTCAGTGAGTGAGGGAGGAGTAGCAGGTCCATGTAAGAAGAGTGTGCACTGTGGGCGGCGGATAACAAAGGCAAGGGAAGGCATTGCCTTCCCAAAACTGCCCTGGACCTGGGGCCGTGCTGTGTGGCATCCTGGTGGCCGGGGAAGCTTGGGGTTTCATCCCTCAGATGGGGTTGGGCGGGGCTTGGCTGAGGTGCAGGAGTTGTTGAAGGGGAGTGGTCTCAGGGAAAGAGGTGTGGCTTTGAGTGGAAGGGGCGGGGCTTCGGCTGCCTCACCCCGCAGGGCTTTCACCCACCGCCCATGGTCTGCACATTCATCTATAAGTGCAGGCTCACAGAGACTCCTGCTCCGCGAAACCTCTGGAGGCAACGGGCTCTCAGCGGAAGACGTTGTCAAAGGACGAAACTCAAAAATACCGGGCGGGCCACTGCTAATTGCACTGGGCTGAGCTGTGACCAGTTTCTAGGCTGCACGTGATTTCAAAGGGGGCTGGCCCAGCCTCTTGTCTTTCATGCAGCACAAAGCTGGCCTGAAATGATCATTTTTGCAAACTTCATGGAGTTTGGATTCAGTCGTGCACGATTTACTTGGCTAAACTCTGAGAGCACGGCTGGAGTACGGAGCTGGTCAGGCACTTAGGCGTGGAGTGACATGGGCTATTCTAAAAAACCCCAACCATTACTCATGGGAGTGGAGCAATCCATTCAACATTTTAGGAGTCAGGATTTCAGGATCTGGTCCTTGGAGCCAAATTCTGCTCGCAGTTTCCCTGGAAGTATCCCTGATACTGGGGCCTGTAGATTGTCGACTTTTCAACGCAGAGACCATTGGGCACAACTGACTTTCACAGTAGAGTAAAACCAAAGTAACTTCAGAGTTGTTGCAGATAGGACTCAACCAATAAAAAAACAGAGCGGGCGGGGAAGGGGGCATAACCGTGGAATGGAACATTAGTGGAATGAAACACCATGACATAAGGTGTTTCCAATATGTAAATAGTGGTGTACAATGGAATGCCACCAAACATAAGGCTCCGTGCTAGCAATTCTGTAGAGCAGCTCGCAGGGAGCCATGTAAAGCCACAGAGTTTTAAAGCAGGGGAGAGGAACCTAAGGCCCAGCAGTCAGACCCCACCCCCAGCTTGCTTGGATCCAGCCCCCAAGGCTCGGGGCTCCCCGCCCCCCAGAACTGGGTACTTCGCACCAGCATCGCCCAGACCCTGCACCCTAGCCTGCTACTGCACCCTCCCAGAGAATCCCTCACCCTCAGTCTGCTCCTGCACCCCCCTCCTGCCCAAACCCCCATCTCCACTTTGCTCCTGCACCCGACCTCCCGCCCAGACACCCCCATCTAGCTCAGACCCCTCACCGTAGCCCACTTCCCACACCCTGAACCTCTCATTTCTGGCCCCACCCTAGAGCCTGGGGGGGGCTCACAAAATCTACTAGCCCAGCCCCCCCACGGCTTTGGTGTGCAGCCCCTGATTTTTTTTGTGGGCCAGCCGCCCTCGGCCCAAAAAAGATTCCCCACTCCTGCTTTTCTTCAAAGCAGCCCCGGAGCAGCCAAGTTATCTGCAGACAAGTTCAGATTACAGAGGCGGCTCCCAACCTTGTTCCCAGCCAGCTCGCAGAGTTTCTATCCTTTCCCACTCCCCCCCATCCCTCACCACATACTGCTCCTGTCCTGACTACAGAAAACCCTCCTGAAACTCCTGCTGAATTGTCTGGCTGTTCAGATATTCATGATTTAAAAAAAAAAAAAAAAAAGGAAGAAAAAAAAGGACAAAAAGCGGCTACAGACTGTCCTACTGAGGGAGAACAGAGCCATGGGCGCGCACTCCCCTCCTTGCGCGTGGGAAAAAGCGACAGCTGCAGAGCACAGCCTTCCTTGCCTGCTAACAAAGGGGGAAATCAGAGCGACCCATTGTAAAACGCTTGTTGCATTATTTACTGTAGGGCAGCTCTCAATCCTGTACGGCCCTGGATACTCAATACCTGCTGCCTGAAAGATCTGATTGAGTCAACCAGCCGCCCCCCGGCCCTGTTTTACTTTGGGGAGGAGGGAAGGAAGCCAGTTTTGGGTCGCGTATGCAAAGTGAAGTGAAACCAGACAGCCCCAAATGTACCTACCCAGGGCTCTTCCAGGAAGGCTGGGTGACACCCTTGCTATGACTAAGCCTTTTGACTTTATAGTGTAACGCTGATGAACACAGCGGAAGGCAACTCCAGGCAGAGAGCAATAGGGGTCCCCATACTTAGTCCTGCACTCCCTGGCCTGCACGCTCCAGAATAAAAACCTCTGTCTCGCTTCTGTTTAAAAATCATTGGGGACAGATCCAACCGGGCACCCTTTTTTTTTTTTTTAAAGCACATGCTAGAGCAGCCTGCAGGAATGGCACACGGCTATACAGGCTGGACTCATTTCTTACCTCCCCCCGCTTCCTCCCCGCAGGCTGCTTTCCCCTAGTAACCTCCCTTGATTGTATCAGTGGCCCTGGTTTCAGTGGGAATCAGGGTGGCAGACGCCAACCCACTCATCCAAGTTAGCAGCCAAACACAGGAGCTGCACTTTTTCCGCCTTACAAAGCTAGTGAGAGGACTCACATTGTTTTGGTTGGTCTCTAAAATGCCACAGGCCTAGTCCTTGTTTCTAAAGTTACAGACTTCACATGGCTCCCCCGCGCTGAGACTTTTTACCCACGTGATTAAATGCTACCCCCATATTTATACTCTTAGGCAGTGTTTTTGGTTGCTTATTTTTTCAGTGCTGTGAGGATTAAGGCAGGGAAGTGGTGCATTTTCAAGCAGACTCATCATCACCTTATCTCCCCATGTTAAGGGGATTATTTTTAAAAAATATCTTCCTACTCTTTCCTCTCACCTAGGTGAAACTCGCGCATCTTTCACTTTGGGGCCTTTTTGACGAAAAGAAGAATTGCTACACAAGTTTCCATTTGATTGTTTCCCCAAAGGTTACTGCCGTGTACAAGAAACAAAACGGCTTCTGACATCCGCCCCCAAACTTGCAAGGAAGGGCTGAGAGAACAAGAAATCTGACGTAGATTCAAGAAACAGGAAATAAAAAATTAACAAGGCTCTCAAAAAATAAAAAAAAAAGCAGCCCATCTCCGGCTTGCTCATTACATACCCCAGCCTTTAACAGAACACATCTTATCTGAAGAAGTGGGTTTTGCCCACGAAGGCTAGTGACTCTAGACATACATGTTTGCTAGTCTCTAGGGTGCCACAGGGCTACTTGTTGCTTTTTTAAAAGTTGTTTTCAAAGTTACAGACTAACACGGCCACCCCTTGGAGACTTTTACACAAGGAAAAGAGTCACTTTCTGAACTTTGCAACATGAAATATTCCACTGCCCAGAAAAAGAAATTCATACCAAAAAGCCCCTTCACTATTCACAGTATCCTGAGATCAGTTCTCCAAAGTAACCCCCTCCACACACACACACACACACACACACACACACACACACACACACACACACACGGTTTGTGTCACACACACACACACACACACACACACACACACACACACGGTTTGTGTCACACACACACACACACACACACACACACACACACACACACGGTTTGTGTCACACACACACACACACACACACACACACAGTTTGTGTCACAAAAACTGTCACGCTATCCAGCCCTGTGGTGGCAACTTTTAAAGGTTTGCTTCTCTCGGGAGATCTCTAGAGAATAAAGTTTTAAGAGAACTTTCTCTCTCTCTCTCTCTCTCACACACACACTTCACCGCTCCCCAGGATTGTTTCTAAGCGGAGGGAGTTACACACACTTGATTCCCCGCCCTGCCAGCCGCACACCTCTCAGGTGGGTTGTGATCTTTTAAAATCCAAGGGCTCGGGGAGGAAACGGATTCCCTCTCCGAGGGCAGCTGGTGGCAGAGAGCAATGCACCACATACAACGAGTGCCCCACGGAACGCAACTCTCCCCCCACATAAGAAGGCAACTCCCCCCCCCCCCCGTCAGCCTGAGCTGAGCCGAGCCGCAGCCCTTTGCAAAGGGGTTCACCTGCGCTTCAGGCTGAGCCCCGGCTTCTCAGGGAAGCCCCCGCCAGGAGGGAGCTCTGCCCGGTTCGGAAGCCCCCTGTCCCCGCGCCTGGCTGCACCGGAGCCGGGCAGGGGAAGACGGGACACAGAAAGGGGGGAGGAAAGTTTCTCCTTCGCCAGCGAGGGACTCCCCGGCTCCATCTCCAGGGGCGCCCCTCACTTCTGCCCCAGCCCACGCGGGCCCCCGGCCGGCCCCTACCTCGGCTGAGCGCGGGCAGCAGGGACAGCAGCAGGCTCTGCACCAGAAGCAGCTGCATTCCTCCTCTCCGGGCTCCACGCGGGCGGCTCTCGCGGCGCGGCTCCTGGCCCCCCTCTCACAGCCGCATCGACCCCCCCAGCCGGCCGGCGGGCGTGCAGGGCCCCGCCCCCCCAAAAGGCTCAGGCGGCCCCCGAGATCCGCTCCGCGGGAGGACGGCGCGGGGCGCAGAGACGCGGAGAGCGCGGCGCGCCGTGCGAGCTCGGGCTGCGAGTCCCCGAGCGAGGAGGAGGCGGCGGCTCCGAGCCGCGTTCTCCTCCCATTCCCCCCCCCCCCCGCCCCCCGCCCCTGGTCCTTCCGCCCAGGTGCCCCGAGCTCAGCCAGCCGCCCGGCCGGGGGGGGGGGAGCGGCCCCCGGGCTGCGAGGGGGCGGGACAGTGGTTGGGCAGCTGGTCCTCAAGCCCCTGCGCTCGGGGGGGGCTGCGCCGCGTCGGGACCTTTCCCAGGCTGCTGGAAGTTGGGTGTTTGTGTGTGTGAGTCTGGGTGTGAGAGAGAGTGTGTGTGTGTGTGTCTGCGTGTGAGAGAGAGAGTGTGTGTCTGTCTGCGTGTGTGTGTGTGAGAGTGTGTGTGTGTTTGGGTGTGAGAGAGAGAGTGTGTGTGTCTGCGTGTGTGTGTGTGAGAGAGAGTGTGTGTCTGTCTGCGTGTGTGTGTGTGAGAGAGAGTGTGTGTCTGTCTGCGTGTGTGTGTGAGAGAGTGTGTGTGTGTGTCTGGGTGTGTGTCTGGGTGTGAGAGAGAGTGTGTGTGTGTGTGTCTGCGTGTGAGAGAGAGAGTGTGTGTCTGTCTGCGTGTGTGTGTGTGAGTGTGTGTGTGTTTGGGTGTGAGAGAGAGAGTGTGTGTGTCTGCGTGTGTGTGTGTGAGAGAGAGTGTGTGTCTGTCTGCGTGTGTGTGTGTGAGAGAGAGTGTGTGTCTGTCTGCGTGTGTGTGTGAGAGAGTGTGTGTGTGTGTCTGGGTGTGTGAGAGAGTGTGTGAGTCTGGGTGTGAGAGAGTGTGTGTGTGTGTCTGTCTGCGTGTGTGTCTGGGTGTGAGAGAGTGTGTGTGTCTGGGTGTGAGAGAGAGTGTGTGTCTGTCTGCGTGTGTGTGTGAGAGAGAGTGTGTGTGCGTGTCTGGGTGTGAGAGAGAGAGAGTGTGTGTGTCTGCGTGTGTGTGTGTGAGAGAGAGTGTGTGTGTCTGCGTGTGACAGAGAGAGTGTGTGTGTGTGTCTGGGTGTGTGAGAGAGTGTGTGTGTGCGTGTGAGAGAGAGAGTGTGTGTGTGAGTCTGGGTGTGAGAGAGTGTGTGTGTGTGTGTGTCTGTCTGCGTGTGTGTGTCTGGGTGTGTGAGAGAGTGTGTGTGTGTGTGTGCGTGTGAGAGAGAGAGTGTGTGTGTGAGTCTGGGTGTGAGAGTGTGTGTGTGTGTGTGTCTGTCTGCGTGTGTGTGTCTGGGTGTGTGAGAGAGAGTGTGTGTGTGTGCGTGTGAGAGAGAGTGTGTGTGTGAGTCTGGGTGTGAGAGAGTGTGTGTGTGTGTCTGTCTGCGTGTGTGTGTCTGGGTGTGTGAGAGAGAGTGTGTGTGTGTCTGTCTGCGTGTGTTTGTGTGAGAGAGTGTGCGCGCACATGTGTGTACACGCGTCTGTGTGAATGTGTGTCTGCGTGTGTGAGAGTGTGTATGTGTCTGTGAGAGTGTGTGCGCACGTGTGTGTACATGCGTGTCTGTGAGAGTGAGTGTGTGTGTGTGTGTGTGAGTGTTTGTGCATGATGTGTCTGTGAGAGTGAGTGTATCTGTGTGTGTATGTGTGTTTGTGCGTGTGTGAGTGTTTGTGCATGATGTGTCTGTGTGAGAGCGCGTGTGTATGTGCCTGTGTGTGAGAATGTGTGAGTGTATGTGTCTAAGTGTTCATGTGTGTGCGCACGTGTGTACACGTGTGTCTGTGAGTGAGTCTGCATGTCTGCGTGTGTCTGAGTGAGTGTGTGTGTGTGTGTGTGTGCACGTGTGTCTGTGTATGTGTGGGGCAGGAGCTGGGTGCTGCTAGAGGCTGGGTGTGTCTGTGTATGTGTGTGTATCAGTTACTTGGAGTGGGAAGAAAGTAGAGCCCCCCACAAGGTCTGTGGGACTAGTCCCTGAGGGCCAGACAGGGTGACGGATCTGGGACAGTATTCAAATACAGGCACAAGGATGCACTCAAAAAATGTGCACTCAACCCCTGCACCTCCCAGAGCCTGCTTGGTGCATGCTGCCTATCAGGGCAGGTAACTCGGTGGGGGCTGTTATGAGAGCCAGGAGGTTTGCCTGCCTTGCTGACGGGCTAGTCCAGTGTTTCTTAAACTATGTTCCGTGGAACACTGGTGTCCGTGAACAACTCGTCAACTCTTCTTTGTTTTTGTTACTTATTTGTTTTTGTCTTTTTTTGTCTGACAACAAATTGGTGTTCATAGGTGTTCTGCATAAAAAGTATTATTGTTTGGTTTTCCGTGGTCTCAAAAAGTTTAAGAAACACTGGGCTAGTCAGTCGGGGGGGGGGGGGGGGGGGGGGGGAGAGGTCTGTTAAGTTGTCCAGGGGCTGCGTTTTCACAGGCTCCGTGGATGCAACCTGCATTTTTGCAGGTGCAGTGCGAGCAGCTCCAAGTTTGGCAAATGCAACAGGTGAATAAACAGATCTGTGAAGCCACCTTTTGTGTCAACCTTGGAAAAACTGCCCCTCTAAGTCTCCCAATCTCAGCCACCTTTGAGGCTCCCCGATCTTGTCTGAGTGGTCGACTTTTGCTCCTGGAATGCTCTAGGTGACAAACAGTGAAGTGAAGGACCAAAACAATCCGAACAAAGATGTATTCACCCCCAGGCGCCTGCCTATTGGGAATGCGTGGACCAGAGGGAAGAAACCGAGTGAGGCCTGCCTGTTTATTTCCTTTGTGCTGTAAACTTCTGAACTTTCAACCCAAACTCTGGCCAACAATAAATAAAAAAGCAGCTAATTAAATAAAAGACGGCCTGGAAGCCAACTCCAGAGGCCAGAGGGGAAAAAAACCCAGGTTGAGTAAATTTTCAGCCAGTGCAACATTAAATTCTGGCTGCTGCCATGTGCCAGTGCTACCTCTGTATTTTATTCTGAGGACCCTGTTCCTCTAGCTCTCCCTTACACTAACAAACCCATCTCAGGCCCTGGTCATCCAAGGGAGAGATGTCTCTGGAGTCAATAGGATTTCTGTCTGGGGCAGGATGGGTTCTTAAATGTGATCACCTGTAGGATTTAACGATGATACTAAGAGTTGAATTCAGTCACATGTCCTGCCCCACCTTAGCACCTCTCAGCAATTATTATGCAGTCCCAGCCATCTGTCTAGGTGCCTAAATTCGAGGCCCTTGTGTTTGAAAATGTGGGCCAAAGTCTGTCTCTATAGTGAACTTTTCCCTTCACCTGTCCCACTATTACACCATGGCTGTGTCTACACTGGCATGAATTTCCGGAAATGCTTAAAACAGAATAGTTTTCGTTATAAGTATTTCCGGAAAAAGAGCGTCTACATTGGCAGGCTGCTTTTCCAGAAAAGCCCTTTTTCCGGAAAAGCATCTGTGGCCAATGTAGACGCGCTTTTCCGGAAAAGAGCCCCGATTGCCATTTTCGCGATCGGGGCTTTTTTCCGGAAAAGACTACTGGGCTGTCTACACTGGCCCTTTTCCGGAACAGTGTTCCGGAATAAGGACTTATGCCCGAGCGGGAGCAGCGTAGCTTTTCCGGAATAGCAGCTGATTTTGTACAGTAGAGCGTCGTTGCTTTTCCGGAAATTCAAGGGCCAGTGTAGAGAGCTCGCAGCTTATTCTGGAAAAGCGGCTGATTTTCCGGAATAAGTGGCCCAGTGTAGACACAGCCCACCAGTGAAGTAGTACTAACAGTGCCGGCAAGGGTGGGAATGCGCATGTTCCCTCTCCCCTTCTACTGTGTTGCTCAGTCCTGCTTGGATGGTGGCAAAAATACCAGTGCCTTGTCTACATTAGTGCTTCCTCTTTTGCTCCCACATCACTGGCTAGTGCAACCGTGGGAAATGTGGAAGAAAAACTCGCTGTGTGCAAGGCCCAAGGGATTCGCCCAAGGTCATGCAGCAAGTCAGTGGCAAAGTCAGGAAAGATGCATAGGCTCTCATCTCTGGGCTCAACCCACTAGTGTACAGCTCTGTCTGTTTGCAACCTGGCACTAATCTTTCAATGAGATCCACCACCGCAAACAATGATATATGAAGATAGCTTGTGAAAGCATCCTGGGGCAGGGTTGGGCCTGCAGGGTCGGATAGCAAAGCATTTCCGCCATGCGATGGGCTGACGATCATTTCAGGGGAGTCCAAGTGAAAACAGGACCGATGCATTGTCCTGAGCCAGCTGTAGCTCTTTTGTCCCTCCTTTGTCTCCAAATCATGGAGTCCTAGAACTGGAAGGAACCTGGGGAGGTCAAATGCAGTCTCCTGCCCTCATGGCAGGACTCAGAATCAAGACCATCCCTGACCGATGTTTGTCTGCTCTTAAAAATCACCACAGATGGAGATGCCACAACCTCCAGAGGCAATTTATTCCAGTGCTTCACCAGCCTGACAGGTGGGAAGTTTTTCCTAATGTCCAATCTAAACCTCCCTTGCTGAAATTTAAGCCCATCGCTTCTTGTCCTGTCCTCAGAGGCCAAAGAGAACCCTTTTTCTCCCTCCTCAAAACATGGTTCTGTTGAACCTCCACTTGGTAATAACGTCAGAGCTGGAGAACATGCTTGCCCAAGTTAGTTTGCATTTGGTTAAAGGGGAGGGAAGGGGAAAGAGAGACTGACTCCGGAATGGGTTAATGAATAGAAGTAACACCTCTTCCTCCTCCCTTGTCCACTCCAGCTCCAAAGGCCCCTCCTGTCCTTCTCGGAGCTGTTACCCCCTATTTCCTGCTGTAACTTACTTCCAGAGGGAGTGTGAAAGAAATTAAACACCTAAGAGGACAGTCTGTCCGGGAGATCAAAGGGAAGAGCCCCACAGTGTATTTGTATGCTCTCTTCCTTTCCCGGGTGTCATCTGTCCTTCCAGAGAGCGTGGCTTTGGGGCTGTGACTTCCCGAGTGACTGTGAATGGCGTCACCTCTGAAAATCCAAGCCTAGGTACCTCGCTTTAAGCACCCAACTTCGGAACCGGCGGCCTTTGCCTCTGCGTGCTGCCTACCCCCACCCCGTAAAATGGGACTCGTGTCAAGTAATGATCCTCCCTTCTCCAAGTGGCTCCAGCTCTCGGGATAGAGATTCAAAGCAATGTATACCCCAAGGCTACGTCTACACTGCAGGCTTCTTGCGCAAGAACTGTTTTTTTACTTGCGCAAGAACACGCGTGCAGTGTAGACACCCGGCAAGTTTTTGCGCAAGAACAACTGTTCTTGCACAAAACGCCTGCAGTGGAGACGGAGCTCAAAAGTTCTGCTCTTGTCAACCCTGATCCAGCCCGAGAAGAGGTCTTCCCCTTGATTTCACTGGGCTTCGGATCAGGCAAGCTATGAGCAGACAAGGAGCAAGGGGGAAACGTGTGCGTTTCCTTAAACGCCTCTTATGCTTTGCTGCCGTCAGGTCTAGGTGGATTCAGTGTTTGATTTAAATGCTAGGCAGGCCACGGTGATGTTCTGCAATTTCATGGTCTTGTACGCACCCCGGGGTTGATAAGCCAGCAGCCTCTAGCTCTTAGGAGTGGCTGCAGGCCAGGCATCATTTTTACATTTCTACCTGAGCCGATCACGTTAGCGCCTCTTTCCGCATCCACTCAAGCCACTCCAGCTCATCTGACGAAGTGGGTTTTGCCCACGAAAGCTCACGATACTGGATATATTTTTTGTTCATCTCTACGGTGCTACAGGACCACATGTTGTTTTTAAGAGTTACAGATGGACACTGCTCCGCCTCTGAGTTTTTTCACGTTTGTTATTTTCCGTACGTGGGGTGTGTCTAGACTACAGGGTTTTTTTCGAAAAAAGGCCACTTTTTTCGAAAAAACTTCCCCTGCATCTAGACTACCACTGTGTTCTTTTCAAATTAAATCGAAAGAACGTGGCGGGTTTTTTCGACCACGGTAAACCTCATTTTACGAGGAAGAACGCCTTTTTTCGAAAGTGCTTTTTCAAAAAGCGTTCTTGATTGCAAACAGGGCTTTTTCGAAAGAGAGCATTCAGCCTGCCTGAGTGCTCTCTTTTGAAAAAGCACCTCGCTTTTTCGAAAGAAGTAGTTGCAGTTTAGATGCTCTCTTTTGAAAGAGGCTTGTGGTCTAGACGTAGCCTTGGGCGAGGGGGAGGGAGAGGGAATGTCAGAAGCACCCGCTCCCCCGCTCCTGTGTTTTCCTCCCTATTTCCTACTGTCCAGTGTGAACTGGTCACAACAGCAGCCATCGTAGAATGAAGAAGATCAGGGCCAACTTTAGAAAGTGCAGGAACCAATTTGAATAGTTCGACGGGGCCCTGGCAGCCAGGGGCCAAAGCCCCCTCCCGCAGACACCCGGCACTCCACACAGGGCTGGCCCGAGCCATTTGTGCACCCCAGGCCTCTGGAGCGCGGCGCCACCCCTGGGAGTGTGACACATGTGCGGCTCTGCCTCTGGGCGCGCAGTGACCCCGGGCGCCCAGCGCATGCATGGCCCCGCCCCCGGGCGTCTGGCGCATGTGTAGCACCACCCTGGGTGTGCGGAGCATGCCCAGTGCTGCCCCTGCCTGGCCCCGTAGCCCCGCGCAGCGCCCCCTACAATGAGGTGCCCCCAGCGGTAGCCCATTTGGCTCGTATCTTGGACCGGCTGTGATGCCACAGAGCTGTGGGAGGGGAGCAGCCGGCGTGGGGCCCTCTTAGGCGCGGGGCCCGATTCGGGGGAATCGGTCGAATCGGCCTCAAGCCAGCCCTGAAGAAGATCATGGGAGCAGGGTTAGAAAGGCTGCCAAGACACAGGGGAGAGGTCATCCCTGCACCTCCTGAACACTTAGCTCCTTTGCTGGCATCTCGTCTTGCTCGTCTTCTCGTTGAGGTTCCCAAACATTGGCCATTTGCTCTCCCGCTGGCTGCACGGCAGGGCTTCAGTGGGTTTACGGAGCAGAGCAGCACGGGCTTTGTGAAGGAGGGGGCTGTGGTTTCTCCTTGGCAGAGTGGAGCTGGAGTACATGTAGGTATTGAGTTTCCCTCCATTTTCCCCCAACGAGCAGTTAGCCGGAGCCCTCTCTGCCCGACTTGCTTGGAAATACCAATGTTGCCTTTGCCCGGGCTTGTTCTCTGTGCTGGGAACACACTCCCTGGAAAGGAGAGCGGTATGTCTCCTCGGGTTGTTCCCTCAGGAAACCTGTCGTGAGGAGCCCCCCAGCCCCGAATATGGCCCCAGGGAATGCTTCCAGACCCCAGGGGCTTGGAGAAGTGAGGCAGGGAGGGAATCAGAAGAGCCCTGCAAATCCCGCGTTATATCGGCAGGTATCCTCCCCCCGTGGATGCGGATGCGGATCTCCGCAGCTACTTTTTGCGGATCCAAATTTTGTAGCTAGAACCCCGACGATTTTTTAGCTGCTTGATATCTGCAGGCATCTGCCTCCGGGGATGCGGGGGCGGAGAGCCGAGGATCGTTTCTGCGGATGCGGACGTGGATACCAAGTGGTAGCTGCGCAGGCCTTGAGGAACCAGGACTCTTGGGATCTCCTCCACCTCTCCCCCTCCCCCCGAGCCTTCTGGGCTGGTCCCTTCATCTTTCCGCACTCCACTTTCAACACAGAGCTAGCAAAACCTGTGTGAAAGGCTTGAGGTCCTCGGAGAAAAGGTGCCTTATAAAGTTCTGCCACCCTGAGTAATACCTAACCAGGGCCGGGCTGAGCCATTCCGGCGCCCAGGGCAGACAGTTTATTTGCACCCAGGGTTGGGGGAGGGTGCATGGGCGGCCTCGCCTCCGCGCCAGTGCATGGGGGAGGGCGCATGCGCGGCCCCGCCCCCGCCCAACACGTGGGGGAGGGTGCACGGAGCTGGGGGTGGCAGGACGCATGTGCCTGGCCCGGCCCAGCACAGCTACCGCCGCTGGCATGCAGCCCAGGGCCGCCTGGGGCCCTGTGACCGCGGGAGGAAGGGTGCTGCTGGCCGGCACTGCGAGGGTTAACACGGCCCCCGCCCCACAATCCGGGAGGTTGGTGCCCCGGGAAGCTGCCCGGCTAGCCCATGCCTTAATCCAGCCCTGTACCTATGTGACGGCGCGTTGGGGGTCCCCCGTCTCCTGCACCCTGAAATGGCACAAACAGACTGCACCAGTTGGTGGAATAGAGGAAGTTTATTGCCTCTCCAGGATACAGCACAGCACAGATGTAATCTGGTCACAGAGCTGGGCTAGGATGCCTCAGGCCCCCTTGAGATGGGGGAGACTGGGCCCCTAAACTCCAGCCCCTTTCTCTAGGCTCTCCTCCATGCTTCCAGCCAGCCACTAACTAACTCTCTTCCCGCCCTACCCCCCAGCCAGGGCAGCATCCACCTTCCTTTGTTCCTCTCCATGGGGGGTGTCTGGCCATACTGGTTTGCATAGTGACTCATCCTGTTTTGCTGGGTCGTGGTACCCATGGCAGCCAGTGGGGGTTACCCCAGAGCCAGCAGCATAGAAACCAGCCAGGTACCCCCACTACGTCACAGCCTAACTCCACACTCAAGCCCATTTGAGGCTGAGGTTGCGAGTTGGTTCCAATCCAGCTGGAAGTGACTGAAAGCTATTACCATCAGATGGCTGTTCGGTGCTGTCCTCCCCAGCACTGTTAGTGGGAAACCTTAGCACAGAAATCACAAGTGGCTTGGTTTGGGTGGTCTCAATGGAATCCTAAAGGGGGTGGCGGGCTAGGGAATGAACCCCCGTCTCACCTCTAGGCCGTGCGTCGCACTGCGGCACAAGTGGTTGTGCCAGGACACTGTGCACCAAACAGGCGGAGCAAGTCAAGACGCATGCTGGGGTGAAAGGTGGCCCCCTCTGAAATCAACAGATGCCTTCCCTGTGGCGTTAACAGGGTCACATTTACAAGAGAGCACCGGGCTCTTATAGGATATGCTTGTCGTTTACAGCTCGCAAAGCACTTTACAAAGGAAATGGGGGAGCCCGGCTTTGAAGATGGGGAAACTGAGGCACAAAGCAGGGCAAAGACTTGCCCATGGTCACCAGCCAAGTTAGAAACAGAGCTCAGGTCTTTCTAAATCAGTGCTCTCTGCTGCCTTCCATGCTGATCACCACCCTGATGGCCACTGACAACCTAGTCTGCTCTTCTGCTCCGCCCCCGGGCCCCCCGGGGTGTAGATACACCGTTGATAGCGCAAAGGAGGGGGTGTTTGAGAAACACACCAGTGTCGACACAAGCCTTGGCAATGGGCTAATGAATCAGGGTTTCAGCAAACCGGGCCAAGTTTTCCCCATAGACAAGGAGAATGGAAACCCAGGAGAGTCACGAGAACTGGAAGATGCCACTAAGTTCCCTGGCCCAGTGGCTAACCTTGCAGGATTTGGGCTCTGTGGTTGGAGAGGGATGGGGCTGGGGACAGTCAGGTATAAGAACGGGCCGGGAATGAGCATAAAACGCACAAGGGGTTTCCTCTGCTCTGGGGCTCAGCCACTGCTAAGAGCATTCATCATCTGCTGCTCAGGGCAGGCCAAAGCTAAATGAGGTGCAGCTGCATCAACACAACCAGGGGCCCGATCCTGTGGCTGTTGAAACTAATGGGAGTTTTGACACTGATTCCACCGGGGATAGAACTGAACAGACTGTAGTTCAGGCCTAATCCAGCTGAAGCCAACAGGAGCGCTTTCATTAATTTCAGTAGGACCTGGAGTGGGGTCAAGTGTCTTCGCAGAATTGTTAGGACTATAATGGACTGTCCCTTTTGCTGCTCAAATGCACCAATCCCCCTAGTTTTAATCTATTAAAATAATTTACCAAAAGGCGGATTTCCCTGGCAGAGGGAACTTATAAAAATAAACCGTTTTGCAATAAACTGAAGAAGTTACAAGTAAATAAGTTGTCAAACTGTTTATTTTGAGTTACATTAATGGGATTTTAGGTAGTTTTCCAAATAACAGTCATAAAATGGTTTTAATCGCAATATTGTAAAGTGTCCACAGGATGAGTTGTTTAAATAAAATCCAGCCACACGATATTTTTAGTAAGTTAAAGTCAAACGGGTCAGAACCTGGGATTTTTGGAGGGTTGGTTTTTGTTTTGTTTTGTTTTGTTTCAAGTTAGGAAAATTATGTTCACAAAGCAAAACTTCATACAAATATAATCAGGTGGTGCACATCTGCAAATTATTTTCATGTCTCCAGGGACTGGAAAAAACCCTAAGTGAGACCAGCATTCCTCTATATATTTTGCCTTGACAGCTCAGGAAGAAAATTGCCAAAAACCAGAGTTAGAGCTCTGGGCTGGCGTGGGAAAGTTGGTTTAGTGAGAAATTTGCCCCGGGCTATTTAAATAAAAACAGGCGTTTTAATGGCAAATGCCTGTTAAACACAAGCAGCAACTGGTGTGTCTCTTTCTTCATGTCACTTCCATCGCTTGATCATCCTGTTCAATATTTTGCACTTAGACATTTGGGGCAATAAAAATAGGAACGAAAAGGCAGACATCAAACTGGATTTTACTTCCTTTTCCCAAGTCACGCTTAGCTCTGCATTCTTCTGCCTGCTGTCGTTTGAAACCACAAGCAATGCAGAGTGCTTTATGAGCCTTATGATCACCCCCACACCCCACGCCCCCACACACAGAGTAAGCTGTTAAATATAATCTGGGTAAATTATCCTGGGAAGTCTACACAAATGAAAATACTGGGAGTTGCTTACATAGGGGCTGCCAATGTGAAAGAATCTTAGCCAAAGTTGCCCTGTAATGGGCCTAGGAGAAATGTGGCAGAATTTGTCGGAGCGATCTAACTCAGTGATGCTGCAAGACTGTTGTTACCAAGACAGTCAGCCTCTAGGGACCGCGGGGGGTGCCGATTGACCCGTCGCAGCCCTGCGATTGGATGCAGCGGGAACGCCCGGCGCTCACAGTCCGTGTTGTGGGCCACCCGCCCGCACCTCACTCCACGGGCCCTGCCTTTACATGCGTGTCACTTGAGTAACACCAGTAGGAAAATACCCACGTGGACAGACACCCGGGCAACCCTGCATGGGGACCACAGAAAATAAAACGTCTCACGGGCCACACACAGAACGCCGATGGGTCACAGGGTGCGCACCACTGAGCTAAGTCCCGTGGCGTTGTTTTTTTAAAAGAGATGACCGGTGGGTTTGGTAGGCACAGTCATGGGATGAATTATACTGTTCACGCTAGGCCTCATCAGTACCCATTACTAAAACGTCTCAGAGGGGAAACCATGTGAGTCTGCACAAACAGCAAGGCGTCAAAACCCCATTTATTCAGGCAGAGGCTGTCGTGGGTAAAAACCACGTTGCCAGATGCCTCTGAGGAAGAGCTTTTTATCCAGAAAAGCTTATGCCCACATAAATCAGTGTTTAAAAAGACACTGAACGCCGGTTTCCTTGGATAATTCCTCCTTACTCCATCGTTGAGAGAAGTCCTTGCCCTGAGGAAGAAAAACATGGCCAAAGGGGTGAATGTCTGGCAAAACTCCCTGCCCCTACTCTCCCTCTTTCTGCAGACAATCGCGGGAGGTGAAGGGACGGGTGGGCGTAGCATATCATTACATTTTTTATACTTAGGGCTGTATTGTGACTGTGCCATGGCCTGTGTCGGGGTGGGGTTGGCTCTTGCAAAGGGCTCTGCTCTGTTCCAGCATGAGTCCCCTGAGGCATTCTGGGCGATGCAGCCAGATTAGCCTGTGGGGCTGCACACCCCTGAGAAGAGGCCAGGATGCTGGGTGCACCGTGTGGACACCCCCTTTCCATAGGGTTGCCAGATGGCTTAACAAAAAATATTGAACACACCCCTCCATAAAAAAAACCAAAAAAAAAAAACCCAGGAAAAAATTCTGTTGAGAAAAAAAAAAAAGAGGGAGACCAAAGTTGTTGAGCAAAAAACAACAACAACATAAAAGGGGGAGACCAATGTTGTTAAGCAAAAGCAAAAAAAAAAGGGGGGGGGGCACTGTGCCTTTAAATGGCCCCACACTCCTCGTTTTCCCGCCCTCACCAGATGTGGCAGGGGGAAATTGTCCCCTCCGGGCTTCCATCTCAGGTGAAAACCTGGATAACATGTCTGGTATTTTCTGGTTTTTTTTTACCAGACGGGGGACCCGAAAAACGGACAGTCTAAGCAAAAACCGGACACTGGGCAACCCTACTTCTCCAGGTCAGCTGTGATGCTCAGTGCACAGAGTGGTCGGGGGATAGCCCCTGCCCACCTCTATGAGGAAGCCGCGTACGCTTGTGTGTGATTGTAGGGTTGCTCCTGGTTCCTGAGCCGCATGTGTGGGTTTGTTATTGTAGGGTTGCTCCCAAAGGCCATTTTTCCATGTGTAAAACGGGGATAATAACAGTTCCCTAAGTAATTGGTGGCAGGGGCCAGGCTAGTGGTTCCATGGTGTACAGCGATGAACGTCACGGCAGTATTTAGAGACCCCGGGATAGAAGGTGCCGTGGAGGTTCAAGTTCGTTACTAGCAAGCGTATGTTGGGTTTCAAATAACTTGCCTTCAGCTCAGCAGAAAAAGGGGAGAGCAGGTGCTTTTCAGCCATCGCTGCAATAGGTCCCTTACTTCTCTGCACCGCTCGCTGCTTCTCAGTTACACCAATAAAAAGATGGAAACAGTCGCTGTTGTGTAAACAGAGGCAGAGATCGGTCGCGCTAGCAGTGTGACCTGTGCATCGGAAGAAGGTCATGGGGGAGTGTTCCTTCCATGACTCTAGGGTCACCTCCTTTTCTAAAAACACCCTCCGCATGCACCCCGCCTTCCTCCCACCCCACTACAGGGCTATGCAGTGAAATTGGGGATGTGTTTTGAAGGAGTTTGGTAGAAAATTAGAGGCCCCCAAGCGATTTCTTGAGCAGTGTGTGGAGTCAGGTCTCCACCAACTTTGTCTTGCTTATGCTGGTAGAGAAGGGATCAGTCTGGGAGTCAAGAGACCTGTGTGTGGGGGGAGGGGGGGGCGGGGTCTGTGCCCAGCTCTGCCACTTCCTTTTTTTGTGACTTGGTAAAGTCACCTATCCTCTGGGCCTCAGTTTGCCCCTGTGAGTTATATTTTTGGAACAGGGAAACCAAGAGAGTGTTTATATTTCTGAGCAATCGCCCCCATGCTTCAGGGCATCAGCTGCTGATTCGCAGGGTTCAGAAGGAATATTGCCCCGCTAGATTAGCAAGTTAGCAACACCCATTATGCTTTTCTCCCAACCTTCTGCTGAAGACAGATACTAATTCAGATGAGCCCTGGGTCTGTGCCAATGTGGCCTTTCCTCCGTCCCCGCATCAGAGCGCTGCCTTCACTTCCTCATAGTTGCTAGTTGCATGCCCCTGTTTGGGTGTAGACCTGCTTTGGAGAGTTGCTGGGCTGGTGCTACTGGACCTTTGCTAAACCTTTGCTCTGGCTCCACTGGGAATCAGCTGCTGAGGCCAGGTCAACCCTCTGCGAGGAAATTCGACCTAAGATTCGCAACTCCAGCAGCAAGAATAGCATAGCTGGAGTCAATGTACCTTAAGTTGAATTTCTGCGGTGTCCCCACTGTGGGAGGTCGACTTCCGTCCAGTTGCCTTCCTCCTCATGACTCTGTGGAGTACTGGGATCGATGGGGTGGGTCTCATCGGCGTTCGATTTAGTGGGTCCTTGCTAGACCCGCTAAATCAAATGCCGGAAAATTGATCTCCAGAGTGTCGATCTCGGGGCAAGTGTAGACCTGGCCTCAGAGCTCAGGGGGAGCTCTCTGAGGTGGGACTCATGCACAGCTTGTGTACAGAGTGAAAAGTAGATGCTGGGGGTGGGACTTTGCGGAAGCCCTGGCCGCTCCCAGGACAAGGCCAAGAAAACTTTCCCAGAGACCGCCAGCCAAGCCATTAGATCAGAGCCTTGGCCTTTCCACGGAAGGCAACGAAACCAGCAAATCCGGCCCCAGCTCCGTTGGGTTTTCAGGTGCCGTCAGAGACTCTCTGCTGACCCTCCACAAGGGCCAGCCTGGGAGCCGTGCTGGGGAGGGGTATCCAGCATGGCAGGAGCTGGGCATGGGGGAGTTTCAGCCTTCCTCCTTTACCCCCCCTCGCTAAAGGACAGTTGGGGGATGGGAGACTCGGGCTGGGGCAGTCCTGTAGGGGGAGCGCCCCCCCCAGCCTCTTTCACCTGCCTGGTGATTCTGTCTCTTTCTGTATGGTTTGATGAGAAGCAATCCCATTCCAAGCATGTCCCATTTTCCTGCCACAGCCAAATCGTGACCTTGCTTTAAGTTATGATAAGAGGAAGCTGCCTACCGAATGTGCTGGTCCTTGCTCTTACTGTTTAGGAGGAGTTCTTGAACAAACAGACACACACACAGACAGACAGATGCTCTCTGATATCGTGGCTGGGTCTTTTCTCTCCCTAGCTATTTCTTGGCAGTGTTTGCTCTCTCTCCACCTGTCTTAATTTCTCCTTCTCCTCCCCTTCTATCCCTTCCGCTCCTGCTCCTCAGGACTTTTTGGCTAGATGAGAAGTACTGGCTCAGCTCTTACGTAATAGTTACTTTTAAAAAATACAGCTACTTGAAAATCGTTGCTGGCAGCAGCAAAAAAACCAAAAAACAACTGTGTTTGATTTCATGCCATACATGTCTAGGCATGTAGCATATACTGCATATTTCTAGATTGTGAAGAAAAGAAATACAGCTTAGTCATGCAGGCATGATCACAACTAAATTCTACTTCAAATGTGCTGCATGAATGTAACATACATCTTCCCTGGCAGCAGTTTTGACGGTCAAGAAATATGTCAAAAAATCTCTGAAGGGTAGCCATGTTAGTCAATAAGTTCAAAAACAATGAATGGTCCTGTGGCACCGTAGGCCATGTCTACACTACATGGAAGAGCAACACAGCTGAGGTTGATCTTCCAGAGTTCAATTTAGTGGGTCTAGTATAGACCTGCTAAATCGAGCTCAGAGGGTACCCCTGACGGCAACGGTACTCCTGCGCCTCATGAGGAGTAAGAGAACCCAACAGGAGCATTTGCTCCCATAGACCTTCCGCTCTGTGGATGGTGGGGAAATGCAATTTAAGATACGTCAGTTCCAGTGACGTAATTAACGTAGCTGGAGTTGCGTATCTTAAGTCAACCTTCTGCTGCAGTGTAGAACAGGCCTTAGTGACTCATCAAAATGTATAGAGAGAGTCTTGAGCTTTTGTGGGCAAAACCCCCTTCATCAGATGAATAAGTAACATGTAGTATTACATGGATATTTTGCTATTCATTTATTTATTTTTAAGGCAGTTTATTTT
This sequence comes from Pelodiscus sinensis, assembly GCF_049634645.1. NCBI lineage: Eukaryota > Metazoa > Chordata > Testudines > Trionychidae > Pelodiscus > Pelodiscus sinensis. The sequence continues at coordinate 20,244,863 of NC_134732.1, read as the reverse complement.
TCCAGAAAAGAGTGCTATTGGAAATTCAGAAATATATATTCTAGCTCATGCATGTGCTTTACAAAAAAAAAAAAGCACTGGGTACATCTACACAGCAGCATTATTTCGGAATAACTGATGTTATTCTGAAATAACAAAGCGCGTGTCTACACGACAAGCCTTTGGGTACGTCTAGACGACAGGCTTTTGTCGACAGAAGCTTTGTCGACAGATACTGTCGACAAAGCTTCTGTCGACAAAGAGTGTCTAGACTACATTCAGTTCTGTCGACAAAGCAAGTTGCTTTGTCGACAAAACCCTGTAGTCTAGACACAACCCTAGATGCAATAACACCTTCTGTCGACAAAAGGCGTTATGCCTCGTAAAATGAGGTTTACCAGCGTCGACAAAACTGCTGAGTTCTGTCGACGTTATGTCGACAGAACTCAGCGGTAATGTAGACGCAGGTATAGTTTTGTCGATAAAAGTCCACTTTTGTCGACAAAACTCTAGTCTAGACACACCCTTTATTTCACAATAATGTCGAGATGGAGAACTTCTTATTCTGACTCCTATAACTCTCATTTCACGAGGAGTAAGGGAAGTGGAAGGAAAAGTGCTCTTCCTTCAACTTTCTGCTAGCGTTGCCAGGTGTCTGGTTTTGAACCGGACAGTCCAGTATTTGAGGGTTCTGTCCAGGAAAAAAATTAAGAAAATACCGGACATATAAAATGTCCAGTATTTTCTAATGAGGTAAGTTTTATTATTATTATTAGGAGTATCGGTATCTAGCTGCAAAGTGCCTGACTGGTAGATACGCTCATGCTGCATGAGCATGTCTACCAGCCAGGCAGTACGCAACTACGCAAAGGGGGGCGCGGGGCTGGGGTGGGGAGAATCCCTGGGGCGGATTCGCTCGTGCGGGACGGGCTGCGCCCTGCGATCTGTATGTTGAATCAGTCCCGCTTCCCGCCTGCCAATTCTTTCTCCCTCCCTCCCGCCCCGATCTCCCCGTTTCCCCGACCTATTCCTGGCCAGCCCTGCTTCCCGTCGGCCAGTCCCTCCCCGATTTCCCCCGGCCAGCACCGCTCCCCCTGACCAGCCCTGCTTTCCGCTGGCCAGCCAGTTTTCCCCCACTCCTCCTCCCGATCTTCCCTGGCCAGCTCCGCTCCCCCAGACCCTCTCCTGGCCAGAGTTGCTTCCTGCCGGCCAGTTCCCTTCCCGATCTCACCCAGCCAGCCCTGCTGCCCCTGACACACCCCGGCTAGCTCTGCTTCTCTCCAGCCGGTTTCCCCCAACACACACATCCTCCCAGGGGCGGATGAGTGCCGCAGGGCCTCGGGCAGCACAATTTTGTGGGGCCCCCCCTTTGACAGGGCGCATGCGCAGGTCTTCTGCAAGCGCGGGGTCCGGGGCAGCCTCCCCGCTCACCCTGCCCCAAATCCACCGCTGCATCCCCCCGGCCAGCCCCGCTCCCCTCCCGACTGTCTCCCCCTCCCATTTGAGATCAAGTGTGTCCGATATTTTTTTTGAAGCCACCTGGTAACCCCTTCCCGCTGTGTAGACAGCGCCTAAGCTGAGTTAACCTACTTGGATTTAAGCCATGCAATTGACGCAGCTGAAGTTGCGTAAGCTTCTTTCGACTTTAGCCCTGCTGTGTAGACGTACCCTAAGAGGTTTGGTTTTGTTTGTTATGTAGATTACTTAAAGGCCATTTTAGTTAATAGGGAAGCTTGCCAGAGTAGATTGGATGCCAGCTTGTTACTAAGAGCAATGAGTATTTAAGATTTAGGAGCCTTTATGTAGCACGACAGCTGGTTAGAATGTTCATTTGCCATTTTTCCAGTGAAAATGGCCTTTTTTCACCCCTCCCATACAAAACCTTTTCTTTCTGTTTAAATTCTCTCTTTCTCAAAGAAAAAAAGAAAACCTGAAATGATTCAGTTGAAAACCTGGAGGATTCGAAAAGGAATGAAAGGTTTCCTTTTCAACAAAAAGGCTATTTTTTGTGAATCAATAAAGGGAACATTTCAAGAGAAACGAACGGAGAAATGTTTGCTTCTTTTGAAATGGATGGGGAGGGGGAGCGGGACTGCTTTGCATTCTCTAAGCCGTGCAATGTGGTACGTTTGGCTTCAGTTGGGACCCCCCTGCTCCTTCTGCTTTGACCAAACTCCGGTTGATGCTGATGTAGGTAAAATCCGGCCCCTTTCTCTTGAGCCTTGGAGAATAGAACTCCGGAACACCCTGCCTTTTGTGCTGTACACACTTGCAAGGGGGTGACTGCCTTGATCTGTTACTCTGCATGTCCCCTTCCCTCAGGCCGTACTGAGGGCTCTCTGTGATACTGGGTACGGCCCCTCCTCACGGAGGTCTGTCTGAACCTGCATGGTAGGACGGACAGTCTGGGGGAGGGCAGGGGGAGTACGTGGGGCTTGAGGTGGGAGGGCTGTGTGAGTGGCAAGTATCCTTCCTCCAGATATCCAGCAGAACAGTAGCCCAGGACTTTCCAGAGAGCAGGGGCAAAGCCACAAGATGCCCCGAGCCAATGCTGAGGCATCAGGCCATCCCCCAGATACGTCCATTTTCTCCTTGGCATATTCCTGAGTGCTGTGTTGAGTTGGGGGGGCACCATGGGGCTGGTGGGCTGGGCTTTCCCAAGGTGAGGTCATCCTTTCTGCCTGGACGGGAGGTCCCAGTGGCAGCCGCAGAGAGTGGCTGGATATTTTCCCGCCAGGGCCCTGTGTGGTCTAGCGCCATTAAATCACCCTGAGGAATTCACAGGGGCCGATTCAGGTGACGGGGCCTCGAAGCCCTGCCAAAGCCCTGTGCCCACACTGCTGCAAACCCAGCCTGTGAAAAGACTCGCTGCCGGAGAGAGCTTCCCTCCCATTTCTGACCTCAGAGCCTCGGTGCAAAAACACGGCCTGGAGAGAGGCCAAAAATAATAGCCAATTCCTTCTACTCCCTTCCTTCCCATGCAGACCACATTATCAAATTAGCTTCGGCCTGGAATCAAAGTCCAGCCTGCGAAATCCAGCACCAGGAGAAAGCAGCTGAAAGATGCCGTTTCCTTTTGGCGCAGCCCGACGAGGGGAGGCCGAAAGGTGTAAGATCTAATAATAAGCTCGCATGTTGGACACCACTTTACTACATGCACTCTGGTTTCTGTGAAGGCCACGGCTATGCTGCCCTAGTCGGAAATTGCAAAAACATACGGGACTTCCCCAGAAGGGTAGAACTAAGTCTGAGTTAGACCGAGAATGAAACAAAGCAACTGCTAGACTGATGGTATTTTTTAGAGTATTCACTGTGTCAGACAATCTCTAAGTGTAACTGTCACCAGGCAGATGTGAACCTGGGATGTCGGGAGTTTAGTGCGGGTGCCTTTGCCACTGGAGTGATAAAGCCAGCTGACACTCAGCTTAGAATGTAGCGCTCCCTTGTTATTATCTCTCACTGTACGTGGTCTCAGTGCCATGCCAGGGGATAGTGACCCACACGAGGTGTGTGGGTTACATAAGCAAAAGAATAAATGGACCCACATCAGACATTGAGCATGGCAGCATCCAAAAGCCAGCGTGGGGGGCATTGTAACCTCCCTGGGCACACCGTGTTGGACTTGCAAGTTGCCATTCTCAGCCAGAAAAACTTCAAAGGCAGACTGCGAAACTGATGAGCTGGAATTCATATGCAAATATGACACCCTGAACCAAGGTCTATTCTAAATAAACACAGGGAGTGGTTCTCCCATTACAATAGGTAATGTCCCATTCGAGTACTCTCATCTTCTCACCACGGTTGGAGATGAGCCAAGTCCTTTCTGATTTAATTAGCCGTGATGTCACACTCCCATCTCTGTCTCTTTGTTTTCTTTCTTTTGTTTTCTCTTCAGCATCTGAGGAAGGGAGTTGTAGCTCATGAAAGCTAATGCCCTAATATCCCCATCAACTTGTTAGTCTTTAAAGTGCCACTGGACTCATTGTTTTAGGTGGTATTTGGCTTCATCTCTAGATTCCTTAAGTGCCGACAGCCTCGCCTGAACCTTATGCAAAACCGGTGGTTTGGTGGCTTCTGCTCAGCAGCCTGGAACCACAGAGTTGATCTATATTTTTGTTTGGGTGTGTAGATCGCAGCCTCCCTCAGCCCCACTGGAAGCACAAGGGCACGGCCCCCGTTTATCCGACGGAGAAGCTAAGTGACTTCCTTGGGGTGTGTGTAGACTACATGCCTCCGTCGATGGAGGCATGTAGATTAGACAGATAGGCAAAGGGAAATGAAGCCGCGATTTAAATAATCGCGGCTTCATTTAAATTTACATGGCTGCCGCTCTGAGCCGACAAACAGCTGATCAGCTGTTTGTCGGCTCCGCGCGCTAGTCTGGACGCGCCGCGCCGACCTGAAAGCCTTTTATCGACATCCCCCTTATGCCTCGTAGGACGAGGTTTACAGGGGATGTCGATAAAAGGCTTTCATTTCGACAGGGGAGCGTCCAGACTAGCGCCCGGAGCCGACAAACAGCTAATCAGCTGTTTGTCGGCTCAGCGTGGCAGCCATGTACATTTAAATGAAGCCGCGATTATTTTAATTGCGGCTTCATTTCCCTTTTTCGAATACACAAATCTACATGCCTCCGTCGACAGAGGCATGTAGTTTAGACGTACCCTTGGTGAGTCAGTTCCAAAGTGGCGGCTGGAACGCCGGAGTCCTGCCTCCCAACCCCGGGGAGCCGGAAGGAGGAAGATTTTCCTTGCTGCTCCCATCCAGAGTCTCATTTCATTCTGAAACCAAGCATTTCAGCCACCGTTGGATTTTGTCAGCATGAGTCGAGTTGGTGAAATATCCCCTCTTCAGTGGCTCACCGGAGACGTCTTCTTTGTGGCCTGTTTAGTGACCTGGAACGTGCCAGCAGTCCCTTCCGCGGCTGCTAAATCCAGGCCGGGGCGTAGGGCGCCCCCTCTCCGTTCCCCTGTGTGGCAGGGCGTGCCTGTCCTGCAGCATTCCCTGCTGGCCAGGTGTGGCTCTGCCACTCGCTACCTCAGTTTCCCCTTCGCTCAGGCTCCTCAAAGACAAAGCCCCTCCTTGAGGGTCGGTTTATTAATATAAATGCACAGTAAAGTCTCTCCTAGCCTGGTCTCGCACTGGGTACGGCCCCTCCTCCCTGAGGTCTGTCTAGCCTCAAGTTTCTAAGGTGGCCCCAGCTTTTTTGGCCAGCCTCGGCTCTGCTCTGTGTCTCCCTTCTGCCTGCCCCCTCATCTGAATGGCCACTCTCAAGACTTCCTCCCTCGGGCCTAGCTCTGCTCTGTGTCACTGCAGCCGCTCCCCGGCCTTTCTACCTGCAGTTTTTCCACATGCTCCCAGGGCCCAAGTGGGCCTCAGAACCCTTCCCCGGCTGAGGCCTCGGTCAGGAGCTTTGTTCTCTTTGCAGCCCCTGCCACAGCTGCGCCTCGCAGCTCCCTCCCCTCCTGAGCCGACCTTCTCCTTCCCCTGCTGCTGTCCGCCCCTTTGTAAGGCCCAGCTGTTTTCTCTAAAGCCCTCGCCACCTGTGTGGGGGCCACGGTCCCATTCAGTGTCACCGGTGTGACCGGAGCACGGTATCGTCAGCGCCCCAGCCCAGGCCCGGCTCAAAGACGTGGGGTTTTGGAGCTCGTCCCAGGAAGGCTTTTTTGCCCAGCCCAGACTCTGCTCTCTCTCCCCCTTCCGCCTGCCCTCTCACCTGAATCGCCACTCTCAGGCCTTAGGGTTGCCACATGGTTTCTGAAAAAAAAACGAACAAATAAAAAAAAAAGGACCCGAGAGTTGTTAAACAAACAAACAAACAAACAAAAAGCTAGCATGGCCCCTTTAAGAAATGCTTTGCTTTTTGGCCCTAAAAGGCTGCTGGCGCCTGCCCACCATGTTGCCTCCCTGCGCCAGGCCGCATAGCTCCCCTGAGGAACCTGGAAAGCACCCGGGATTTTCACCTCCTGGCTGGGAAAAAATCAGAAAATACCAGACATTTTAGGTGTCCGGTATTTCCCGAATTTTTTTTACCGGATAGAAGGTGAAAATACCGGATTATCTGGTTCAATTCCGGACACCTGGCAACCCTATCAGGAATTCCTCCCTCTGGCCTAGCTCTGCTCTGTATCACTGCAGCAGCTCCCTGGCCTTTCTACCTGCAGTTTTTTCCTCATGCTCCCCATCTCAGACCCCGACACTAGGCCTCTGGCTCCCACTCCCACCCCTCTAGCCACTAAGCCTCATCCAGCACCCAGATTCTGGGAGACAACGGAGCTTGCGCCAGTGGAGAAGCTGGCTGCCAGTGTAAGGCCTGTAGGATTCCCTGGCTTTTAGGGATTCAGGACGGACCACGAATGTTGTCCACGTGCGGTTCTTTCCCCCAAAGTCTGAGGGTTGTTCAGGGTGTCCTTGGATGGCTGGGCATCAAACTTCCCAGAGCAACACCCGCAAACTTCCCAGAGCAAACATGTTCTTCTGTGGATGGTGTTTATGATGTTTACTAAAGACATGAAAGGCAATTCTTCGCCTAACGCTCTTGTGTATAACCATGGGCTTCTGAGTACACACCAGCCTTGCTGTTTTATTGTTGAAGACCCCAAGGCACCTGGACCTGCTCTGGCTCTGCATTTAGACCTGTGGAGTGGAGGTAATTTTATTGCCATGCTCTACTGTCTATAAACTCTATGGCTGTGTCTAGATTGGTCAGTTTTTCCGGAAAATCAGCTGCTTTTCCGGAAAAACTTGCCAGCTGTCTACACTGGCCGCTTGAATTTCCGCAAGAGCACTGACGTTCTACTGTAAGAAATCAGTGCTTCTTGCGGAAATACTATGCTGCTCCCGTTCAGGCAAAAGTCCCTTTTGTGCAAAGCTTTTGCGCAAAAGGGCCAGTGTAGACAGCTCAGATTTGTTTTGCGCAAAAAAGCCCCGATCGCGAAAATGGCAATTGGAGCTTTTTTGCGGAAAAGCGCATCTAGATTGGCGCGGACGCTTTTCCACAAAAAGTGCTTTTGCGGAAAAGCGTCCGTGCCAATCTAGACGCGCTTTTCCGAAAATGCGTTTAACGGAAAACTTTTCCGTTAAAAGCATTTCTGGAAAATCATGCCAGTCTAGACGTAGCCTATGTGATCCTGATGGATTTAACAATGTTTCTCTGGGAAGCATCTATCTTGTGAAAGCGACGAGGAGTCCTGTGGCACCTTAGGGTATGTCTACACTACCCCGCTAGTTCGAACTAGCGGGGTAATGTATGCATACCGCACTTGCTAATGAAGCCCGGGATTTGAATTTCCTGGGCTTCATTTGCATAAGCGGGGAGCCGCCATTTTTAAATCCCCGCTGCTTCGAACCCCGTGCAGCACGGCTATACGGGGCTCGAACTAGGTAGTTCAGACTAGGTTCCTATTCCGAACTACCGTTACTCCTCATGAAACTAGGTGTACCGGTAGGTCGGAATAGGCACCCTAGTCCGAACTACCTAGTTCGAGCCCCGTGTAGCCGTGCTGCATGGGGTTCGAAGCAGCGGGGATTTAAAAATGGCGGCTCCCCGCTTATGCTAATGAAGCCCGGGAAATTCAAATCCCGGGCTTCATTAGCAAGTGCGGTATGCATACATTACCCCACTAGTTCGAACTGGCGGGGTAGTGTAGACATACCCTTATAGACTAACTGAAGTGTAGGAGCATAAGCTTTCGTGGGCAAACACCCACTTCATCAGATGCATGTCACGAAGTGGGTCTTTGCCCACGAAAGCTTATGCTCCTACACTTCAGTTAGTCTCTAAGGTGCCACAGGACTCCTCGTCGCTTTTGCAGATTCAGACTAACACGGCGACCCCTCGGATATCTATCTTGTGCTGGCAGTTATATGCATGAGGGACTAGAGAGGATAAATCAGAAGATCCAGAGCTCTGAAGAATCAGGATTCCGATGTATGTCACAAATTATCTCACCGAATGACGCATAACGGTGTGATCATGGTGGATAGGAGCAATGAATGGCAGGCAAGAGGCGGGGGACAGCAAAAAAAAACCTGGTTTGGAGACACATGCAGAAGCAGTGGGGGCAGGGAGGAAGAGGGAAGTAAAACAAGCTGGAGTTTAGCCAGGAGCCTGTGGCTAACACCTTGATCTGGCCAAGGCCTTGTGCACAACGATTGTGCGCCAGGGTGTGATGTTGCTATCTCTGTTGGTGTCTGTGATCTTAACAGCACCTCGACAATACCACATCAAAAGCTCCGGCACCTGCCCCTGTTGTTTCTGTAGCTACTTATCAGGAAGTTCTCTCTTCTAACAACAAAGAAAAATGTTAAAATCCCAGTGACTCAAGGGACTTATTTGGTTAGATACTGAAGACTTAAATGGTACCTAATGGCAAGCAATGATACTTACCCTGTTGCGGATAGGTCTGGAAAAGGCCTCCATGCACCGGGAACAGGTATGAGAGCGAGATGAAAATGGACGCTGCTTTCTCAGTACAGGCGACCGTCGCCTGTTCTTCCAGGGACAGGCGACAGCAACAACACATCAAAGTCTGTCTGAGCAGAGAGAGTAAACAGGAAAGGGGAAGAAGACAAACATAGCTACTCACAATTGTCAAAAGGAGAAAAACGTCAGGCTCTCCAGGAAAGAGGGGATTAGTGACCACAGAATTTCAGCTGGCCAAGTGCCCCACTGCTGTGGTGACCGAAGGACCCACAAGCTACAACGAGCATGAAATATACCACGGCTGGGAAACAGCCTCGGATGCAGATCATAACCTCGCTGTCAGGGCTTTCGAGCCCACAGGCACTTTCTCTGCCATTTATGCACTCGGATGGGTTGGGAGCGGCCGTCCTGGGGTTGGACACTGCTCCCTTGGGATGAGACTCAGGCTACATGTGAATAGCTCCTATTGATTCCAGCAGGAATGACTCATATCCTGCAGGGGGATAACCAGGCCCCGGACTTTGGGAGGAAGGGTCCTAAGAAGAAAACGCAGAATATGGCTGGAAATCCCCATGCATGTCATGGAGTCATAGACCCATCGGGTTGGAAGAGACCTCAGGAGTCATCGAGTCCAACCCCCTGCCCAAAGCAGGACCAACCCCAACTCCATCATCCCAGCCAGGGCTCTGTCAAGCCGAGACTTAAAAACCTTTAGGGATGGAGATTCCACCCCCTCCCTAGGGAACCCATCCCAGCGCTTCCCCACCCACCTAGGAAATAGCTGTTCCTAATATCCAACCTAGACCTCCCCCACTGCAACTTGAGACCATTGCTCCTTACTCTGTCATCTGCCACCACTGAGAACAGCCTCTCTCCATTCTCTTAGGAACCCCCCTTCAGGAAGTTGAAGGCTGCTCTCAAATCCCCCCTCACTCTTCTCTTCTGCAGACTAAACAAATCCAAATCCCCCAGCCACTCCTCATAAGTCATGTGCTCCAGCCCCCTAGTCATTTTTGTTGCCCTTCGCTGGACTCCCTCCACTGTGTCCACACCCTTTCTATAATGGGGGGCCCAGAATTGGATGCAGTACTTCAGACGTAGCCTCACCAGTGCCAAATAAAGGGGAATAAGCACTTTCTAGATCAGCTGGCAATGTTCCTACTAACACACTCCAATAGGTCGTTAGCCTTCTTGGCTACATGGGCACATTGTTGACTCCTATCCAGTTCTTTGCTCTTACCTGTTATTTGTCTATGTTACTTATGCCTGACCCGCTGTCCTGGAGCATGTGAGCCCCTCACAATCATTCCTGTATTTATCCTCACAACAACTCTGTGCCACAGGTCAGGGCTGTGATCCACATTTATCGTAGGGAAACTGAGGCCCAGAGAGATTCAAGGCGTGTCTCCATTACAGATGCCACCACAGCCCAGCACTGGCGTTGCGGCTGTGTCTCCTAGCAATGCAGTGTAGATGCTTCCTGCAGCGCCAGAAGGAATTTTTCCATCGCTGTAATTAGTCCATCTCTGATCCATCTCCATTACATCTGCACTGTGGTTTAGGTTCAGTGTTCTCTGTAAGCGGGGTGCTTGTGCGGCTGCTCAGGAGGGATTCAAATGCTGCCCAGCTGATTAGCAGAGCACCCGCACCTAGGTTTTTCTTCCAAGTGCTGGTGCACAATTGCACATGCTTCGGTGCACATAACAAAATTTATTCCGCCCACGGATGGAAAAATCTGCCCATGGATGGAAAAGATTAGAAGGAACATTGCTTAGGTTGACCAAATGACAGCGCTCAGTGGGGTAAATTCTTCACACACCTGGGTGAGGTGGTTAGGGGATCTTTTTCAGGGTAAACCAGACCTAAGTGACTTGCCCAAGCTCACACAGCTGTTAGCTGAACCCGGCTCACTCAGTAACGCTGTTACCATAGGACCAGTTGTCCTTTCTCTTCTCTAGGGCTGGAGTAGAAACAGCTTCTTGTGGCTCAGTGGCTAGGTGACTGCTCTTTCCCTGAACTACAGGCTCACCTCATATTCCTGCCAGAAAAGGAAAGGCAACGATACCCTGTCAATCGACGGCATTGGGCTGGCCTAGGTGTAGACAGGATCAGCATAGGCCTCATGGAGCACGACAAATAGACTCTCAGAATCACGCGACCTCGAGAGGCCATCTTGTCCAGTCCCCTGTGCTCATGGCAGGATTACATTAACTAGACTAGTGGTTTTCAAACTGTGAGTGGGGACCCCAAAGTAGGTCACAACCCCATTTTAATGGGGTCACTGCTGTTGGCGATAGACTTGTTGGGGCCCAAATCTGAGCCCCACCATCCAGGACCAAAACCTGAGTCTGGCTGCCCGGGGCCAAAGCAAAAGCAGGAGAGCTTCAACGCTAGGTCACGTAATCATTTTTGTCGTCAAGAAGGGGGTCACAGTGCTATTAAGTTTGAGACCTGCAGAGACTTGTGGCCTAGACAATCCGGGACAGTAACTGTCGAACTGGCTCCTTAAAATCTCCCAAGATGAAAATTCCACATCCTCCCTAGGCAATTTATTCCACCTTGACAGGAAATTTTTCCTAATGTCCACCCTAAACCTCCCTTGCTGCAGTATTAAGCCATTGCCTCTTGTCCTATCCTCAGGTTAAGGGGAACAATTTTTTCTCCCTCTTCCTTGTAATAAACTTTTGTGTACAGGCAGTCCCCGGGTTACATGGATCCGACTTACATCGGATCCCTACTTACAAACAGGGTGAGGCAACCCCGCACTAGCTGCTTCCCCCCAGCAGACCAGGGAGACGCGAAGCTAGCGCCCCCCCCCCCCCCCCCCCCAGCAGACCAGGGAAACGCGGAGCGGCTTTTCTCAGCAGACACCTCAGCTTGAGAATAAAGGACTGAGGGAAGTGAGGTGTTGGAGAATAAAACTGAGCTCTGGAGAAATGTTTGGCTAGAGTTTCCCCTACAATATGTACCAGTTCCGACTTACATACAAATTCAACTTAAGAACAAACCTACAGTCCCTATCTTGTACATAACCCGGGGACTGCCTGTACTTGAAAACTGTTACCACATCTTCTCTGTCTGCTCCCTTCCAGATTTAACAAACCCAGTTCTTTCACTCTTCCCTCACAGGTCCTGGTTTTGAGACCTTTAATCCTTTTTGTTGCTCTTCTCTGGACTTTCTCCCATTTGTCCATCTCTTTCCTGAAACGTGGCCACACGCTCAAGATGACACACCTGACTTGATGGAGAATGTCTCCAAACGGTTGCTTGGCCACCAATGGCCTTGGACACTGTGATCCTTTAATAACGATCCTTGAAGCAGTGTGGATCTCACATGTCATGGCTCCGACCCAGCCTCCAAGCTCTGCACTTACGGGCACCACTGTTCCCTGTAATTTGAACGCTTGGGCGACCACCCAGGTTTCAAATGCTGCCCCACGGATTCGCAAAGTGCCCACAGCACCCACGACTAGCAGCATATTTCCACGGTGGTGCACAGCTGCACAGGTCTTGGTGCCCTGAACAAAATTTATTCTTCACATGGGAGGAAAAAATGAAAAAGAACAATGAAAACAAGCCAGAGAATTACACCCTCCAGACCATACACTCGTATGGCTAATGAACAGTGTGTATGTGTAACGCACACACCTATTGGCTGTGGTGTATTGTCCCATGGAGTGGCACTTTGACCACTTACAGCGAGAGAATGAGTTTGCTCTACAGCCTGAGATGAGAGGCAGCTGGCTTTTAGCTCAAGCTGTAGAGGCTCCTGCACTAAGCTCCAGAGGTCCCAAGCTCGGTTCTGCTTGTTGGCGTTACATACGCAAAGAGAACAGAGCATTGCTGAGAGCAGGACATAGTGGGATGCTAACCCCTGTGAGGGGGATGTACCTTGGGTTGCATGGTCTTACGACAGTGACGTCTGGGCTGCTTATTAACTTTGTCGCTGTGTTACTGCTGTGGCCAGAGTCGGTTTTGAATGGTGCTGTCTTGTCCGTGCTTGCTGAATGCAGGAGGGCTGGATGGCTCAGTAGCCTGGTAATGGGATTACGGGGCCTCCCGCCTCCAGGTCGACAGCTCTAATCTTGTCAGGAGGCGAAAAGTCAAATCTGGACAAAAGGCCGCCCTGCGGGGTGCTCGGTGGCTGGTCTGCGCCTCGGTGACCTCAGTCCAGTTTCTCGTGGGCCGGGGTTGACAGCACTGTCACCGCGGCTGCCATAGGCGCCCCGTGGGTCATAGTCAGAGCTGCCTTCTCAGCCCTAGTGGGACCCCTATCCCAGAAGGCAAAGAGGGGAGATGCTTCTCATGGGTAAATGGAGAGTAGGAGCTCCCCTTGCCCCAGGCTGAGACACAATATTGGGAACAATATTAGCCATTCTGGAAAATTCCTCTGTCCTGCGAGAGCGATCTTGAGTAGACATTTCCCAGAATGCAGCAGGCCTGGGGGCAAAGCTGGGAATTCTGGGTTACCCCCCCCCCCCCCCCCCAGGGAAACACAGCACAGTAATCAGTTCAGCACAATGACGTGCAAACTCAGGGCCCGCATGCAGGGTGGGGACACACAATCAGTGGGAAATGCACTGCGTTCATACCAGGCTGTGGGTTATGTCTAATTCTGCTCAGGCCTCAGCCATCAGCTGGAAAAGGGAAATTTGGTCTGAGCAAAAGAATGACTCAAAAACAGAGTTTCAGGATCAGACCCAAATGGGCAAATATAAATCAAAGTCAACCAGGACTGGAATCTTTAAAATATGCTTATTGGAAAGCCCTCCAGAAGGGTTCAAGTTGCTTGACAATGTTTCATTCACTGGCCCAAAACTAATATAAGTTCCAAGGTGAATAAAATTCACAGGGTGAGAATGAGAGAACTGGGAGTTCACTTGTTTATCCCAGCTGTGAGAAAGCTAGCAAGAAACCTGACTCAATTCTTTATAGCCCTTCATCTCTGGAAGGAAACCTCATTGTTCCAAGAAGGTTAAAGTAGGAATCCCTTTGAAATCTCTGGCAGAGCATTTTCAACCAGACTTACAGGCCTTCTCCCTGTCCATCTGGTATCTATTCCCATCCTATTTTTAAAGGTTTTATTATCTGCCTCCGTTTTTCTTGGATTGTCTGCTTTGACTTGCTTAGCTCCGCCGCATGGACTTGTGACCGATGGGGTGAACTGCACTCAGGGATTGAAATGACTTGATTTACTGCTTGGAGGCAGCTAATGTCCAGCGAGGTTTTTTTGGTTAAATCCCCACCTGACCGCTTTGCAAAGAAACTGAATTGCTGCTATGCTGTCGCACAGCCTTGCAAGAAAAATTTGCATGTAGTTTCATAATATATTGCACCTCCTGCTTCTATGGAAAACAATATTGTCCAGAGTTCAGAGATAAGACTAAAAAAAAAAAAAAAAAACCCCAAACCAAAACACAGAGTTTGAAAGGGATCAAATTCTTCCTGCTTCAGAGCACCAGCTAACTTCGGACTCTTGGGAGGTAAAAAAGACACTTCCTCGGGTGGAAGATTAACCTCTAAGTGCCTGGTGCCACCTGCTTTCAGAGACAGGATAGCTGGACTCTTGGTCTGTACTGGGCTGGCAGTTCCTATATAAATCCTGCATCGCCATAGGAATAGTGACCATGTGTGAGAAGTTTCCTTATTCTGAGGAATCCTGCCAGGAGAGTTTGCAAAGTTTGGTGGCACCTTATGGAAATCCCCACAATGAGGCAACTGGAGCTAGGAGCAAATAGAGAAAAACTCAAGCTGCAAAATAAATGTCCCAATGAGCCAGGCTGTTGATTCTGGCCCATATTTAGTGGCAAATGTTTAGCCATTTGAATGTAAGAAGATTAATATGTATATTTGCTATTATAATAGTGCCTGGAGGGCAGGGACCCACTGTTCTAGGTGTGGTATTTAATAAAGCGACAACCTCTGCCATAAACAGGTTGCTGTCAGGAAACTCAGCCTCGGCAGCAGGCACCTATGAAGCATTTCTTTAAAAACACCCTTTTCAATCTTTAACCTTCAATAGGGACAGAAACCACTCTCTTCCCCGCCTCTTGAAATGCAGCTACTTCTGGGGGTGTAACATGATACATCAACCACTGCACAACACGTTAGGGCTGTCAGCGAAGGGACAAATCTGTCCCTGGACAAATTTCTTTCGCCTACCCCTCCTTGCACTTGGCTTGCTGCATTGAATATTTAATGTGAGGATGATTGCCAGTGTGAATATGTAACCAACTGTAAATAATTACTTTTATCCATGCAGGAAACGCGGGAAAGTAACATGCCGCATGTTCAAAGGGAGAGCAGACTGTATCCTGTTACTTTTCCAACTAGCGGACCCGGGTGTCTAGTTGCAGGCTCCCCAAGTCATCATGAATACCATGGGACAGGCTCATAAATCGAGAGGCAAGGGTGTGTCACGCTCACTAAACACTCAAGCCTTTCTGAATTGCTAGGCTAGCTCTTCAGGACAGCAGGGGAAACCAAATCTAGTAAAAGAAGACCTGTTGAATAAAATCCAATAAGAATGAAATCGTTTTTCTTCTGGGTGCAAGTCAGGCAGCTATGAGTAATTGTTAACCACCCTCCTCTGAGAATAACACTAGGGCCAGGATGAGCACATATCACAAGTTTAACTGGCTTCTTTCTCCCTGATTAAGCTTTTTCAGTTAGCACCTGTACTGGAGCATGTCACAGCAGGTTGTCCTCAGCCGTGGATTATTTCATCCTGTCAGGTGCCTACACATAATACCCTTCCTATAGATGTAAATTAGATGCAGTTAAGAACCACTATTCACTTTCTTTCTTGCTTTTGCTGTATTCGGAGCTATTATCACCCATTGCTAGGACATGCCTTTGGGTTGCGCTGTGTTTGAAAAAAGCCACAATCCTGTGACTGAGGTCTTGTCTACACAGGAAAGTTGGGCTGGTTTAAGTTAAACTGGTGCAAAGCTCTGTATGGAGGTCCTTATTTTGGTTGACTTAAAACAAATTCTTAAGGGTATGTCTACACTAGCCCCCTCGTTTGAACTAGGGAGGCTAATGAGGGTGACCAAAATTGCAAACGAAGTGCGGGATTTAAATATCCCGCGCTTCATTAGCATGTTCCCAGGCGGGCGCCATTTTGGAAGTTGACTAGCCTGGAAGAACTGCCTGCGTCTACATGCAGCAGAGAAGGGCAATTCTGAAATAAACCGCTTACTTCGAATTACCAGTTAAACCCCTTACTTTTAATTACCATGGGATGAGGTTTAACTTTAAAGACTAACAGAATGGTTTATTAGGTGGTGGGCTTTCGTGGGCTACTCACTCAGGGCACGACTACACAGCAGGGCTAAAGTTGAAGGAAGTGACGCAACTTCGGCGACGTCAGTTGTGTCGAAATCGCTTAACTTGGCTTTAGGCACTGTCTCCACAGCAGGAAGTCGAAGGAAGAGCGCTCTTCTTCCGACTGCCCGTGCTCCTAGGGAAACGAGGGCTGCACGCATTGGAGTAAGAAGTCCGTTATTTCAAAATGATTTCAAAATCACGGGCTGGCTGTGTGGCCGCGCACCCTGTTATTTCGAAATAACACGAGTTATTTTGAAATACACGTGCAGGGTAGGCACAGCCTCAGTGTGCTGGCAGGCAAGATGGCGGAGCCCTGGCCCTACTGGCCGCTCTCTGCCCCCAGTGGCTGCTCTGCGGTATTGTATCCCTCCGAACAACAGTCCCCTCCGTTTCCATGCTCTGGATAACAGTCCCATTCCTGGCACTTCCTGTTTTCATGCCACAACCAAACCCTGACCTTGCTTTAAAATAGGAGAAGAGGAAGCCACATACCAAATCTGGTGGCCTTAGCTCTTACCATTTAGGAGGAGTTCTTGAACAAACACACTCGCAGAAGGACACACAGATAGACAGACACACTCTACAATTTTAGGGTACGTCTAGACTACCGGGTTTTGTTGACAGAAGTTTTGTCGACAGTATCTGTCGACAAAACTTCTGTCGACAAAGAGCGTCCAGACACGTTGAGTTCTGTCGACAAAGCAAGCTGCTTTGTCGACAGAACCCTGTAGTCTAGACGCAACCCTACAGGCAATAACACCTTCTGTCGACAGAATTCTGTCGACAGAAGGCGTTATGCCTCGTAAAATGAGGTATACCAGCGTCGACAAAACTGCTGAGTTCTGTCGACGTTATGTCGACAGAACTCAGCGGTAGTGTAGACGCTGGTATAGTTTTGTCGATAAAAGTCCACTTTTGTCGACAAAACTCAGTAGTCTAGACACACCCATAGATGGAACCAAATGGGAGTTCAGGTGGCCACAGAGCTGCCTGCCTGGGGCCTCACAGAGCGATATAGGTTGGGGTGGAAAACGTGCCACCTGAATCTCTTGCATTGCTTGGTGGATCATAAGCAGCCTCCTATATCATGAGAGCACCCTGAGAACGGAGGCGTGGGGCAGCCACGGCATGCACAAAATATTTCAGGGGAGGGAAAACCCAACAGAGCAGAAGCATTATCAGAATCACAGGCTCAGCATGAGGAGGGGAAAA
The DNA here is from genome assembly GCF_049634645.1 of Pelodiscus sinensis. Taxonomy (NCBI): domain Eukaryota; kingdom Metazoa; phylum Chordata; order Testudines; family Trionychidae; genus Pelodiscus; species Pelodiscus sinensis. The sequence continues at coordinate 20,227,918 of NC_134732.1, read as the reverse complement.
AACCCCGCGAATGTTGACCTTGGGCATCAGCTTCCCAAAGATTATTGTGTTCAAGAGACATTCTTGAAATGCTTCATTCCCATTCGTCTGTTACAAAATGTGCCTGCAATACAAATGGGGGGTGGATAGACACACGGGCACCTATTGAATGTAAAACCTGGGGAGGGCTCCCACAATGGAGCTGTTTGCATTGTCCAGGCTTGGAATACGATTCTTGTGATCACCACTTGCCTGGCAGTTAAGAGGAAAACAAAAGGGGCCTTGCTGAAGATGCTGGTAGCACCCATGCGGGTAAGAGTGCTACTGCTTTTTCACTGCTGGTTTTTAGAATCATTTTTGCATTTGACTTCTCTTACAGATAAAACCCACAATGTAGTGATTAGATATTGTGGAGATGGATGCATTGGAAAAGCCTTAGGTCACGTCTCCATTTACTGGAGGATCGACCCGTTGGTGATCAGTCTTTCAGGGTTTGATTCAATGGGTCTAGTAAAGACCCGCTAAATCGAATGTTGAGGGCAGTCCCATCGGCACCGGTACTCCTCGCTGTTGTGAGGAGCAAGGGAAGTCGATGGCAGCATTTCTCCCTTTGACCTCCTGCTGTGGAGATGGCACCAAGCTCGACTTGAGGTACATCGATTCCAGCTACACTATTTACATAGCTGGAGTTATGTACCTTAAGGCGACTTTCCCCCCCACAGTGTAGACCTGGCCTTAGATGGATGGCTAGATTAGATTAAGATTTACAATTAAATTAGAGGGATGAGGCATCCAAAAGTATCCTCTCCCCCATCTCACTTTGCCAAGTCCACTAAATCCTGCTGGGGGTGGTTTTCATTGCAAATTCCCAACATACTTCAAACTAAACACAGCAATGCTGACACCCTGGCACTAAGGCAGCTTGCCCGCATGCCAGAAAAGAAAAATATTTGGCTAGGAAAACACATTTCAGTTGGGCTAGGAAAACACATTTCAGTTTAACGCTGCCCAGGAGTTGTGCGCAAGCAGCGAAGGAAGGAAATACACTCGGCTGCAGCCTTGTCATGTTAAGGATGTAGGCTGTTTATAGACCCAATCCTGAGCCATTAAAGTCATTTGGAATTTTTCAGCGCACAGTCGGTCACTGGGAGCCGAATCGGGGCCAGCGTTTGTCTGCAAAAATCTCTGCAGGATGTGGAGTTGCTATCGGTCGGGTCGAAGGCTAAGGGTTTATTTCCTTTGGCAGTCAGTGCTGAGAAAGGCTGATCTTGTGGCTTCTGCAGTGAGTTGGATTGGGTGGAGCTGGATTCAGTTGCTGGCTCTGCCACAGACTCCTCTTTGTAACCTGGAGGCAAATAATTTCATCTCTCTGTGCTCTAGTTCCCATCTGTAGCAGGAGGACAGTAAAACTTCCTTTGTCTTGATTATTTATATCACAGCTCTTCGGGGATCGGAGCTGGCTCTTAGCCTCGGTCTGTGCAGTTCCGAGCCCTGACCTCGGTTGATTTCCTTTCCTTTCAGCGAAGCAAGGAAACGTTTGTTTCTTCACAGTGAAACCTCACCTGTTGCTTTCGTTCAGGGCCACTCTACTTTGGAAGCCACCATGATACTCACAGCACATGCCGAGGGCCACTACTTGAGCGTGGGTGCAGATACATGCAAATAGATATGCAAATATAAGCCAATAGCTTCTTTCACGCTCACAGGCATGAATACAAAGATTAAGGCAAGACTATACAACACGCAGGCCCCATTTAAGTCAGCTCTGCTGATACTAATAAAATGAAATATTGACCCAATTTCCACACATATGGCAGCACTTTTAATGAGCAATGACAGTCCAGGAATTTAACTACTAAAACTCGTATCAACAGAAGACCATTCTATTGACGACTTTTTTGTTTTGACTGCAAGCAAAGCATCTGCATGTCGAGTAGCCCTGCTTTAGGGCCTGATCCTACACCAGCGGGCGGATCAAGCCCATAATCTGCAAAGGAAGCCGGTAAACGTAGCTAGTGGGAAACATTTTAGAAAGTGACATCCTGGTGACGCAGCCACAATCTAGCTCATGGGTCTGCAGTTTTCCCTTCGGTTTTCTCCCCCTCCTTTGGCTTGCGCATTTTGCAGGGCTGTTATCTTATCCAGTTCTTAGAGCTTCTTTAAGGAAGGGAATAATCAGCCGGGGAAAGCTGTGTTTAGAAAAACAAAACAAACACGAGAGATTCCTTGCTGCAATGAGCATCGGGTGTATTTACTTTGGCAAAAGGGGGACGAAGGGACTTAAAATAAAATGGGTCTGATTGATAAATCTTTGGGGCCGGATCATGTGCAGTAGCAGCTGGGCGTTGACATTCCACTGTTTTGTTCTCTCGCGTGAGTTCTCTTTCATGTCCACCTAAGGCTCTACATGCTTGGAGATCACTGTATATATTTAGCTACTTTATTTCCATTCCTAGTTATTGTGTGCGCATGAATTTGCTGCTGATTAAAACTGAGGGCACGCCGCTTTGTCGAGGCACATCCTTCCTGCCATTCCAGTCCTGGCCTCTTCACCCAGCTCAGCCATTGTATTTCAACCCTGTCCTGCAACACATCTGTTGTTCCAGACCCGGGCACCTTACACGGCTCTGTCCATGCAACTTGGCCCCAAAGGGCATCACCCTGTGTAGTCCAGCCCTGGGATGTCCTATGCACCTGCAGCACTGAGCCACTGTGAAAATCTTGTAATGAGCTTTGGGCTAACGGTGCCCTGAGACATTTAGGTGCTGCTCATCGGGAGAAAACGACCGTTCCTCTGGCTGCTGGTTTGGGAAAGGCTAGTTCTTTGGGGGCTAATGAGGGGTGCATTGCCCCTGGCTTGTATCCTGATCTCATCCACCCCAGGACAACTCCCCTTGATTCCAAAGGGAGCTGCATGCCTCAAACGGAAGCAAATGTGGGATCCCGCCTAGTGCGGTGGGCCCGAATCGGATCAGACGGACGTGTCCCCAGTGACTCCAATAGGGCGTGGACGCGATGGATGCTCTCAGTTTCCTCCCCTCATTTCTGCCAATAAAAACAGACCTGTAGGAAGCCCTGGGCCTTGAGGCCACAAGTTCCTGTGTATCGCAGCTATTGAATGTGAACACGTTAACATTGACACTCACCTGCACCCAGGGGAGGAAAGATCATGTCGCTTTCGCGGGGGTTTCCTGAGCTTTCACAAGCCTTGAGCCGCGATGGCAAAGTTCACTCCAGACATAAAAATAACAGTGAGCTTAGTGGCTTGAAACACATACCCATCTCCCTTGGCAGGTTGTTAACGGTACAGGGCTTGTGCCAGGGCGCAGGATGGAAGAGCAGGTAGCTCTTTGGGGGATTATTTTTAGTTCCTTTGTCGAGCAGCTGGTCTGTTTCAGCGGGAAGCACTTGCCACATCCATGTTTTGGTGTTGTTACAAGAAGTGAAACGGGCTTCTGTCCCCTGGGCTGACATAAAGCCAGGGGCTTTTGCAGGAGCACCACGGCGGGCAGCAGACACATTGGCAGCTGCTCACTTCTGCATCGCACACAAAGGCCTCAATTCCCATTCCTGTAAGTCAAAAGAACATAACCTAAGAACAGCCATTGTGGGTCAGACCAAAGGCCCATCTAGCTCAGTATCCTGTCTGCCCACAGTGGCCAATACCAGATGTCCCAGGGCAGTGGTCCCCAACACGGTGCCCGCGGGCGCCATGGTGCCCGTGGGGGCATTTGTGTACACCTGCCAAGTGCTCGGGGCTGGCCTGGCCCCGGGCATGTGGCGCATGGTGAGCATCGGCCCCAGGAGCTCTGGGCACGCGGCGCATGGGGGGAGTGCCTCTTGGCCATGCCAGTCAGGATCCCCGGTCAGAGGCTCCAAGATCTACCGGTAGATCCCGGTCTACTGGTTGGTGAGCACTGAGCTAGGGACACCATTCCTACCCATCCGGGCGAATAGCCATTGATGGACCTAACCTCCATGAATGTATCTAGTTCATTCTTGAACCCTGTTGAAGTCCTGGTCTTCACAACATCCTCTGGCAAGGAGTTCCGCAGGTTGACTGTGCGCTGCGTGAAGAAAAACTTTTTTGTTTATTTCAAACCTGCTACCTATTCATTTCATTTGGTGACCCCTAGTTCTTATGTTATGGGAACAAGTCAGTCACTTTTCCTTATTCACTTTCTCTACACCCGTCATGATTTTATAGACCTCTGTCACATCTCTCCTTAGTCTCCTCTTGTCTAAAATGAGAAATCCCAGTTTTGTTAATTTCTCTTCATATGGCAGCGGTTCCCAACCCCTAATCATTTCTGTTGGCTGTTTCTGCACTTTTTCCAGTCGGTATCCCACTTACACTGCTTTGCTCTCCAACGGAGGATTACCAAGAGGGTGCTGCACACACCCAGGATAATCCCTGCAGAAAGCAGCCCAGCTGGCTTGCTAAATTCTGCAGTCATCTGAGCCTAGCTGAGGGACGCCAGGCCAGCTCGTTGTGAGCGGCACTTCACTCTTGGCGGCTCACCTCTCACTGAAGTCGCTGCCAGGTTCACGTTGGAAGCAGGCCTCAGCTGCGCCTAGTGTCAAATGGTGATGCATACCAGCAAAGGCATCCCAACGCCCGCTCAGGGGCGGGAGGGGAAGAAGCTGTCAGCACCCTATGTCAGACGCAGTGCCAGGGCACACTGGTGTCCCTTAACCACGGTGAGGGGGCAAGACTTCAGCCGGGCCCTGCAAACCCGCTAACCTGTTGCTCCGGTGGAGGGACCTGAGCCGTGCCGGATTTATGCACAAGCTGAGTGAACTACAGGGTAGGGCCTTGGAATTGGAGTGGCCTCTACATCTGAAAAAAAGACTAGTTTTTAGTTGCATCCTCACCTTTCTACCGCTATACATGCAACCATCACACTTTACTATTTCTAGTTTCATTGTCCTCTCTGTTAGAACAATACACATTTTTCTGGTGGTGCTACGGGGCCTCTGAAACTTGACATAGCTCAGGGCCTCGGCATGTCATAATTCGAACCAAGGACAGTGTGTGTGGGTGGTGGATAATGTAGGCAAGGGAAGGCGTTGCCTTCCTAAAACTGTCACTACGCCCTGGCCACCAGGGAGGGCTGGGGACGTGGTACAACAGCCCAGCTCCCCAGGTAAAGGGGAAGGCTGGGACCCTGGCATGGCAGCCCCGGCCCTACAGGTGGTCAAGAAAGATCGGGTTGGGGGGCCTTGGCTCCATTGGGAGGAAGGTTGCTGAAGGGGTGGAGCCGTGGGCAGAAGGAGCGGGGCTGGGGTTTGACTTCCCTAGATGGGCCTTCACCCATCACCCATGATAGGATGTGATTTGTAAGCACCCGGTGTCCTGGGTGAAGCCTAAAATTGCTCTCTGGTCAGACAGTCTAGAAAACGACCAGTCTCGCCCGTCACTTGTTTCTCCACCCACCTCTCCCTGCCCATAGTGCCCCTGGGTTAATTCAGCCAGTCAATGGAACCCGCTTGCAGAGTCCAGCGGTATGTACAGCCAGGCAGGAGATACAGGCAAGCGAATCGGTCTCTCCTGTCTGTGCTCGTTTGCAATACCGTCACCGGGACTCAGCCTGCCCCACGCACAAATGTCTTATTGACTTCGGCGGAAGTGCTAGGCCTGGAGCCCAGGAATGGGACCGGCAGGGGTGAGCGGTCTGACCCAATTGGGTACCTGGCTCTCTCAATGTGGACAATGCTCTGCAGGGTAGAGTTCGGGTCTGGTATTCTACTCTGCTTGCCAGGCTGTGGGATGCTGGGTACTGGATAATCAGAGTGAACCGCTTCCAAGGGGGCTTGGAGAACGGGAGTTGTTTTGCCTTCTCGGCCAGTATAGTCTCCAGCTACTTGTTGTGGGACCCCACAAGCTCTTGAATCTATTGCAGGGGAGACAACAGCCATGCTGGGTCCCTGGGCATGGTGGTGTGGGGCTCGGCTCCTTGCTCCTGGAAGGGGCGGGGCCTTTGGTGGAAGGGGTGGAGCCTTTGGTGGAAGGGGCGGAGCCTTGGCCAGAAAGTGGCAGGGCCTTGGGTAGAAGTGGCAAGGCCATGGCCAGAAAGGGGCAGGACCAGGGGCATCTAGCTCTCAGCACCGCTGGGAGTGAACCGCACCAGCTTTTTCAGCCCTTAATGCCACACTCGGAGTGCACCACACAGCGCTCTGGTGGTGATTTAAGGGATCCGGGGGTCCGGGGGCTCCCGCTGCTGTAACAGCAGCGACCGGAGCCCCCAGCTCTTTAGAATTGTTGGGCAGCTGCCCAATCTGCACCCGCTGTCACCGGGCCTGATCTGGCGTGTGGATGCCACACACAGCGTGTGCCCTGCCCACGAGCCCACCGCATCCAGCCCAGCTCCTCAGCTGGAGCGAATCCGCATAGCTCCGTCGGATTCTTCAAGAAAAGGCCTTTTGACAGCCGCCAAGGATCTGGGCCCGTCGCAACGGAGTCGCTTGGGCGTGAATGGAATGGTGAGCAGCTGCTCATAATTAGCCTGACGCGTCACCCGTCATTCCCATCACTGACCAGGACTCCGCCCTGGCAGCCCGGGACCGAAGAGCCCTGTTTGAATTTTAAAAGGGGAAAGGCAGGACGTGCCCCAAATACTCCCCATCTCTGAGTCAGAGCTTGCAGAGCAGGGGCTGACCTGAAAAGCCCCCCTTCCATTTGCACAAGAAGGGCTTGTGACGTGAGAAGAAGACCGGAACGCTGATTCAAAGAAACAAATGAAAAGCCCTAGTGATCTCTGGCACAGCACGATGAAATCCAGGGAGGACTCGGGGCGCTAAACTCTCCTTCACCGTTTCACCCGGGCAGTCACACCGCGGTCTAGACGCTGACGTGCGACTGCCTTCTTCCAAGAGGCAAGAGTGTAAATGAGAGCAAAGCTTGTCCTTCTGACAGCAAAACGGGCGCAATGTACAATCCTCGGGGATTAATAAGGTTTATTTTTTTAAGCAAACAGCCAAGGTACCCACGGAAGCCAACTGTCTATTTTCCACTGCAGTCCCACAGGCAGCAATAGTCTGCAGACTAAAAATAAACCCTGGGTCCAGAATTAGATTGCCTCCAAATAAAAGGCCCATTCCATTGCATTCCATATTTAGCCATTTAGGGAAAACATGCCAAGAAAATGGGGGGAAGGGGAGGCCTTGCACCCTCAGGCCGCAGTATGGGCTTTTTTTTCAGTCTCCTTCATAATGTATATTGAGGAAGCAAAACGTTGAGGAAAGGGCCTGCCCTTTTGGTGCACGGATGGGAAATGCTATGGTGTGTTGTCCTACTAGAGATGGAAAGAAGTTAATTAAGGCCTTGTCTATACTGGTACGTTTTGTCACCAAAAATTGCCTTTGGTTGACAAAACAGTGAGGGTGTACACATTACAATGCAACTTTTGATGGGAAAAATGTCCATTTTGGGTGACAAAAAACATCCACCACTGCGAGAGATTTTTGTCTTTTCCCCTCCCTTTATGGCCAACAAAGATCCAGTGTTGACTCTGCTCTTTGTTTTAACTGGCTTCTGTCAGTGTCCCACAAAGCCTGCCTTGATGGTTTTGCTCAGTGGTTTGTGATCTCTGCTGCCCTGCAGGCATGCACCCCTCCCCTTTCAAAGCTCCTCCCTATGAGTGGGAAAGTTGCAGCGCAGGAAAGTGGCAGCACACACACACACAGCCTGGGTTGCATCTTGGATGTGGGCAGAGCTTTCTTCACTTGGATCAGAGCCCGGAGGGGGAAGATTGGGCACGTGCCTTCCTCTAACGGGTCTCTGAGAACTATGCCCACAGGATGACACATGTGTGACCAGCAAGTAAAAGAGTCTGCTCTGACTCTGAGAAGGGAGGGGTGGGCAGCTCTTTGAAGAGACGCATTATGAAGCAGGGTGGTCCGATGGGTAATCCTAGCTCTGGAAGTTGTGTGTAACCCGGGGTACAAGGCCCCTTTTGATGATGGAATCTGTCGGGGCTGCAGACTGGGCTGCCTCTGTTGGGTTGATTTCCAGAGGTAGCCCTGAGCACAAACATCAGCCTCCAGCACGACAGCCGCTTGACCCCCCTCTGTGCCTGCAGCTCTGCGAGACACGAGCAGGGGGCATGGGACATAGCAGCACCCCAAGCCAGCATGGATAGGGGCTGGGGACCCCAGTGCACCTGGATGTACCACTGATAACATACAATGGCCTATGGGGCCACAGCTCACGGAGCAGCAGAAAAACGCCTGCCCCTGTTGTCTGTTGGAAGCCTTATGCGATGGAACGGCTCCCAGCCCCTGATCCTCAAGGCCCCCCAGCCCGCCATGATGCTCCAGTCTTCCCCCCCGCTGCCCCACTGCAGGTTTGGAGCATGTAAAATCTACTAGGCGGGGTTCCCCCAGGCTCTGGTGTGTGAGGGGAATGTGAAGAGTGTCTTTCTGCTTCTCAGTCCAGAGTCACGTCAGTGAGGTTGGTTGGTTTGTTTGTTTGTTTCTCTCTGGAGTGTGGCCCCCAATTGATTTTTCTGTGAGTCAGTGGCCCCCGATCCAAACAATGTTCCCCACCTCTGCTCCAGAAGTTGAGTCCCTTAGATTTTTCCAAACAGGATGCAATTGGAACTGGCCAATGTCTCTGTAGAAACATGGGTCATGTCCGTCACGCTAGTCGTAGGAAGAGATCAAAGTGCCACGCAAAGGTGGCAAGAAGTATTATCCCCATTGTAGAGGTGGGGAAACTGAGGCACAGTGCGGCAACATGCCTCACCCCTAGTTGATTAGCAAGGTTCCCTCTGTTTTTTCCGTCCGTGTGCAGAATACATTTTGTGTTGTGCGCCCAGCCGTGCACCGCCAGTAGAAATACCTGCTGCCAGCTGTGGGGGCTCTGCTAATCAGCTGAGCTGCATTTGAATCTCTCCTGGGTGGCTGCCCAAGCCCTCAGCTTACAGGGAACACGGGTGAGCAGCTCTGTGGCAGAGCGCGTAGTAGAAGCCACGTCTCTGGCCAGCAAGAGCTGAGATCCAAGCCCTGCAGCCTGCCCACAAACAACAGCTCCCTCCTGCACGGAGCACAGCTTGTCCTTGTGCTTAGCAGTGACTATTACGCTGAGCTGAAATAACTTATTTTAAAGAAAGGATTGGGGGGAGGGGAGGATAGAAAAAACCCCACAGCCCTAACACTGAAATTGAATCACAATTGTTCTCTAGGGATCTGACGCCTGAATATTCCCATAACCTTCTCATAATGCATTGCTCCTGGCAGGCCTCAGGAGAGAGAAATTAATAGCTAACAGCAAGCAGGCAGGGTACAGATCCTGCCCCTCCAATTCCCAGGGGCATATACATTCTAAAGATACTTTTCCTTTACATCCAGGCCAAATAATCCCTATTTCAACATACAAAAAAAGGCACAGAGGAGGCAAAGAGGGTTTGTGCCAAACAGGAAATATTCAATAAATGTTTATCCCCCAACACAATGGTGGGTTTTCTAAAGCTTCAGTGCTGGGCGGTTTTTTTCTACATTGAAGGCACCAAGGGTCTGTTCTTTAATCCCTCCCCGTCTTTGGATGATCAAGAAGCTGGTCGTTCATGCGACCTGCTCTGTGGTTGAACGTTGCGAGGCAACATCCGGGCAAAAGTCCTGATCCTGGATCAAAGAGCAGTTCTGCTATGGATGTCGGTGGGAACAGGAGTGGGACTGTTTTACAGTAAGCAATGCAGCATCCATGGTGTAGGTGGCCCAGGAGTAGAGCGAGCGAGGTTCAAGTCCCTTCTCTGCCTCAGACTCCCTGTGTGACCTTAGGCAAGTCACTTAGCCGCTCTGTGCCTCAGTTTCCCCATCTGTACCATAGGGATAACGACTCTCCCTCCCAGAGGAGAAATATATTAATGATTGGGAGATGCCCACATGCTGTGGTAAGTCCCTAAGAGGAGCTGGTTTTACTGCCTCTCCGTGCCATTGTGGGGTGGGGTTGGGTCTGCGGCCATGAGCTAAGAGGGTCTGAGCTCAGTCAGAATTTGTATGGGTGTTGCCTCTTCAGAACAATAAAGATTCCTGTCAGGGACGGTACTAGTGGTTCAGCAGAGGATGCTGGTCCCGAAAAGTCGATCCTGAGCCAATGCCACATTGTGCTAGAAGAGGGTCCTGTGTGTACAGAGGGGCCATCTTTCTCATCATATGCAAAACCTAAGCTCTGATCACTCAGGGTGAAAGATCCGATGACACCTGTTGAGGCGTGAAAGCGGGTGACCCTCACGACCGGACCAAATTCCTGCCCCAACCTATTGTGAAGTGTTGCTTGACGGTGTTAATCAGATGCTACGTTTGACCCCAGAGGTGGCTGCATTTCAGGGAGACGGCACAATTCTGAGGTGTGCACAGAAAGCCCAAACCCTGCCTGCAATTACCGTAAATTGGATGCTCATCATGCACACCGATCAGGCACAACACCTTGAAAACTTGGGCTTGAAACAGCCTAAGCCCCATTCTTGTAAATCTCAAGGGAATGCCTCACACACGGAGCCGGGCATGCTAGTAAAACTGTTGTCAGCCCTCTTCAAATGGAATTGAAAACTCCAGGGCTCCCCACGCTTTGGGGAGAAACAGCGGCCTACTCAGGTCCGTTTAAGGCAGGACATTCCTGGCTGGGTCCCTATGTTACTTTTAGGCCCTGAAGAAATAGCCCATTTCCAAACCCCGGCGTCTCTTTTTCTTCTCTCCCAAGCAGAGTTGCTGCGTCTCTCCAAGGTCGTCCCCCCCCGGCCGCCTCTATCAGAGAAGATGTGAAAAAATAAATCCATCTGGATGCTGTTTCCAAGCCAGGCCCCAGGCCCGGCGGCGAGGAGCCAAGAGGAGAGCGCCTGTGAAACACCAACGTGGGAGTGGAAGACGCTGTGACAAGGAGGCTGTGAGAAAGGCTGGCGTTTGGCAACGCTCCCTGCCTCCGTGTGCGAGTGGCTCCCCCCCCCCCCCCGTCACGTGCTGGGAACGAGTTAACGGCTTTCCGTGAAGGCAGCGTGCGGCGGAAGCCATCGGGGACGGTGTGAATCAGGGCCGAGGAGGAAATGAAGGGCAGAAAGAGAAGGAAATGATGAGAAACGGAGTATTCTGGCTGCCGGCTGAGGGACGAGTACTGCCTGGCCGTGGGAGGGGAGAGCTAGTGGGGGGCAGACCACGGCTGTGCCCCTCCCCGGCTACCCGAGGGCACCAGGTATTGTGAAGCTGAGCAAGTTTAGGCTTAGCCGGTGGCCAAAAGGCGACGCTTCTCCCTGCCGCCCCTTTCCGGAAGTACCCATCGTTGCTTTGAGGCAGGGATGAGTGCGAGCGGCCCAGCTTGGAGCCAGCAGGCGGCTCCCAGCATCACTTTAACCCCCAGCCTGTTGTCCTGGGGGGGCCTTGTTTTCTGAGACTCCCACCACTCCAGTCGATGCCAATGGGTGTAGTTGGTGCCGGAGGAGGTGGGGGGATAATGTGTATTTTGGGGGTGCTGAGAGCTATTCAGCCAAACTGTAAACCCTGGATAGAATGGAAGCCCCTTCAAGCCAGGGGGTGCTGCAGTACCCCTCTCCCCGCACCCCAAATTCCAACACCTGTGCTCCGTGCTCCTCACCCCAGAAACTCAGGCCTGCCGGGATCGGTGGCAAAGTAGGAGACCAATTGCTCCCCAGTTTAGGTGTGGGGGGGGGGGTTGGAGCTCATCCCTTTCTCGGGTCAGTGTTCTGCTTTAAATATCCTCCGGGTGGTTTGCATCAGCGACAGGCTATGAAGTCAGCGAGTGTTCTGTCCTTTGCTTCATCCTGCACTAGCTCCAGCTCCGAATCCCTTTACCCGACGCGCCCTTGATTTTTGCCGGCCCAATGTGTGGGGGAGGAGAAGAGCCGATTTCCTGCTTCCCAGGCCTGTGAACGCTTACTTATGACTCTCAGGTTTTCCAATCAAACGTCCACGAAGGTGGGGGGGAGACGGGAGGAGAAGAATGCTCCCACGCTGTGTTAAAACGCCCCTCGACCGGCTCTCGGGCGGCAGAACACGAGACAGTTAAAACCTGGCCCCGAGGGAGTTAACCTTCGGGTTTGGAGAAGGCATCTCCAGCCTTGCAAATACAATCGGCCAGGAAATAAACAAGCGCTTGTGTTTGTTTCATTGCACAACTGGAAAAGAATAGGATTTCCTCCGGCTTCGCGGAGCCGGGGGCTCCCTCGTCCCTCTAGAAAAGGGGCAAGTGCCATGAACGGAGGGCTCTTCTCTCGTTGTTTGCTGGAGAAACATGTCAGGCCTCTGCGCTGTGCATCATTTACATTGTCCATTGAGAATATCCCATGAGATGGAACAGTAGAACGTGGTTCCCTGAGATACCTGATTAGTGCAGCTGTAGCCGCTCTGGGCCTCATTCAGGATCAGAGCTCCACAGGTGAGCGACTAAACACATTGTAGAATAGTAATAGTAATACGTCGTGTCTCCTGCTCTGTGGGGTGTGTCTATATCGGCGTGATCTTGTGCCAAAGCCACAACTGCTCTTGTGCAAGAGACCAGTGTAGACATGAATTTCTTGTGCAAGAGAGTGTCTACACTGGCACGGATGCTCTTGCGCAAAAGCACATCTCTTGTGCAAAGTCACATGCCAGTGTAGACGCTCTCTTGCGCAAATACTTTAACGCAAGAACTCTTGCGTTAAAGAGTATTTGCGCAAGATCATGCCAGTGTAGACACAGCCAAAGTGTTTGCACGTTAAAGCTCTGATCCTACAGTGAGCTCCGGGCAGGTGACTTCTATGTGCCCCTGCCTGATTCCCATGGGAGGTGGGTATCCTAGGCAGGGGTCCAAACATTTTCCCCAATGCTCCCCAGTAGCAGGCGGAGTTGCAGAAATGTGGACTGGTTGACAGGAGATTTGCAAGTCCTAGGGAGCTATCTTTGTAAAGCGCTCGGAGGTCTTTGAAGGAAAGGTCCGGAATGGTGAGCTCAAAGTATCATTGCAAAGCGATAATGCTTTCGGCTGTCAACGGAGTTTACATGGTTTTAAATCTCATCAGAATAAACAAGGTTGCTCTTTTTATCAGTGCAATCTTACTGAAGTTGAGCCGGCAAACCTCGGATTCCCTCCTGTTTGATGCCATTCATGTCAAAACAACTGCACCGGATGAGTGCAAGGAATATAAACGCCAGGAAAATCGCTATGCGGTGGGCCCCTTGGGTGTATCTAGACTACAGGGTTTTTTTTTAAAAAAACTTTACCTGCATGTAGATTGCTGCCGCGTTCTGTCGACAGTAAATCGAAAGAACACGGCGGTTTTGTCGACGGCGGTAAACCTCATTCTACGAGGAAAAACGCCTTTTTTCGAAAGTCATCTTTCGAAAAAAAGGGCTATTGCATGAAAACAGGGCTTTTTCGAAAGAGAGCATCTGGACTCTCTTCCGAAAAAGCGAGCCGCTTTTTCGAAAAATCTTCTGGTTGTCTAGACGCTCTTTTTTCGAAAGAGGCTTTTTCAAAAGTTACTTTTAAAAAAAGCTTGTAGTCTAGACATACCCCTTGTGACACCAGAAAGCACCTTCCTGGTAGTCTGACCATCACATCTGTCTGGCAGGTTTCTTCAGATCCTCTCTGAGAAAGCAGAGCCACAGAACAGAGAGGATAAGGCAGGCACAGAGGCTGTGTCTACACAGAACAGTTTAAAGCACAACCACAGCAGCACTTTAATGTGAAAGCATGACCATGGCACAAGTACCAGGAGAGCTGCATACTATGCAAACCACTCCCACAAGAGAAGTAGCTCCCGGTGCAGTAGCCTAGGTGACACTGGTGCTTTACTTGTTTTGTCACACCCTTGAGCCAGAAACCCATCACCCTGCCTGCCCCAGGTAAATGCCCTATCCCCTAGGCCACACAGGAAGCCACCCCACCCCCTCATATTTTCAGGGCATCCTATATCCCACCTTTCACCAGGGCATACTGTATGTTGGTTATCTTCCCTCCCCCTGGGTAGCCAGGAGTAGAACCCCCCACCCTGTCTTCTGCAGGCAAACACCCTATGCCCCAGGCCACACTAGAACCTACTCCACCCCCTTCACTTTCAGGGCACTGTAGAGTGCCGGTGTAGACATGGCCTAAGACACAGAGGTGCCCCAAATTTTCAGTGCCCTACGTGGCTGCGTGTTGCACGTATGGGGCAGAACAGCACCGCGCCCGCCCCTACCCCCACAAACCATGTGAGTTCTCCTGACCCCTTGCTCTCACTGGAAACAGCAGGCTTCTCCAGCCATCAAGTTCAAGGAGCCCAAAGATTTGTTTAAAGGTGAGGCAGGACCATTGTCACTATGACGCACACAGAGCAAACGGAGACTTTCCGGTGCAGAGGGGATGTGACTTCTCTCAGCGTCACGCCGTGAGTCATAAGAGCTGGGAATGAATGAAGACTCGGGGGAGGCCTGGTCGGGCTGGTGTTTCATCAGCTGCTTTGGAAGTCTTCATGCAGAGCCAGGTCTGGGCTGGAAGTGGGAAATGGACACCATGTGGTTTTGGATTGAACCTCAGATTAAAAACTGCAGGGTTTGCAGGTCCCAGGGTTTGTGACTAACACTCTTCCAGCTCCTGCCCAGTGCTGGCTTTTTGCTGGTGACTCAGCGTTCTGTCTGTACAGTGCCAAGCACAACAGGGGCTGCTAGATGTTACTGCCACGAATTATTAATTATTAGTAGTAATTAAGACTGTGTGTAAGCCACACTCTTTCTGGGTGTGGACCACTGTCCCGTGGAGTGACACTTAGGGTATGTCTACACTGGCACCCTCTTTCGAGAGAGGGATGCAAATGCCATTGAGCGAAATTGCAAATGAAGCACGGATTTGAATTTCCCACGCTTCATTTGCATAATCGCAGACCGCCGCTATTTTGAAATATCCTATTTCGAAATAACAAACGCTGTGTAGACACGGTTATTTTGGGAAAAAACCTTTCCTCCAAAATAACCAGTAAACCTCAATGTATGAGGAATAAGGGTTATTTCAGAAGAAGGGTTTTCTCCTGAAATATCTGCGTCTACACAGCATTTGTTATTTCAAAATAGGGTATTTTGAAATAGCCGCGGTCCGCGATTATGCAAATGAAGCATGGGAAATTCAAATCCGCGCTTCATTTGCAATTTCCCTCTCTTGAAAGAGGCTGCAAGTGTAGACATACCCTTAGACCCCCTTACAGGGAGAGAGAGTAGGTCTACATTGCAGAGTTTTTCCAGAAAAACAGCTGTTTTTCCAGAAAAACTACACTTACGTCCACACTGCAATTGCGTTCTTTCGACAGAACGCAGAGGTTTTTCTGACAGCAGTAAATTTCTTTCTACGAGGAAGAAGCCTTTTTCCGAAAGACCTCTTTCGGTAAAAGGCATGTGTGGACGAGGAAGAGGGTTTTTTTTTTTTTTCAAAAGAAGAGGCCTCCAGGAAAAAGCACAGGTGCCCTAGTGGCCACTCCATCCACAGGAATCAGAACTTAAATGCGAGATAGCATCCAATGAATGTGGACGCTATCTTTCAAAAAAGCACATCACTTTTTCATAGTGCTTTTGCTGTGTAGACGCTCTCTTTCGAGAGAAGTTTTTCCGGAAGGTCTCTTCTGGAAAAGCTTCTTCCAAAAGAAGCCTGCAATCTAGACATAACCAGAGAATGAGTTTGCTCTGCAGCCTTAGTTGAGAGTGAGGTGCCTTTTAGCTCATGCACAAAGCTCCTTAGGTCCCAGGGTCGGTTCCACCTGTCGGCATTACACATGCACTAATTTCTTTGATAAGAATGTGTTTACATTTAAAAATGATTATGGGAAAAAAACCCAAGGGCTACGTCTACACTGGCATGATTTTCCAGAAATGCTTTTAACGGAAAAGTTTTCCGTTAAAAGCATTTTCAGAAAAATCATGTCTAGATTGGCAGGATGCTTTTCTGCAAAAGCACTTTTTGCGGAAAAGCGTCCGTGGCCAATCTAGACGTGGTTTTCCGCAAAAAAGCCCCGATCGCCATTTGCGCCATCGGGGCTTTTTGGCAGAAAACAGTACTATGCTGTCTACACTGGCCCTTTTGCGCAAAAGTCTTTTGGAAAAAGACTTTTGCCCGAACGGGAGCAGCATAGTATTTCCGGAAAAGCACTGATGATTTTACATGAGATCATCAGTGCTTTTCCAGAAATTCAAGCGGCCAGTGTAGACAGCTGGCAAGTTTTTCCGCAAAATCATTTGATTTTGCGGAAAAACTTGCCAGTCTAGACACAGCCCAGGAGTGCTGTCAGAGCATTTGACTTAGGTAGCTAAGATGCCAACCTTTGTTAAAGACGATCGGAACCCTGATATTAGGCTTTTGGTTGTCATTTGAAATAGGAAATACGTTAATGAAACAAAATAAACAAATACCTTTTCAGCAAAAAAGTGTGTGCCTTGGGGAGGATCCCTACTCGTTATGAGCCGAGCTGCTCCATTGTACATCTTTCATTTCCCTGATGCAATGGTACCTTTGGAGGCTGGTCTTCCAGCTTCAGCGGGTGTAAACAGGGTTAATGGAGCTGTGGTTATGGCTTTGTGCTGCTGTAAAAATCTCTGGAGTGCAGCTGGCTAGTGGGTTCCATCCTGCAAGGAATGGAGGGTGCTCAGAACTTCCTCAGACAGGGCCATGGCGGAGATGAATGCTGGGAGCTTGTGTGGAGTGTTGTCAGGAAAATCTATGACAAATGCTTTTTTTTTCTGCCGAGATTGCATTGGTAAGTGATACATCCTTTCCTTACTGCCGCGACAGGAAACCTTTGTGAGTGGTTTATTCTACTTTTATTTTGTTATTATTAAATCTGTGCGTGAGGGATTCTACTTTCACACCAGGGGTTACACTTTGTAATTGTTTTAACATGTTCGCTGCCACCATTGTAAATTATAGTAGGAACAAGAAACCAACATATGTTGCTGGTCATGTTGAATCCCCAGGGCTCCTTAGCGGTATGATTAGCAGCCTCTCTCATTATGAAAAGTGAAACAGTTCTTAAATTCTTATTTATTTATGAAGTCATAGTTGAACTTCACTCAGCTCCTACAGTGGAAATGTGCCGGTCTATTTCATTTGCTCTAGAAAGTCAGTTTCAGGCTCTCATATACTGGGCCAAGTCTACTGTATCTGGGTTCACCGTATTGCAGGGAAATGGCTCCATCTAAGCAATTAAAAAAAAATCAGTTCTCATGTTAAGGAAAAAGTCACACAAAGAAATAAATCTGTATATCGGGCCAGCTCCCGAGGTGCTTATTTTAGGAATTTCTCTCAATTCTATTGCGAGTAGAGTGAGATTCTGTGCTTTTCTAACAGCTTGTGTAGTCTTTCCTTCCACGCCTTCTCAGCTTTTGTTTTTTGTTTGTTTTTTGTTTGTAGGATGTTTCTAGCCCTGATGGTTGCTGAGTCAACCTTGAAAATGTGACCTGAATGTACACTAGAGCTCAAACCAGCTGGCAAAAGTAAAAAAAATCACGATATTTAAGCCAAACGCATGTGGTTGGCGGGGCGAGGGGGCGGGTGTTTGTTTTTTGGAGGCCTGACCCATCCTACTCAGGGCTGGCACTATTTTGTTCAGGGCTTGCTCTCACCACTGACTCAAAACATCCTGCTGGAATTCTGAGCTGTGCCTCCCGAGGGAACAGCTGAGGAGGGGCGGGGCAAAATGAACGCTCCCTTTGCAACCTTGGGATTCTGGGTTGTGCCCAAGGCTAACGCATCCTCTGAGCATCCTAGAGAGCCTTCTGAATCTCTCTCGCCAGTGGTGGGCAGCCAGGGCCCATTGGTGTTGTATGTGTGGCCCACGAGACGTTTTGTTTCCTGTGGCCCACGCCCAGATTCCGCTGGTTTCCATCGGCGTCGTTTTTTCCCTACCCGTCTTACTAAAGTGACTTGCACATAAAGCCAGGGCCGGTGCCCCGAGGTGTGGGCTGATTGGTCACAACACTGTCTGTGAGAGCCGGGTGCTCCCTCTCCAGCCAATCACAGTGCTGCTATGGTTCCGTCGGCACCCCTTGCAAATTCTAGCTATGCAAGCGCACTACGCAAAACTCCCCTCTCCCGGGAGACTGTCTTGGCTACGACAATCTTGTGGCCCACTCACTAGCCACTTTTGCCCTCTGCCTCACAGCCCTGCCTTTTACCCCCATAGTGGGGTTTTTGAGGTGGTCCATACAGAACTGCTGACAGGAACCTAATAAAGATCTAGGGTATCACAAACTCCCCTGTCTTCTGGTGGTATAGCCCCACCAGCTCTGTGCTGCTGCCGCAGCCTATCCGTGGAGTGGGAGACAGGGCAGAATCCCAAACCCTCCCGACAGCTGCAGAAGGAACCATTCCCCCGAGAATGGGGGTGTCACACCCTAGCGGATTTGGCTCGCTGTGAATAGCAACTTATGAGGCGTTTATCTCAATATTACAAGAGGTTAAGGCAGCAAAGTGTTTCTGGCAGAGTAAATATAGTTTGTAACATTTTTTTTTAGTCCGATCCCAGGCTTTGTCTGTTTAGATTGTTTTCTTTTTTTGGAACCAGTGCATAATGGCTTCCTCCCAAAATATTCTTCTTTCTGCTCCACTCTGACCTGATGGCTCACATCAGCGAACAGTCTCTGGGCTGGAAAAGGCCAACCCCACACAGATGCTGTGACTTTTTCAGGGCAAAATTTACCAAAATGGGAATGAAACATATAGAAATGTTTGGCCTTGGCAATGGCAAACCATTAACTGAGGCATTGTGGGCCATATTCAGATCTCTTTTAGGGCATGTCTACACTAGGAAACTTATTTCGAAATAACTAAAATCGATTTAATAACTGCCAATTTAACAAAATCGAAATAGCATGTCCACACTACAGGGAAGCCTCGAAAGTAGTCTGAGGCAGGTGCTATTAATGCGGACATGCTACCTCAACTTAGAGCCCTAGAAAGCACTGGGGAGTAATTAATTCAAATTACTCTGGGGAGCACTGGAGCGTCCACACTACCGTTCAGAGTTGTTGACTCAAGTTCCACGACTTGAACTCGAGTCCGACTTAAGTCGCCTAGGTGACTCGACTTGAGACTTGACTCGGGTTCATTGTTTGTGCCTTGAGACTCGACTTGAGACTTGCTAATTTTGTTAAATCGACTTGGTGAAAAAATTGTCCGCAAATGCCGATATTGATGGCTTGTACAAAAGTGACTTGACATTTTTAAAATTAAGACTTGAGACTCGACTTGGGACTTGACTCGAAAGTGACTTTAGGGACTCAAGACTCAACTTGAGACTTGAACTGTAGAGACTTGAGACTCGACTTGGACTTGACAATGACGACTTGAAGACAACACTGCTACCGTTATTTCAAAATAACTATTTCAAAATTAGCGTTATTCCTCAAGGAAAGCAGGAGAACAGATTTCAAAATAAGCAGCCCATTATTTCAAAATAACGGGCTTGGTAGTGTAGCTATTCCCCTTATAAAATCGACTTTAGGGAGGTTATTTCAATATAACTTCCTAGTGTGGACCAGGGCCTAAAGTGAAGTTAAATCTAGATTTATGGGCTAGATCCTCAGATTTACACCATTTGAGGATTTTTAGCCTGATGAATTTGCACCAATGTAGAATCTCTCTCTCTCTTTGTTGTTGTTGCTTGTTTTGAAGATGGTAAACCAAGCAGTTAAAAAAACCCACTCTCTGTTCATCACCTGCTGCTCATCTGACTTTCTTGGCAATTTTCTTTTGTGTAAATATTTCTTTATTGCAGACTCAGTTTATCTGCTGACTGGAAATGCTCGCCCGGCGCATTTTTAAAATCTTGCATACGTTATGCAACACAAGCACCTGGGTTTACATTGTAGCAAGGGAGGTTTAGGTTGAACATCAGGAAAAACTTCCTGCTTGTCAGGGTGGTTAAACACTGGAATAAATTGCCTAGGGGGTTTGTGGAATCTCCATCACTGGAGATATTTAAGAGCAGGTTAGACAGACACCTGTCAGGGATGATCTAGATCAGTGTTTCTCAACCAGTGGTACAAATACCTTTAGGGGTACTTGAGAGAAGTCTGGGGGGTATGTCCACACAACTGAAATTTGTAGAAAACTGAAGTTTTGTTTTAAGTTTTACAGCGCTTTATTATTTTTGTACTTTTTACACCCAAAAATTTCATCACCTGCCTGGCTCCGAGTAAGTTGTTTAAATAAATGGGTTGCAATGGTAGAACATTTTTTTGTGTGTCTGAAAACTCTGTAGGTACTGGGGGTACTTATACATTTTTTTTAAAGGAGTACTTTATGAAAAAAGATTGAGAAACATTCATCTTGATGGTGCTTGGTCCTGCCGTGAGGGCAGGGGACTGGACTGGATGATCTCTCGAGGTCCCTTCCAGTTCTTTGATTTTATGATTTCTTGGTTTTGGTTTATTTATAGGCATTTCTGTGATGCCCATCTCCAGAGCAATGGTGAGGATATTCGAGGGACTCTTCTGTATTCTCTCTCTGATGTTGAATGCAAAGATGTCAGCAAAGGTAGAAACTGAAAGGCAAAAGGAGCCTTTCAAGGTCCAATTAAATGACAGCCAGTAAACAATTAGGCATTGAGGAACACTTGGCCTGCCAAGTTAGAGGATGTAATCCTTTGCAGCTCTTTCATGAGTATCCCTCTCCCTCCCCACATAATCCTCTTGCCGAAAGATCAATATTTTCCTCAATGTGTTTCTTAACCTAAGACTTTCAGTAGATCTCACTCTTCTCCTAAAACCTCCGTTCCAGCCCCAACAGCTGGCCTTGTGTGTGTGCCCAGCCAAATCAAAGCTAAGCATCACCCAGGACAACAGATGGCCAACCATGGGTCATGTGATTAGCATCTGCTGCATGACTAGATTAACCAAACTACAGCAGGCCCGCAGTGGTTTCTGGTGTTGATGCATTGCCACCAATTCTTTGGGACTGTCCCTCTTACACTTATTCCCCCCCCCCCCCGGGCAAATAAATCTGCTCGCTAAACTTGACAGCGATCACGTTTCACAAGACCAGCATCGCTTGAGAAGTTTAGTGCTTGGTCCTGCCAGGAGGGCAGGAGACTGGCCCAGATGACCTCTCGAGGTGCCTTCTAGTCCTACAATCCTGCGTTTCTCTGCTTCCAAATGGTTTGTTTGAAGATCTGGGCGGTCGTGCTCTTACACAAAAAAATTTGCACAGCTCGGCTTTCCAGCTGTTCCATCTAGAGCAGGGGTTTTCAAACTACGGGTCATAACTCAGGACTAGGGGGTGAAACGTCAGGTGCTGGGTTTCCTTGCTGCAGGGGGATCAGGTGAGCAGTGGGGGAGACTGCACTGAGCCCCAGATGTGGCCGGCAGCAGCCTCGGCCGCTTGGTGAGGGGGGCGGGAGTGCACAGGGCTCCACACACTGCCCTTGCCCTGAGCACTAGCTCTGCACTCCCGTTGGCGGGGAACCTGCAGCTGGCTGCTTATGGGGGCAGCAGGATCTGCGGTGCCTGGAGAGGCAGGAAGCTGCCTTAGCTCCCCTATTGCACCGCTGCCTGGGAGCCACTCTAGGTAAGCCCCTCCTGCCCCAACCCTGACCCTCCCCCCAAAGTCGGAACCCCCACCCCTGCAGGCCAAAGCTCTCATCCTCCGCCTCACCTGGGAGCTCCCACTTCAATCAAATGATGTTGGGTTTGAAATGAAGTTTGAAACCTGCAGCTCTCGCAGATGATACCCAGAAACATGGGTGCGTCTCATCTCTCTGCAGCGACATTAAAGGAGCTGCAAGTCGCTGGCAGCTGCTTTTGCGGAAAAACTTGCCAGCTGTCTACACTGGCCGCTTGAATTTCCGCAAAAACACTGATGAACTCATGTAAGATGGTCAGTGTTCTTGCGGAAATACTATGCTGCTCCCGTCCGGGCAAAAGCCCGCGTATGCAAATGAGTTTGCGCAAAAGGGCCAGTGTAGACAACGCGGTATTGTTTTGCGCAAAAAAGCCCCAATGGCGATCGGGGCTTTCTTGCACAAAACCGCGTCTAGATTGGCACGGATGCTTTTCTGCCAAAAGTGCTTTTTCGGAAAAGCGTCCGTGCCAATCTAGACGCTCTTTTCCACAAATGCTTTTCACGGAAAAGCTTTTCCATGAAAAGCATTTGCAGAAAATCATGCCAGTGTAGACGTAGCCTCTGTGTGTCTGCGTACGCGGGGGTCCAGCCGTACATGCTTAGCCAGTACAGGCTGCCGGGCGCCCTTCCCACTAGGCAGCAACCTGAGTTCACCTACAAGTGCTCAAACATGTTACGAACCTTGGGCCTTGTTTTCCAAGCTGTTTACTGGGGGCAGGAGGGGGCCGCCCTTCCCCTTTTGGACTCTTCCTGGTGAGTGTGTATGTCCCTCTGCCTGGAGGCCAGGCCTTCCCCAGCAAGTCACAGCATGCAGGCTACCAGCGGGGAAACTGCATTTGAAATCCAGGGGCTGATTTGCAAAGGCTGCCTGGGAGACTCCCCCATTGGTGCTGCCGGCATTAGTTTAATGGCTGTGGGGTTGGGGTTTTTTTTTTTTAGCTTCTTTTGTTGCAGGGGTGAGGCTGCACCCCTCCATGGATCGATGGGGAAAGCAGATCTTCCGACGACAGGCCCGGGACATCTTGCAGTGGTCAGAGAAAGGGCACGAAGCCCCCAGAGGCCCCACTGTGATATTGCTTGTGGGCCAGCTGAGGCTTTTCCTCAGGGCCGGCCCACAACATTTTGACACCTGAGGCGGGAAGCTCAAAAGACACCCCCATGCCCCTTCACTGGGGCCAAACTTTGAAAGGTCTCAATTCTCTGGGTCCCAGTGGCGCCCCCCCCCCCCCCCCCCCCCCACACACACACAGTCTCGCATCTGAGGCGGCCGCCTCAGTTCACCTCATGGTAAGGCCGGCTCTGCTTTTCCTTTCAAACAGGGTGAGCGTGGGACGCAGCAGGCAGATGCTGGTTAAGACAATAGGCCGCCCCCTCGCCAAAACTCGCTGACCCCTGCGTCCGCATAGAACAGGAGTTCTTCACTGGGGCAGAGGGGGCGCATCGGACTTTCTGAGGTCTCAGTGGTTGCGGTGGAAGAGGGGTGTGGATACGGCACGAAGGCACAGCCCAGGTTTGGACAGCCTAGACAGCTGCCGAATTTGCATCCTGCTTGAGCAGCCCCCGGTGGGGTCTTGAAACTGCTCTTGGGGAACAAGTGGAAAAGGTCGAAGCGGTCAGTGTCTCTGACCGATGGAGTGTACGACAGCTGTGCCCTGGAGGGCACAAATTGAGTGGAAGGCTGTCCGAGCCCAAGGGCGTGCAATCTCAACGGTCAAAGGCCGGCAGGAGGAAAAGTGAGGAAGTGACTTGCCCATGGCCTGGGACAAGGCTGGATCTCTGGGCTCCCAGTTCAGTGCCTTATCTGCCTCTCTGTAACCTCCCCACTAGACTTCATGGAACCTCTCCAGCGTGGGCGGCCGGTGTCACGGGCAGGGGAAGGCCAGGCCTTCCCAAACTCCCTCACGTGGCCCCGCTCAGACTCCACCCGAGTTCCCCCAGCCAGCAGTTGTGGCACCTTCCCCCAGCCGGCAGGGGTCTTCCAAGCACTGGGGCTGCTATGGCCATGCTGTGCTGGGGCTGGAGACTTGGCTATGGAGAGGGTGGTGGGGAAGAGGGTGGGCTTGTTGCTGAGGGGTCTGGCTGGTGGTGGCAGCCCCAGGGCTGGAGGGAGAGGGGGGCTCAAACCCTTGACCTCTGGAGACAGGTACCTTATCCACTGCACCACTGGAGTAGCCCCCAAACCTCCCTAAATTCTGGGCCCCCCTTATCCGTTTCATGTCCCAAGGGTGCCAGGTCCATCCATCACCAAAGTGGTGGTGGTTGTCCAGGGAGGGGCGGGTGCGAGGGGGCGGGGCGCAGTTCTCCTCTCTGGGGCAGGCCTGGGATGCATCACCCCCAGCTCTCTGGAGCAGGCTGGCGCCACGTCACTGGCTCCTGTTCTGGGGCGGGCTGGGGCTGCACTATCCCAGGCTGGGGGGCTTCTCTGGAGCAAGAACTTGCAGCGGCCACTGTGTGTGGGGGGTGCAGAAGGGGTGGGCCTGGGGGGCTGGCCTCTCCAAGCCATGGGTCACCCACTGCCCATGCTCTCCAGGCCTCAGTTTCCCCCCACACTTAGTTTTCTCCCTCCCAGGGCTGTGGGGGGACCCCATTCGTTCACATCATTCAGGCGGCCCGAGGTCCCTGACTCCCAGGTGTTGGCTGACAGCTACTAGGACAACCAGCGTCGGCGAACCTGGCGTTCCCTTTGCCGGATGAAGGATTACTTGCCATTGGGAAAAACCAAGGACCCTTCCACTCCAACCTAGCAGGAGCTCACTGGTCATGCGCAACCCTACAATAACAAACCAGCGCAGGCAGCCTGAGCAGTGGAAGCAACCCACCAATGGGAGACATGTCGCTTTAGCACATTGCTCAGCCATGAAGATAAGACAGGACTGGGCAAGATGTGGCCCGGGGATCCGGCCCACCTAACACTTTGATCCATCCTACAGGCTGCATCTGGCCCCTTTCTATTTATATCCTGCTGCCCATGCGACCGACTTTCCAGGTGGTGGCTCAGACAGCAGGATCCTGTTTAAATGGCTCATGGTCGCAGTGACCCTTCGGCAGGAGCTGGAGCCGCAAGCCTTTTGGGGCCGGGAGTCCTTTATGGTGTTTTAAATGCAAAGCCTCTGGCCCCAGACAACTCTGGGGGGAGGCTAGTCTGCAGCCCCGCCCCTTCCACCCTGGCTCCACCCCTTCTGGTGGATAGATTGATGGAGGTTAGGTCCATCAATAGCCATTAGCCAGGGTGGGTAGGAATGGTGTCCCTAGACTCTGTTTGTCTGGAAATGAGTGACAGGAGAGGGATCACGTGAGGATTACCTGTTGTGATCCCTCCCTCTGGGGCATCTGGCATTGGCCACTGTTGGCAGACAGGACACTGGGCTGGATTGTCCTTTGGTCTGACCCAGTCTGGGCGTTCTTATGTTCATTAAGTGCCCCTCCCTGCAAAAATTATTGCCACCCCTGAGATGAGGGAATAGTTTCAAGGCCAGATCCCCACTAGGGTAGGTTATTACAGCTCCACTGACTTTGATGGAGTGATGCTGATGTTCACCAGCTGAGGTTCAATTTAACACCCGCATCGGTTACCTCAACAGCCTCAAAAAGGAGTTGGAGGAAAGTAATTGTCCCTTTCGGGACACTGGGACCAGCCCAGTAGGAACAAGGTTCTGTTATTCTGAAGTAAGGTCCATGTGTGGACACACTACTCTATGTCTAGACAAGCCCTACCGAATAGGACACCTAGGCTGTGTCTAAACCAGTGGTCCCCAACCTTTTGAGGTTGTCGGGCGCCAGGGGGCGTGGCCGTTCGCCCGCCGGGCGCCAGGGGGCGGGGACACTTGCGCGCCCAGGGGGCGCCCCCCCCCATAGCCACGTGCCCGGGGCCGGTGCCCCCCCGCAAGCGCCGCGCACCCGGGGCCGGCGCTCCCCCCCCCCGCAAGCGCCGCGCGCCGGGGGCCGGGGCTCCCCTCTCCCCCCTGCAAGTGCCGCGCGCCCGGGGCCGGGGCCGGGGCTTCCCCCCGCAAGCGCCGCGCGCCCGGGGCCGGCGCTGCCCCCCCCCGCAAGCGCCGCGCGCCCGGGGCCGACGCTCCCCGCAAGCGCCGCGCCATGTGCCCGGGGCCAGTCCAGCCCCGAGCACCTGGCGGGCGCATGCAAATGCCCCCGCGGGCACCGTGTTGGGGACCACGGGTCTAGACTACATGCCTCTGTTGGCAGAGGCACGTAGAATAGACACATAGGCAAAGGCAAATGAAGCCGCGATTTAAATGATCGCAGCTTCATTTACATTTACATGGCTGCCGCGCTGAGCCGACAAACAGCTGATCAGCTGTTTGTCGGCTCGCGCGCTAGTCTGGACGCTCCCCTGCCAACATCAAAGCCCTTTGTCGGCAGCCCCGTTATTCCTTGTGGGATGAGGTTTACCGGGGCTGCCGACAAAGGGCTTTGATGTCGACAGGGGGAACGTCCAGACTAGCGCGCGAGCCAACAAACAGCTGATCAGCTGTTTGTCGGCTCAGCGCGGCAGCCATGTAAATGTAAATGAAGCCGCGATCATTTAAATTGCAGCTTCATTTGCCTTTGCCAAAAAAACAAATCTACATGCCTCTGCCGACAGAGGCATGTAGTTTAGACGTACCCCTATAGAGCTCAAGGAAAGTCCTGCAGTCTCTTAACTCGCCCCTGCTGATGCCAGGCTGGGCCGTCCCCTGCACATTGAGATGGAGAAGTGGGAGGCTGTCATCATGCTCTGATTAGTGAGACATTAAGCCTGGGACTGTAGCATACGCAATAAACCCCTACTCTTTTGTACGGCCTCAACAGTGCACAAACTAGCGTCTGAGTAACCCCCAAGGCACCGCACTCCTTCCCACCTTCTCGCAGGGCGATTTTCCTGTTAGAACTTTGGGTTTTTTTAAGTTGGAGCCGCTGTCAGAGGCCCCAAGACATGAAAAGCTGCTGCTGAGATACCAGCTGTCGGCCTTGATTAAACAGTGACCCCATTTATCTCCCATTGGCTTTGAAGCTGGGTTGCTTGGGTGCCAGTAATCAGTTGCTGAAAGCTGCCTTGTAGCGCTGGTCTTTGCCAAGTGCCCCGGGGAGCAAAGAGAGCCCACTTCCCGAGCAGGCACCGGGAGCCGAGGCAGCAGCGGCGGGATGCCCGGGACTAGGGCGCAGAGATGGCATACGTCGGAGTCTGGGCTTCTGGATCCCTTTGGCTGACTCATTTTCCCCAACTCCCAATGCTCCTCTCCCCGGCCCGTGCTAGAACATCTCCCTCTGCTCTGTTATTTTCCTCCCTCCGTCTCCCTTTATCTCCCCTGCCCAGGCTCCTAGTCACTCACCCGCACCCCTCTCCTCTGATCACCCCACCTCCTGCTGTGCAGAACGCCAGCAGCTAAAACACCGCCTGGAGCAGGCAGGGAGGGGGGGGAGAAGGAATGCAGGGGACTTGATGCCTCTTCCGCAGAGCTTTGCTACATCCTGTCCACATCAGGGTCCGGGACTGCCTTGTCTGCTTAGGCGGGATGCTCCCCTCACAGTCCTGATTCAGAAAAAAAAAACAGCAAGCAAATGGTCTGGCAGCACTTTATAGATTAACAAAACATGTAGATGGGATCATGAGCTTTCATGGGCAAAACTCACTTCTTCAGATGACCGGAGTTATGATTAGAGGATAAGGAAACTCGAAATAAATAGGAGAAGGGAAGAGGGGGGGAAGAAAGATGTTCTGTCGCCCACCCCCCTATCTCTGTGCATAAAGTATCAGCAGAAAGGGTGCTAAACCTGAGTAGATAAAGATCAAAGTCACTCAGGTTTAGCACCCTTTCTCCTGATACTTTATGCAAAGAGCTAGCGGGGTGGGCGACAGAACATCTTTCTTCCCCCCCCCCCATTCCCTTCTCCTATTTATTTCGAGTTTCCTTATCCTCTAATCATAACTCCGGTCATCTGAAGAAGTGGGCCGTGCCCATGAAAGCTCATGATCCCATCTCCATGTTTTGTTAGTCTATATAGTGCTACCAGACCACTTGCTTGCTGTTTTTTTTCTGTAACAGACTCACTCGGCTACCCCCTGAAAGTCCTGATTCAGGCTTCTCGGTGCCACTGGGATACAATTAGACATTGTGTTAGGATGCTGTTTCTCCAAGGGGCACCACACGAAGTGGAGCTGTGGTGCTGATGGATACAGGCAACTGTCTAAGCAACCACAGCTTGACAGGAGTAGGCGAGGGAGGCGGGAAGAGGTGGAGGGTGACAGTCACAATCTATAGTTTTCAAGCTGAGGAGAAATCTCACATCCAGATGAGCGGGCGGGCAGGGAGCTCAGACTGCATCATTGGTGGCATCTCCCTTTAAATGTGACAGGATGTGGCACTGAACTGATCGAGAGCTTCCTTCAAAGTTCAGGCCAGGCTCAAGGGGGAAAAAGGGGGGAAAATCTGCGGCCTTGTCGGTCTCCATGGTGATCAGATCCCAGTGAAACCATCGCCAAGTACAGGCAGAAAGCAGCCCAACCGGCCTCGAAATGCTACTGATCACCCCTCAGCCCCGTCCCTCCTCTCTCACTTGCTATTCTTGGTTACCTGCGAGGGGTCCCTTGCACACATATCCCTCTGCATGGGGTGGGAAGAGTGAGAAATAGCTCCAGCACCAGGACCAGCTCATGGCTTAGCACAAAGGTGGGGAACCTTAGACTCGGGGGTCAGATGTGGCCTCTGGGTTCCCTGGATCTGGCCCCTAAGGGTTAGGGCCCCCACCAGCACTAGGGAGCCCGTGCTGACACTCCACTCCCACCCACTCAAAAAAGGTCCCCCACCCCTGGTTTAGCATGTCAGGAAGCAGATGGTAATTTACATGGAGGCGTGAAAAAAGTGCCGATAACTTGGGGGCATTAGAGGTTTGGAGAGACTGTTTAAGGTTGACCAGCTGCTTTGTTAGCAGCTATAGCCTCTTGGGAGGAACTGAAAGCTGCCTGTGATCTTGTGTGAAGCTCTGCATAATGGGCAGAGGAGATGGTGGGGGTGCAAAAGGAAGCTGGATTTTCCCTTCCCTCCCTTCTTCCTTAGTTCTTCAGGTCCTCATCAATCCAGCTCCCATTAGGCACTTTGGGTTAGATTTTTCCCAGTGCTACTTCCAAAGCCAGGCTAGGAAGTGTAGTCGGTGTAGGCGTCGGTGCTGGTGTCCCCCAGTTCAGCCTCCCCCAAGACTACAATTCCCATAGCACAGAGCAGTCGCAAGGCTGCACCAGGAGGCAAACTCCTCTCTGGAATGAAACCGCTGCCCCACACAACCCGCCGTCCCCGGTCCTGCACTCTTCACCGGACTCCTGAGGTAAGTGACAGCTGGAACCGATTGCCTGGGAGAGGGGGGCAGGTCTGGTGGATCCTCCGCTGCCTGGACTCTTTGAGTCCCGCCTCGAGTGTCTTTCTAGGAGCCGTGCTCTAGTGCTGGCTGGAAACAGGGGGCAATTCTACGGCCTCCACCTCCATCCCATCCTCCACCTTCAGGATGATCCCCAGCACAGCCACCCCTCCCCTCCTTTCCCCAGACACAACCTGCCTGTATCAGGGTCTCGTGGGTTACGGATGTTTTTGATATGCCCCATGCAGGTTCCAGGGCAGGGCGACTGGACCCCAGGGCCTGCATGGGGTATATCAAAAGCATCTTTGAATCAAGAGATGTTACCATGGCAACGGCGGGGGGGAGGGGTATGTTTGGGACCCCTTTTCAGTTGCTGGGTCCCTGGGCAATTGCCCCCTTTTGCCGTGGGCCTGGTCGGGTCAGAGGATCATGGTGGTTCCTTCTGGCTTTGAAAGCTGCTAAGTCCATGAGCACCTCACAACCCCCCTGCTGTGCTCCCCAGTACACCCGTGGGGGACGGATACAACAGCACTTGCTTGCCAGCTGCAGCTTCCACGTCCTCTGTTCAGCCTAGAAGGCCAATCCATCCAAAAGCCAGGCCACAGTGGCAGGGAGGTGGGAGAACAGTATTACCCCTCACCAGCTTTTGGCAACAGCCACACCACCTCTGCTCCCCCAGGAGGGCCCAAAAATATATCACAATGTCACTATAGAGCATTACTTCACCCGTGTGAATCTACTCGGAGCTGGGGAGACCACCAGATCATAGAATCATAGAATAATAGGACTGGAAGGGACCTCGAGAGGTCATCGAGTCCAGCCCCCCGCCCTCAAGGCAGGACCAAGCTCCATCTACACCATCCCTGACAGATGTCTATCTAACCTGTCACTGTCCAACAAGGTTCCATCAGAACTGGTATGTTAACGGTGTCGGAATTTATCCTCCAGCCCCCGAGTTCACCTCGCCTCCCCGCTCCCGGTGTCCTCTTAACTCTGACCCCAGCTGCCTTGTTAGCCAAGGGGTGCGAGTGGGAAGCGTTGCCTGAAAGAAGAGACAGGCACATGGCACGAACAGCAGCCTGACCCCCTGAAAGGAGACAAGTCCGCTCCTGCTGGAACGAGCAAGTATCACGGGGCTGGCGAAGAAATCAGCCAGGAATCATATGATACGGGTGGGATGTGGGGCGAGCCCGATGGGAAAATACATGTTCCGCCGAAAGCGACCAGAAGTGCTCATTACTCATGCAGAACAGAGGGCCCTTTCAGGCAAGGAGCTTCTAGCCACGGGCGCAAAACCGGGCGGAAAAAGGCACTTTTCATTTCCGAACCCAGCAGTTAAAAAAAGATACCAGCCCCTCCCCTCCCCCGCCATGTGATGTAAGGAGACAGCACCTCTTGAGAGTCCTTAGTCAGGGGAAGGAGAAGGTTTCCAGCGATTTGCTGAATCCTAGAACAGGATGGGACCTGAAGAGGTCACCACGTCTAATCCCTGCCCTTGTGGACTCGGCCTCCCAATGGGCTTTTTATTTTGGCTCTCAGGAAATAAAATAAGTGAGGTATGATTTGTTCAGCATCCTCGTGTGTTCAACTGCTTTCCACAGATCATCAGCAACCACTTCCTTAAAGGGGAGACTGAGGCACCGAGCAGAGGTGGGTCTTGGCTAAGGTCACTCAAGCAGGGTCAGGGTGAGAAACCCCCCTTGCTTGCTTCCAGGCCAGTGCCTTTACCCACTGGACAATGCCATAAGGCTTAGCTCTGCCGCCTGAAGCGATGCCAGGAGACGGAAAAGAATGAAAACCAGTCTCTGCTCTGGGAAACCAAAGGCTCACATGCCTTCTTTGTAACTGGATGGTGTCACCACAGGGCAGAGTTAAGGTTATGTAAGCGTCCAAATCCTGAACCTGGATTTCTTTTCAGTTTAACCTTAACTCTGATTTTCCTGGGTTTACCTGGGTTTGTTTTGGGGACTAACATTTCGGTGCCTCTCATCGCAGCATCTCAAAGCATCTGTGTTTAAGTCTCCCAAAATTCTTGTGAGGAAGCTAAGTACCATTGAAGCCATTCACAGATGGGGAACAGAGAGAGAGAGAGAGAGATCAGGACTTTCAAATGTTAAGCCCCAAAATCTGCACATAGGAACCTAAAGCAATGGCCCAAAGCACCCATCGTTTCCACAGATGTCAACGGGTGCTCAACCATTCTGGAAATCGGCTTTTTTATTTAGATGACTTAGTGAGGATTTAGGGGTCAATTTTTAGGCACCCAGGTTTGGGAATGGCAGCCTTAGCCTTGCATAACACAGAAACATGGGCACATGTGATGAACTGGAAGGCCACAAACTGCCAACTCATCAAAGGAACATCTTCTCCACACTACATGCACTTAGACGGTGGAACTCATTGCCACCGCACGTTGTCAAAGCCAGGAACTGAGCAAGATGAAAACATGGATTTGGACAGTTATATGGACATTGGGAATATCCGGAGTTATGAGCTCAACTTCGGGAGGGCAGCTCTATGCTCAATTTGATGTCATTTCTTTGGTTATAATGCGCACTGAGCCTCAGCGGGCGGGAGGGAGAGAATGGAGGAAACACAGGGCCCTGGCATGAGGAAGAGGGTCAAAGGATTGTCATGGGGGTTGGAAAGGTGGGGAGTGAGTGAGGGATGCAAAGAGCTCCTGGGCTGTGCAAGGACGGCCACTAAACGCAAGAAAGTGTGTGACCCTTTAACCACAGCTAACGCTAACAATTTTTCAAGGGATATTATGCCTCCCACTTCGGCTAATCTCTAACTAGAAGAGTTAGGAGGGGGTCTAATGCCAGATGTGCCTAATGGGAGGTTTCTCCCGCCTTCCGGTGAAGCATGCAACTCTGTGAGAGACAGGAGCCGGGGCTACACAGAGGTCAGGTCTGATCCAATTCCCGTGTGCTCGGTGCCGCCGTTTTCCTCAGCTGTAGAAGGGGGACCCTGGATACTCCCCTCCCTGCCGCAGGCACAGGGAGCCAGGGAGTCCGTCGCTGCCTCTCCCACGCTCTGCGCATAATGATGGGCCCCCCCTTTGGCACGCAGCCCCCGGAGAGCCCAGGCGCCATTCTCCGCCGGCATATCGCTGGCTCGCTAGCGGCAGGCAGTCACCAGTCAGCCACTGACCATCAGCCCCTCTTTTGAAAGCCACTCAGCTGAGCGCGAACGGCAAGCAGCAGAGGCTGGGCAGAGGAGCACAGTCGGGGCCTGTCTCCCACAGGCCGACCGCATCTCGATCACACGCCCAGCAGGCTTGCGCGCGCGGGCATATGCTAATTGCACCCATTGTTCCCCTGCCCCGCTTTCTCTCCCCCCCCCCCCCCCACCCCAGCCTCGCCAAACGGCTCCGGCGGCAGCTCCGCAGGATTTTGCATGAGCTACCGCTCAAGGAAGCTTTGTTCAGCTCCGCTAACCTTGGCAGACGGACAAAGGGAGGATTGTCTGCCGCAATTTTGCCCTCAATTGCTTTCCCCCTCAGCCTTCCGAAGGGCACAGCCAACCAGGGCCTAGCTGACTAACATCATTAAACTCAACTCCAGGGCGAGGCTAACCGAGGAGCTGGGAGCACATTAAGCATTTTGAAGCGGGGAAGGGGAAGGCTCGAGCGTTTTAATGAATGAGGTCTGAAGCGAGGGGGCGGCTCGAGCCGTCCTTACTGTCTTGGTCCCTGGCCAGCGCTAAATAAGGCTGCCAGGGCACTTTCCCATTCATGGAAGAGCCGCCCTCGGAACTTCCCTCTCCGCCACACAGAGCTGTGCGCAGCCATCGAGGACACGTCCGCTTGCCAAGAGAGGGCTGCTTCCTTCTGCCGCGGCACAGGGCGCGTTGGGCTTCGTGTGTGTGTGTGGGAGGCAGGGCTGGCTGAAAACGGAGCCATTTGCCATCTAGCTGGAGCCGACAGAGCGTGCGGGTGGCTAGCGGGACATGGGGAAGAGGCACAGCAAGGGAGGCGGGGAGCCTGAAACTCCTGCCATTCTCTCAAGGAACCGGTGCCGATTTTTGCCTTCCTCCCTTTCATTTCACCTCCATTGCTGCTCCTTCCGGCATCTAACTTCAGAGCATTCTTGGGGCTCTGGAGGGGTCAGGCAGGTCACATCTACCAGGGAGGGGTTGCCATGGTGTAAAGGTTCCAAATTCGGAGCAGGCCCCGTTGCTAGGAGAGAGTTGAGGGCTGTAGGGGTCAGTGGCATAGCAGGGGGGGCGCTGGGAGGGGCAGTTGCCCCCGGGCGCCACACTACGGAAGGGCGCCAATTTAGTCCCCCTTCACTCCCCCATCATCCCTCCGCTCGCCTGCTCCTCCTCCGCCTGTCGCCTCCCGCTGGAGCCTCCTCCCCGCCCCCAGCCCGACCCTCCGCCATCCCTGCCTGCGGTTTAGTGCATACAGGGGCCCGGCCCCAAAATGGAGGGGGAGGGGGAAGATACAGTACAAGCTCCCCCCTCCTGCCAGGGTCAGGTTCAGGCTCAGCCATGCACCAGGGTTGGGGCTCTGGTACGGCAGCTGCAGCGGGGGCGGGGGGAAGGGAGGTGCAAATTTTGTCTTTGCCCCCAGGCGAATGACACCCGCGCTACACCTCAACTCAAGCAAGCTTCATTTCTAGAGGGGCTTTCAGGTGTACAGTGGGCAGGCACCATTTTGAGGAGGAGTTCCAGGGTCCTAAGTTTTCAAGGGATGTTATGCCTCACACTTCAGGGCATCAGAAAATTTCTAACTAGAAAAGTTAGGAGGAGGTCTAATGCCGTAGCTGCCTAACGGGAGAACACTTGCTGGCAAAAGATCCATTGAAAGCAGACGCAGCTCTGAAAGAAACCGAAGGCCGAAAAGAGGCCACCACTGTTCCAGAAAGATCCTCAACTCTGCTCCACTCTTCTCACCCAAGCTCCTGTTTCAGACCATCTCTAGGGCGGTAGGGGACAAGAGCTTCTTGTAGTCACTTAGGGGCCTTTCTATGCCTGTTTCAGATAACAAGGTGGGGGAGATAATCTCTATTACAGGATTAGCTTCTGTTGGTGAGAGAGAGAAAGACCAGCTTTCCAGCCTTTTCCAGCCTTAGGGCAAGGCGAGCAAGGTGGTTGCCTTGGGTCACGCGCCTTCAGGGCTCCTGGCTGGGAGCTGCCGAGCTGCGTGGCGCAGCCAACCACAGAGACAAACTTTGCCAGCTCCCGCCCCCGCTCTCTCTCCTGCAGGTATCCGGGGGAGGCACAGGGTTCTGGCCCCCGTCCCATAAAGGGGAGGAGACAGACGGCTACTCACCCATCCTGCAACTGCTCGCAACAGACCCCTGCCCATACCCAGAGTCTGTCCTGCAGAGGGGATGCCCGGACCAAGCAAAAGAGATTCCCAGTCTGCCTAGAAGGATGCGCTGGTCAGAGTGAGGGGGAGAGAAACCCTGTTCCACTGAGAGAATTCCCTCCCTTCCCCATATCCTGTAATGTGTTGGGGAGGGGTCTCCCATGCAAGGTAACAGGAACAGGGGAAGGGAACTCCGGGTCTCGCACACGAGGTAAACTTACACCAACTCACTGAAACACGGAGCTGACGCAGTCATCGTCAACTGTATTGAAAATGGTCTCAAGTCACAGAAAATCGTACAATAACCTCCCAAACGAAAACATGTACCTTAAATATGAGTCTTTTGCTCGGTTAGATGCCAGAAGTACTGACTAAAAGTTTTAATAGATGCGGAATCTGTCAAATCAAGGCCAGGTCTCTAATACACGCCGGGGTCTCGGATGGTTTGTACTAATAGATGTTGGGGACTTCTGTTCGAAGTTTTATGGTAGCGTACAACGACGTCACAGTGAACAGTAAAGGCATGGCAGGTGACACTGAAATAGAGGCTAGTTGAAAATTTTCTTAAATCTAGAGGTGTTGTGTCACGCCTCAGCTGGACTTGACTTAAACTAGAACATCCACCGTCTGGACCCCGTTGTCAGCATGCCACCTTGGGCCCTACAAACTCTTTGGCCAGAGCTGTGGAAGAACTTTCTGTGTTAGCTCAACAGCTTGTCTCTTTTGTCAGCAGAAGCTGGTCCAATAAAATATACTACTTC
Source organism: Pelodiscus sinensis (assembly GCF_049634645.1). Classification (NCBI taxonomy): domain Eukaryota; kingdom Metazoa; phylum Chordata; order Testudines; family Trionychidae; genus Pelodiscus; species Pelodiscus sinensis. Next base: position 20,192,943 of record NC_134732.1, on the reverse strand, counting down.
ACCCATCGTGTCTCTCTAAGGGTATGTCTACACTAGCTTGTTAGTTTGAGCTAGGTAGGGTAATGAAGGCAAGCGGAGTTGCAAATGAAGCCCGGGATTTAAATATCCCGGGCTTCACTTGCATGCTCCCGGGCACCGCCATTTTTAAATCCCCCTTAGTCCGAACTCCGTGCCCGCAGCTACACGCGGCACAGAGTAGGTAGTTCGAATTAAAGATCCTAATTTGAATTACCGTTACTCCTTGTGGAATGAAGAATAACGGTAGTTCGAATTAGGATCTTTAATTCAAACTACCTACTCCGTGCTGCGTGTAGCCGTGGGCACGGAGTTCGGACTAAGGGGGATTTAAAAATGGTGGTGCCCGGGAACATGCAAATGAAGCCCAGGATATTTAAATCCCGGGCTTCATTTGCAGGCTCCACCCCCATCGCTCCCATTGGATGGGAATCATGGCCAATGGGAGCGGTACCTGCAAGCATGATGATGCAGAGCCATCTGTGCCCTCCCTGGGAGCTGTGCCAGGTAGGTGCCCCAACCCCTACCCCCTCCCACACCCTGCCCACAGCCCCTATCAACACTTGTCCTCTTCCCAGCCCCTGCACTCCCACCCTACTCCTGCACCCCCTTCCCACCCACAGCCCTCACCACCTCCAGCCCAGTCCTGTACCCTACCTCTTGCCAAGTCTCTGTCCCCCCATCCCCATCCTACTCCTCAGCAGCCCCCCCACACAGAACCCTTCATTTTGGCCCCAACTCAGAGTCAGGGAGGTCTCACAAAATCTACTAGACCCGGACCCGTAGAAGAGTTAATCTAGCCCTGAGAGGGAAGTCCTGAGCCTTGGCACCTCCCCCTAAGGGGCTGGAGTGCGAGGGGAACTGTGGTGCCCCGAGTTGCTTATCAGTTGGGGGCCATGTCCATGAGGCGGTTTTTTTTTCTTTTGGCTTCTTATTTGTGTGAGGCCCCAACTGATTTTTCTGTGGTCATTGTCCCCCGACCTACAAAAGCTTCCCCACCCAGATCCAGTCTGCCCTCTTCCATAACACAAGCTAGAGAACTCCCCCAAAATAACTCCTAGCGCAAATCCCTCCCATCTCGATTTAAAAATTGCCAGTGATGGCCATGATGCTCGTGTAGCCCCTCCTGTTCACTCGCCCAGTAGGAGGTTCTTCAGCATGGGGGAAGCCTTGTGCCTTGTTTACACAACTTTGGGAGACTAGGTCTGAGGCTGCTTCGTGTGCTCTGCGTTGTGTGTCAGGGCGTGTGCACCTCAGACCAACCCCACTCCGACAAACCACCAGGAAGGGGCTTTCTGTTGTAAAGAACAGAGAACAGGATTCTAGTCCAGCAGCCTCCTCACTGCTTCCAGCCTACGGGTTCCCTGCTCAGCCAGTGCTGAGACCCAGTTGGCATAGGCGGCTGGTGCCTGCGGGGGAAAGAGGTGCAGGAAGGGCCGCCCAGAGGAACAGAAAGGGGGCATGAGAGAGCACCCCATTTAGCAATCATAGTAGAGGCCCATGGGGACTGCATCTTACCTATGCCTGCTGGGGGAGCAGAGGGTACATCCTGGCATGAACCAGGAAATTATCCCATCATGCCACAGTTTGTTGTCCACATCCTGTCCCCGACCTACTCCTGAATCACACCGGACCTTGGGCTACACTTGGTAAGTTGTTCCAGTGGTTAAGTACTCATCCCGTGAATAATGTTCTACTCTGAATTTGTCTAGCTTCAGCTCCCGTTGGATCACATTAGAGCTTTCTCTGCTCCCATTGGCAAATATTTGTTCCCCATATTGGCACTTACAATCCATAATCAAATTGCCCCTTAACATTCTCTTTGTTAAGCTAGACAAATAGACTCAAGGAGCTTAGTCATTACAAGGCAGGTTTTCTAATCCTTTAATCATTTTTGTGCTTCTTTGAATTCTCTCCAATTTGTCAACAGCCTTCTTGACTTGTGGGCACCAGGACTGGACGCAGTCTTCCAGCAGTGGGTGGCACCAGGGCCAAACACAGGTGAAATAATCCCTCTCCTCCAGTTTGAGAGCCCCCCGTTTATACAGCCCAGGGTCACATTAGCCCTTTCGGCCACAGCATCACCCTAGGGCCATGTCTATACTATGTGGAAGATCGATGCTGTCGCACTCGATCTTCCGGAGTTTGATTTAGTGGGTCTAGTGAAGACCCGCTAAATTGAACTCAGTGGGCTTCTCCATTGGTGCTAGTACTCCTGCTCCTCACAAGGACTAAGGAAAGCTGATGGGAGAGTTTGGTCACATTGAACTCCTGCTAAGTGGATGGCAATTTCAGATACATCGACTCCAGTTACGTAATTAACATACCTCATGAGAAGGGAATGCTGGGGCCCCGGCCCTCCAGGTGGCCAGGAAGGATCAGTCTGGGAGTGGGTGGGGCTTGGCTCCGGGGGCGGGGCTTGGTCAGAAGGGGTAGGGCTAGGGATTGCCTTCCCCAGCTGGGCCTTCACTCGCAGCCCATGCTGTTTGGAATCACAAATTGGGCAGCCCAAACATCTCAAGTTTTTCTGCTCTGTGTTGAGGGGTGTGAGCGTGTGTGTGGAGGGGAGGGGCAGGGGAGAGGAGAGAGGAATAATAGTCCTACAGCACTGCCAATCTTCTTCTGATGGGCGAAAGGAGACTTGGTTTGCTTAGGGCTTTCTCTGCGTCTCCCCATTTCCCAGTCGGCGGTGGCTGACATGGACAGCCCGACAATTAGGCTGTGTTTCTAGGCAGCTAGACTCAAACCACCAAACCAAAGTAGGGGAAGTCAGGCACCCAACTCAAAATCACGCTAGGGGCTGAGAGATCAAGAGATGGGTTTGTTGAACCACACGCCAGGCAGGCAGTTGCGTGCCGGCTCCGCGTGTTTAACAGCTGGCGTGTTGGCACAGGGTTAGGTGGCTCATCTGCGGAGGCACTTGTCTCTCACCTCTCCTCCTGAGACTGGGGCTATTAAGTCCTGTCTGAGGTCTTAAGGGTAACGAATTGGTTGGTTTTGGCCGAGTGCCAGCTGGAAAGCCGCCCGCCCCAGGAAACCATTCTGAGCACACAACGTGGTCAGCCTGCACTCGGGAGGCTGAATAATCTCTCCATCTGCAGGGCACTTGTGGGCTTTCTGAGCCATCTTGGCAGGATGCAGGGGGAGCTCGTGGAAAGAGGAGTGCACAGGAAGTGTAGGGATTAACTCGTGTGGGCCCCGACTCAAAGGGATTTTGCACCGTACCTGGAAGGATTGCCCACGTTGTATAAATCAGCTTTGAAAGAGCAACAAAAATGGAACCCGTTCTATAAAAATCCAGGCAGGTGGCAGCCTGAACTCACTCCTCTAATCCCATCGCTCACCATCCCGGGAAGTCTCTGGGTACCGGAACTCCCAAGTCTTCTGGAAGTCAATTTTTTTTTTCATCCCAGAATATGCCCGAACATATCCCAGGAATGTGATGGCACAAGGAAGGAACACACTTTCCCACCATTGCTTTTCCAGCTCCTTGTCTCAAGGCTAAGCCCTTTTGGAATGAAAATGAATAAGCAGGTGGAACTTGGAACACCTGCTGCACTTACGGCCCTCCTTGCATCCTATAATCTTTGTGTGGTAGAGGCAAAACAGCTCAGCACAGTCTCGGCTGCTGCAATTACTGCAGAGGCTGCTACGAGCACTAGCTCACTAACGAGGCGGGGGTTGGCAAATGTCCCAGCCCAGTCTATGTTAAGAGAAGCAAACCCTTTGATTCAAACAGGGCAGGGAGGGAGGAATAATTAATTAGACATTTAAGGCCAAATTCTACTCTTCATTACTGTGGGTAGAAACTGGGGTGATACTGAAGGCTGGGGCACAGAGCAAGATCTAGCCTTGAAGTCCACATTTCCTCACTAATACGGTTTGGGGTGGTGCACACTTGAGAGCTGCATTTTTGTAGGTCAAAGTTTGTAGGTCTCTGGGGTCTCTATTACCAACGAATTAGTGGATCCAAGGCGAGGTCCACACAATGAGGCAAGGTCGCCTTAAGATACTTAAAATCATAGCTGGAGTCGATGTCACTTAAGCCAAACTTTGGTGCCATCCTCACAGCGAGAGGTCAATGGGAGAAATACTCCTGTCAACTTCCCTTACCCCTCACGAGGAGTAGGAGTATCAACACTGACAGGCATACCCTCAGCATTTGATTTAGAGGGTCTTTACTAGACCTGCTAAATTGAATGCCGGAAGATCAACCATTGCAAATACATGATCCTTGGCTTGCAGGCTCTAATTGATCAATTCTTCCCTGCTTGGAAAGTCTCTCTCTCTCTGTAATATTGCACTGGGCCCTTAGTTTTTGAGATGTCAAGTGAAATTCATCATGACTTTAACTCAGTTGATGTCAACCGAGTTTACCATAGGGTAAAACAGTGTTTATAAGGAAGAGGGAGAAAAATTGTTCTCCTTGGCCTCTGATGAAAGGACGAGATGCAATGGGCTTAAACTGCAGCAAGGAAAGTTGAGGCTGGACATTAGGAAAAACTTCCTACCTATCAGGGTGGTTAAACACTGGAATAAATTGCCTACGGAGGTTGTGGAATCTCCATCACTGGAGATATTTAAGAGCATGTTAGACAGACGCCTGTCAGGGATGATTTAGATGGTGCTTGGTCCTGCCGTGAAGTCAGGAGACTGGACTTGATTATCTCTCCAGGTCCCTTCCAGTTCTAGTGTTCTATGACTCTATAAGAATGAGAGATTACTCCGCTCTGTTTCCCAAGACCTTATCCAGTTGCCTCCTTTTCCAGCAGCGGATCAGCATAATGTGGACATCCTGGAGCTGAGAAGGAAGAAAAGGGGGAGGCAGCTCTCCACCAGCCACAATGAAGGCACTGACAGAGCTAAGCTCCAGTTTCAATGCAGAGTCATGTTTACAAAGCAGGCAAAAGCAGATGGGCTTCCAATGGGAAGCACAGAGGGCCTGGGGGGCCGTATGACATAATGTTTGCACATCGACTCCATGGTAACCAGGGTGGAACAGAGCTGAGGCTTCGGGCCTCCTCATGCTAAACCAATAAAAGAAACATGAAGAGGGGAAATTGGGCAAAGAACCGGATAGTCAGTTCTTTTAATAATCAGACAGTGGGAGGACCCTAGTGGGGAAATGCTCACAGAGGACATCTTCATGGATCGTCGCTACAACCCGCCAGCGACTTAGAAATAAGCCCGACAGCTCCATCCTTTCGTAGCTCGCCCACCGCTTTCTGTCGCCGGCTCGTCTCTGCTCAGCACCGCTCCAAGTGTCATTCAAGAAGCCGGGCGAAGGAGAAGCACTTTAGCATGACCCTGAATGGATGCCATGCCAAGGCGAGCCACCGCACGGCGTGAGCTCCATGAAGGAGGCCCTGCTGCCATGATCTGCTGGTGCTGTACAGCCCTCCGGCCCAATTGCTGACCCCAGAAATTCCCCAGATGTCCGTCGCTGCCATGGGGGAGCAAAGGATTTTTAAAAGAACCAAATACCAGGCCATTCAGAGCAATTTGAGGTCATAACCAGCACCTGGAATTGCCGCTTGGGATAAGTTAGCAAGTGAGACAGAGCACTGCCAATAGCCATTATATGCTTCTGTGACAGCGTTTGCCCTGCACTGGCCCTTTAAGGGCAAAACCCCAGCCCTGAGAGTGAAGCCCCAGCTGAGGCAGCTCTGCTGATGAGAGCCCAGCTGGGGGCTATAGAAAGAAGGACTTCTAGGCTGTGTCTAGCCTACATGCCTCTGTCGGCAGAGGCATGTAGATTAGACACATAGTCAAAGTCAAATGAAGCCGCGATTTAAATGATCGCGGCTTCATTTAAATTTACATGGCTGCCGCGCTGAGCCAACAAACAGCTGATCAGCTGTTTGTCCGCTCAGCGCGCTAGTCTGGACGCTCCCCTGCCGACATCAAAGCCCTTTGTCGGCAGCCCCGTTATTCCTCGTGGGATGAGGTTTACCGGGGCTGCCGACAAAGGGCTTTGATGTCGGCAGGGGAGCGTCCAGACTAGCGCGCTGAGCGGACAAACAGCTGATCAGCTGTTTGTCGGCTCAGCGCGGCAGCCATGTAAATTTAAATGAAGCCGCGATCATTTAAATCGCGGCTTCATTTGACTTTGCCAAACCAACAAATCTACATGGCACCGTCGACGGAGCCATGTAGTTTAGACGTACCCCTAGAGAACAGGAGGGACCTGACTGCCAGGGAAGCAGGAGGCTTCCTGGAGGTAGAGCAGTGCTGGGGAAGGCAGGGCAGGGGAAGCTCTGGCCAAGTAAGCCCCTAGGCTGGAAGGCCTAAAGCTACTGGGGCTGTAGGAGGCAGGGGCAGCAGGTCAACCCCCCTTTGCCAGTGATGAGTGGCCGTTACCGACTGCAGTCTGCCCTGGAGGCAGGGGCTAGATGAAGGCTGTCAGTGGGTCACTGAGGCAAGGTGGGTACAGAGGAAATGGGAGAAGAACTGGGGGTTCCTGGGAGAAGGGAGGACCCTGGAGTGTGCAGTGGGGTGCAAGCAAGATAAACATTAACCCCGCTCCCCTGGAAGGGGGCGCAGAGAGACTGGAGTGGGCACTGCTGGAGGGCAGTGTCCTGAAGACGATGCCGTGGTTAAAGAAGAACACGGGGAGATACCAGCTGGAGGAAGGCGCCTAACGAAAGAACAAGCTAATTCCCGAAGGCAACCAGTTGAAGGCGCCATGCTGGTGAGTGTACTCCATGACAGCGCCCAATAGATGGCCTGCTCTAGAAACTTCTTTCTAGATGCTATAAGACCTGATGCTGCCTTATCGTTTAGATCCTCTTACTTTGACAGCTGTGGCTAATGCAATTTCTGTAACCAATTAGTCCATCCATCAGTGACATCATCTGTGCCTCCAGGACTCATTCTGCTGGAACCTATGTGAGAGATTGGTTTGGAGAGCTCAGCAGAAAGCCTTTCCCTCCCCATAGATGCAGGAGAACTTTTCACTGTCATGTGGTGACATAAGCTTCCTTGGGATTCCACTCTACTCATCTGAGGAAGTGGGTTTTACCCACGAAATCTCATGAGACTCTCTCAATATTTGTTAGTCACTAAAAGGTGCCATGAGACCCCTTGTTTTTCAAGTTACAGACTAACATAATGACCCCTCTGAGACTTCCTTGGGATAGTCAGTTCAAACCTGAACTGATGATCTTTCTCCTGGGAGCGAGTTATTTTACTTACCTATTTAAATTCAGTTTTCTTCCAAACACACAATGTGCATATTTCGATGAGGACGTGAATAAATGCCAAACTGATCCAACATATCTGACAATACACATTGTTGTGAAACCCACATCCAGAGGGTAGCGAGGAAATACTATTTACACCAGCAATCAGTCATTATGATTTCAAACTAGACTCAGCAACCTTACCAAACTGAGCTAGAGCTGGAAGAGCGCAAACAATTTTAAGCACAATTTACTGGGGACAATTAATCATGATATTAAAACTGAAAAGATGGGATTTTTCAGATCAGCATATACCTATGTAGGATGCAAAAATATGCATACCATTGTACACCGAATTTTGCAGAATCATTGCATATTATGCAAACAAAAGTTCATCGATGTTGCTAACGGGGATTTGCAGAACAAGTGTCACCAATGTAGATGCAAATGCTGTGCTGAATATCTGACCCCAAAATGACAACTCACCAGGCACGACCTATTTTTATATGGGAATTTTCCATCTAATGTCACTGGGTCCCAATATCTGGACAAACTTAGTTTTGTCTCTGTGGGTTGACTTGTTCTTGGTAACCCAAGAGAGCTATTGTGACACTGTGGAGGTCAACAAATTCTCTCTCTTTTGGGATGTAATGCTGCTCTGTCTTCCTTAGATCTGGCAATTAACCCTTGAAATCAACATAAGTAACTTGGCTTATCCTCCATGCCAGCAAAGGGGACTAGCCATCCTTTCATGAGGTTATTTCTCCAGCCCTTCCGGTGACTCCGAAAGGAAGTCTTGTATCAGGGCTGAGTGTTTGTTACAACGAAAGGTACTGTTGCCCCAAACTTGCCTGTCTCAATGATAGGGATGTGCATTGTAATGGTCTGTTTTACAGGAAGCCTGCAGAATGGTGCCAGCCTGATAGCCAAAGGGATACGGAAATCTGGACACTGTCACCAGCGTGACAGGAGTTGTGGAACTATTTTATCACCACAGAGAACAGATCTTGTCTAAAGCGAGGGGTTGGCATGAGGCGGGAGCTGGGGGGGAGGGGAGATGAGAAATCTTGCTCCCACTAATCACTCCAATTACATATCTTGGCTGTAGAGTGCTTTAGCAGTCGTGCCTGCCTTGTCACAGCCCTGAGATGGGCAGAAGTAACACTATCGCCCCTTTTAGGGATGGAGCGGTGCCTGCGGGAGGAGGAGAGACAGGGAGGGCCTCCCAGAGGAGCAGAGAGGGGTCATGAGGAGACACCTCATTTAGCAAACAAAACTTTTCGGGGCACTGGAGGTTGGAGGGAGACGAGTCACCTATAGACACAAGCGGGGGAAGCAACTCATCTGACGTTGGTCTCAGATTGGGGCTAGGGCTCTTGTACTCTTGAGTGATGTAAAGAGTGACAACGCTGGCCGGGTCTTCCAGGCTGTCTGTCCCAAACCACAGGGGTGGCTGCCCTGAACCCCAGTATGAAGGTGGAGAGCTAGCAGCTGTATTGAAACCCCTCCCTTCTGGCTAGCTGCCCAGGCATAGGCTAAAGACTGCCAGCTCTTGATGGAGATGCCTACTGAGCCAAGTTTAGTGCTGGTGTAAGCTGGAACTACTTTTGAAACTGATGGAGTTATGTAAGGGCCCAATTCAAGCTCTAGGGCTTTTTCTGGTTCCTAATAAAATCAATAGCAAAGCACCCATTCTCTTCCCGGGGCCTAGAATCGGGCTCACACACCGTAACGACACACAAACCGAATGCCTTGGCAGAGAGGAGCATGGGGATGCAGAGAACATGCCTGGATCAAAGAGGGAATTTAATTAAAATTTCTAATAGCACAACATGAATGGATCCTGTGCCCCCCTCCCCAGGGGGGGGGGTGCTCCTCTCTGCATCTGCATGCTCAGAACTCCTGTTTGTTTTCAAATACAGCCGACAACCTGTGGGCAGGGGTGGGGGTGGGAGCGGTAGAGGCCGCTAAATAGCTTCTTTGCGTCTCTGTTCGTCTGCAGCCCCAGGACTCTGGAATCGTCACCTTCCATTTGCCACTGGCTCCCTTTAAAAGTCCAAGGTGGACCCAGTCCTCACGATTCCGTTTGCATCGGTTCATCTTGCAGCTTCGCCGGAATGAGCTGGGAGGGGCCAGCCAGCGAGGTGCCTGGAAAAGCGAAACCCACCTAAGGACATTCATTCCTAGCTTGTGCAAGCTCAGAGCCGGGTTCTGCTGCCTTTCTTCACGTCAAATGGCACCTCCTTCTGCTGTCAAAACACCTTCCATGGGACTAGAGGGGGAATTAGGGAGTCCTGGAGCAGGGTCTGTTCCAGAGACGATAATGTAACGCACCTCGTAGCTCAGGGCTGGAAGGGATCAGCTGAGTGGTCCAGGAGAGAACTCCCCCATCCCACACAGTTAGCTGCCTGTAATGGGTTGTTTTCATCTTCCTCTGAAGGAAAAGATACTGGGCATTGTAGGAAGCAGAATGCCAGACTCAGAGCTCAGCGGTTTAACCCTGGGTGGCAAATTCTGTGTTTCTAGGATCTGGGAGAATTTTACACATTACTTCTCCCAAAGAAGCCAAATGTGAACTTGAATCTGCAGCAGGCACATTCTCCCCCAGGCTCCATGTATTTTTATAGACCCTAACGTAGACCAGGTACCCTCCTCCTCCTTCTCTCCTCCTAACGAGTGCCAGGTCTCCTCCCTTCTTACCATAGCTGCCATCAGACAGAACTGTCCCTATCGCCAGTGGGTTCCTTATCCCGCCTAACTAATGCGGGAGCCAGCTCTATCCTTGGAGCAGCCTGTGTTGGCTGCCCGGCTGCTTCCCGGGTGGCCATCAAACCCACCACCCTGTGCTCCCCAGGCAAATGTCTTATCCCCAAAGCCACAGCAAAACCCACCCCTCCCCCCTAATACGGAAACAAGCGCCATCACTGGGGAGCTTGTGTTGTCTGTCTAGCCCCGTCCTGAGTGGATGAAACAGGGCAGCCATCTCAGGCCTGCGCTTTTAGGGGTCCCACAGCGGCTGCCCCAGCCGTCCTATGGTCGGAAGGGAGTGAGGGATTATGGGGCATTGGTAGCGGCAGTGGCAGGGGTTGATCCCCGCTCCACTCGCCACCTGAGTGGCGGGAGCTGGCGTGGCCCAGCAGCCTGCTCCACCCCGCCGTGCTGCCTTCTGCCATTGGCGGGAAGCGGAGCGCTCTGGTTCCCGCTGTCCGTGTGGTGACTAAGTGCGCGTGGGATGAACCTTGTTGTCCTGGCTGCGCTAGGCCCCTGTAACCCCTGGGCCGCATTGTTTGGGGGGGGCTAAGGGGGTGGTGCAGGGGAGGGGCTTGGAGGAGGGGTGTAGTGGGGGCGGGGGAAGGGTGGGGTCTGCGTCAGGGAGGTTGCTGCAGGCCCTTCCCTGGGACATGGGAGGGGGGTGCCTCAGGCCCCGTGCCCCCCTCGGGATGGCCCTGCCTTAAGGGGAAGCTAGAGGTGAGAAAGGTGCGGCTGTGCAAACCCCCTCCGTCCAAGTTCCCAGACCTTTCCGACTGACGTTCCTGAATGCGTTGGACCTCCGAGGCAGAGCCCATGAACACTGGAAAGTCTGGGGGCTTGATGTCTGTCCCAGGAAAGGACGAGGAGAAATGGATGTTGTAGGCTGCTGGACTCTTTCTCTAGCCCCAGATCAACTGACACCCCCACCCACAGTCTTCAAGCCCCTGCCTCGGGTGGGCACCGTTTATTCATTCAGACACAAAACTCACCCCAAGCAGGCTGCAGGGACCCAGAGCACTTTCCTCTGGTATCTTTGCCCCCCAATTCCTGACCAGCCACGGGAGCCCCCTTGCTTCCTGCCCCTCCCCTCCAGAAGACACCTCAGTCCCACTCCGCTGCTCTGAGAGTGGAACGGGGCTGGCAGGCCCGTTAGCGCAGAAGGGGCAGACCACTTGGTTCCTGACGTATTAGCAGAAAAAGAACTTTTCAAAGCCCGTGGTGGTAAATAAGTTGATCTGACTTTTGTCCTAGAGACACCCAGCCCCTGGGCGCGGGAGCATGAAGCCTGCAGCCAGACTCCGGACTCTCTTCTCCGATTGCCATGCTGCAAGGACGCCGAGTTGGAACAGCTGCTGGAATGACAAGGAGCTGGCGGCTGTCAGGCCAGCCGAGGCGGTAAGTAAAACAAGTCCTTTGGCTGCACTATTTTCTCCTGAAAGGCCTCATTCAAAGCCCATTGCTCTCAATGGACAGACTCCCATGAACCTCCAGGTCTGGAATTTGGGATTGGGACATTTCATGATCAAAGAAGAAAACATTCTTTCCCCTTGGTGCCTCAGTGGCCTGGAAACATGTTCTGTGGGCCTGGGGCATGTGAGGGCAAGAGGCACTTCCTATTTTTTCAGACTGCACAGCCTGCCTTTTGCTGATTGCCGAGGGTATTAATGTTTGGGGAAGATCTGCAGCTGGTGTAGATCAGCTTAGCTCTGGTGCCAACATAGTGCTTAGCATTGCAGACCATTTGCACCAAAGGCAGGCAAATACAGTAAAACTCCAATAGTCCGGCATCCAATAGTCCGGCACTCCTGATAGTCCGGCATCAAAATGGCAAGAGCCTAGTGAGTGAGCTTCGGCAAAAAATGAGTCACAAGGTAACAGCGGCAGCAGCTGAACTGAGCAAAAAGGGTAAAAAAGGCTTAAAAAAACTAAAACATTACAGTATACTGTATTCAATATGTACAATAAAAAGGGTTAAGAATACTATATACAGTATATAATGTATACAGTATATATATATCCATTTTATATTACCTCCTGATAGTCTGGCATATCTGATAATCCGGCTCCATCTAGGTCCCATAGGTTCCGGATTATTGGAAGTCTACTGTACTGTCTTATGGGCCAGATCCGGTCTGTCACTATATTTATCTACATGGCCACAAGAACTGGCGATCGAAACTCCTGTTGGAGGCATATCGTTGTTCCTGGCCAATAGGAGATGTGTCCTGATCTGCACCACTTCCCACCGCTCCCATTGGCTGGGAACGGTGATCCGTGGCCAATGGGAACTGCGATCACCAGTGCCGGCGGCCAGGAGGGTAAATGTAGTGGCTGCAACCTGCCAAGGGCTGTGTTATTGTGCAATCCTGATTTACACCAAACTGAGTTCAATGGAGCTCTGCTGATTTACACCACCTGAGAATCTGGCCCAGTTCTCTACATGGGACGGTCTGTGTAATTCAGAGTAAAAAAAAAAAACCACACACACACCAAACAAATCCAGAGATTGCAAAATATATAATTCTACGAAACCTAAAAAGGCCACAAACTGTGAACTCCTCCGATGTCAAAGGGATTCATCCGAAGAGCTTGGTCAAAACTTTCATCTGTTCTGACAGCTTCTTGGAAAATCAACCAGAACACTAAGGGAGAAATCCACAGAGGTCAGACACTTCTCAGAATCAAACCTCCCAGCCACGCTTTCAGAGATATTGAGAACTAGAAGATTTACCCAGCCTTGCTCGGGTCCCTCAACTCACTTCATTTTTGTATTTTTCAAAAGAAAATGAAAATGTACGTGTTTGATTTGAATCCTTGTTCGGGGGGCCTGGGGAGGAGGGGTTTAGTAAGTGGACTAACCCAGCCCTCACTCACCACAGCAGGTTGGGCCCAGGTAAGAAGCGCTTCTCCATGGCTGCTGTAACTCCTGCAGGGACAGCTGGGGGAGGGGGCATGTCCCCCGCATGGGGCAGGTCCAAATTAATCTACCCTCTGTGCTCCCCAGCCAGAGTGAGGGACGCAGCAAAAGATGCACTTTCCCATTGCTCCCTGACAAAGGGGAACAAGCAGTTCCTGCATAAATTGGGTGGGGAGCATCAGCCCCCCCCCCCACTCCTTAAAGGGCACCTGTGGGGGAGGGGAGTGAAAGGCTCAAGGCCGAGGCTGTTCCGGATGGGAAAAGTGTCCCCAGCCAGCCCTTTTCACCGGCCTGGTGATTCTGCCTCTGCTTCTAATAAAACCATACAGAAAAATCCCATTCTCTCAAATACACTGACCTGGTGTTGCTCGGGTCTTCCAGGACAGGGGACTGGTGGTGTGGGAGTGCAGGAGTCACAGCAGGGGTTGAAAAGGGACTCAGGGTAGTGGGTGAGGTGCAGGAGTCGGGAGAGGGTCCTGGAAGTAAGAGAAGCGCAGGACAGAGGGTGGAGGAGGCCACTGGCTTCTCCCAGGGGCTGGCTTGGGGTGGCGTGGGCTCTCACCCCGTCTGCTGGATTTTCCCTGGGGTGAGGGAGGGGGCCATGAAGCTCACCCTCTGGTTTCTCTCCTCAGAGCCAGCCAGGGTGGCAGCTGCTGCCAGCCAGCAGGTGCCCGTTGGGACTCGTGCTGCCGCCTTGTGGTTATTCTACAGCAGGACTACTCGACACGTGGCCCGTGGGCTGCATGCGGCCGGTGGCCAGTTTGTTTGGTGCCCGTGACCAGTGTGGGTTTACGTGGGGCTCAACATGCAGCCCACAAGTGGGAGCCAAAACAAAAAAGGAGTCAATAGAATGGTCTTCTGTTGAGATGCGTATTAGTAGTTAAAATTCCTGGACTGTCATTGCTCATTGGAAGTGCTGTCATAGGGGTGGAAACGGGGTAAATATTGCATTTTATTAATATCAGCAGAAATAACTTAAATGGGGTCTGTGTATTGTGTAGCCTTGCCTTAATCTTTGTAGTCATGCCCGTCAGTGTGAAAAGCTATTTGCATATATTTGCATATATACTTGCATGTCTATGCAACCACACTTAAGTTGCAGCCCTTGGCATGTGCTGTATTATTGTGGCCCCCGGAGCTTCCAAAGTTGAGTCGCTCTGTTCTATAGCATAACTGTTCCTCTTACCAGACCTTTCTCTTTCCGTTTTATGAGAAACAATCGAATTCCAGGCATATCCTATTGCTCTGGTACAACCAAACCCTGATCTTCTTCTAAGTTATGATAACAGGAAGCTGCATACCAAACGTGGCAGTCCTCTCTCTCACTGTTTAGGAGAAATTTTTGAACAATTGGATTCACTTGATGGATGGACAGAGAGATAGACAAACACACACTGCTAAAATATATATATTAAGAGATTGTAAAGGTCAGTGCAGACAATACTGCCGTATCTTTATCTGAATAGTACGTCGTCTTCTTTTGGGGGTGATTGGATGAGAGCAGGAGAGAGGTGGCAGTTAAGTTGTTCTATAAGCAAGGATTATAGTGGCTGAAGTGAAGGAAATATTGCTGAGTGCAATGGGAAAAGTTCCCAAACTAGTCATGCAATCACTGTGTTTATTAACTCGTTCACAACTTTTAAAGCTCGTCAGAGTGAGTGCAGCCTCTATCATTCCTAGGGTTTCACCCTTCCATTCATGGTAACATATTTTCTCATCAGACTTGACCCTTTTGGGCAGGCCAGGCAGGAAGACGAGGTCAAACGTTATCCCATGTTCGCCATGAGTTGTAAGCAAATGTCACCATCTTTAAAGTGAAGGCTTAGAACTATTTTGCCATCTAAAACTGTTGAAGGAAACCACATTCTCTCTGTTGCAGTCCAGATTTCAGACTTCAGATTTGAAAGGAACAGTTTCAGTGGAAAAAGAGATGACTTCTTTTGAGCAACAAAATGAGTAAAGGTCTAGAAAACATGACCTATGAGGGAAGATTGAAGGAACTGGTCTTGTTTAGTTTAGAAAAGAGGAGATTGAGGGGGGACATGATAGCAGTTTTCAGGTATCTAAAAGGGTGTCATAAGGAGGAGGGAGAAAAAATTGTTCTTCTTGGCCTCTGATGATAGGACAAGAAGAGTGGGCTTAAATTGCAGCAAGGGAGTTTTAGGTTGGACATTAGGAAAAACTTGCTGTCAGGGTGGTTAAACACTGGAATAAATTGCTTAGGAGGGTTGTAGCATCTCCATCACTGGAGATATTTAAGAGCAGGTTAGACAGACACCTGTCAGGGATGATCTAAATCAACGGATCCCAACCTTTTCCAGATGGGGACCCATTTTGACAGTTCAGGAAGTCTTAGTGACCCAAGGCAATTCAGAAATGGGGGGAGGAGGGAGGCAGAGCCAGCTGGGGAGACACTTGGTGACCCTTTTGAAATGTAACGGTGACTCATATTTGGGTCCCGACCCATAGGTTGGGAAACCCCGATCTGGATAGTCCTTGGTCCTGCCATGAGGGCAGGGGACTGGACTTGATAACCTCTCAAGATCCCTTCCAGTTCTAAGATTCTGTGACTGTTTACCCCCTCCAAACCTTGATGCTAAGTCATGTTCTGCACCAGGCTAAAATGAATATGTATATTCCAGAGACGTAACGAGAAGGAAATCAATTTGCTGATCTGAAAGCAGTGGGCTGTGGCACTGACCTCTTTCAAATCAATGATTAGAAACGAGAGCTGTTCTGAGGTCAGGGCTGCCTGAAAACACAGGCCACTTCTGGAGAGATCACAGCCTTTCCGGGACTTTGTTCAAATAGTAAAATATCGATTGGCAAGGTTGTTACAAAAGTGAGCTTTGAACAAGGAGCAAACTCCTGAGCACAGGAAGGATAAAGCTTCAGGAACCATCCCTGGAGTTGCCACATTTGTACTTGATTTCAGCATAGGCACAAGTGAGGGATGGCCAGAGCCTGGTGTAGCATGGACAAGTGTGCGGATCTCTCAACAACCTCTCTTCCGCTCTCAGCTGCTCCTTGTTGCCTGATCCAAAGCTTCACTTGAACAGAGGCCGAGTATCCTGCCAGTCTACATGGTGGTTGTGAGCAAACAATCCATTAGAAAAGCTGTTTTGGGGTGGGGGAGACAAATTTTGACATTTTCAGGATGTCCTTTACATGCGTTAACCAGCTTAATGCCAGGGAGTAGGATAAGCTTTGCATATCCCGTCTGCTTCATATCTAAAGTGAAACCACAGTGGTTGCCATTAAAAATCAACATTTACCAAAGGTTGCTACACAGCAGCATCTTAGATACTGCCTTAGCCTCCACCCTGTCCTTTGAATAGGAAAGTGTTGTAAGTGCTACTGTGTGGGAATAGAGGAGAAATACTAATTTTAGCACCTTTAAACTTGGGATTTCTATGCCTTTGACTCATGCCTTGCTAGAGCACCATAAAAAGGATAGTTACAGTATTATTGTCCCCATTTTACAGCTGGAAAGACTAAGGCACCGCAAGATTATATTGGCTTCCAAAAGTCATACACCCCACCAAGAGAATAAAGAGCTAAAAACACCTCATTGAGCGAGAAAAGCACTAGAGACGTGAGAGGCCTATCTCAGCAACAAGCCAGTGCTTCCTGCCAGCTGTTAGTTCTGATTCGCTGGATTTTTCACATCATGCCACCAAGCAGAAGTACTACCCCTGACCAGTAGTATTGCTGGCCAAGTCTCTCCTTGGAACAACATCAGGGTCAAAATAAGAACATAATGGCCATACTGGGTCAGACCAAAGGTCCTTCTAGCCCAATATCTTGTCTTCCAACAGTGCCAGATGTCCCATATGGAATGAATAGAACAAGTAATCATCAAGTTATCACTCTCCTGTCATCCATTCCCAAATTCTGACAGAGAGGCTAGAGATGCCATGATGGACCTAACCTGCATGAATTTATCTAGTTCCTTTCTGAACCTTGTTACAATCTTGGACTTCACAACATCCTCTGGCAGGGAGTTCCACAGGTTTACTGTGTGTTGTGTGAAGAAATACTTCCTTTTTTTTGTTTTAAACCTGCTATATATTAATTTTATTAGGCGACCCCTACTTTTTGTGTTATGGGAAGGAGTAAAAAACTCTTTATTCACTTTTTTTACATCAGTCATGAGTTTATAGACCTCTATCATATCCCCCCTAGTCTCCTCTTTTCCAAGCCTAAAAGTCCCAGTCTTAATAATTGCCCCTCATATGGGAGCCATTCCAAACCCATTTTTGTTGTCCTTTCCTGAACTTTTTCCAATGCCAAGCTATCTCTTTTGAGATGAGGTGACCACATCTGTACGCAGTATTCAAGAGGTGGGTGTACTATGGATTTATATAGAGACAATAAGATATTCTTTGTCTTATTCTTTTTCTTTTTTTAATGATTCCTAACATAGTTTGCTTTTTTGACTGCCGCTGCACGTTGAGGGGATGTTTTCAGAGAACTATCCACAATGACTCCAAAATCTCTCTCCAGAGTGGTAACAGCTCATTTAGTTTCCATCATTTTATATGTATGAACCAACCAAACAATAGGTGCTTATAGAGGTGCAAATTGTTCTTATCAGCCTCTTGTAACTTGAACAATCCAATTCACTATTTTTTTTTCTTTTCCTCTCTCCTGCACCTCCCCATCTCCCCTTATTAATTTTTGGATCAGGACTTCTAATACTCCAGTCATCAGAAGAAGTGGGTTGTACTGACGGAAAATCATGATACCATCTACATGTTTTGTTAGTCTTTAAGGTGCTGCTAGACTCTTCGTTATTTTAAGTTTTTCCAGTTACAGACTAACTTGGCTACTGCTCTGAAGCTTTTATATGTGTAGTCCCCTGTATGGTTGGGATTATGTTTTCCATTATGTATTACTTCGCCTTTATCAGCATAAAAATTCATCTGCCATTTTGTTGCACAATCGCCTACTTTTGTGAGATCCTTTCAAAGCTCTTCATAGTCTGCATTGAACTTCACGATCTTGAGCAGTTTGGTGTCATCTGCAAATTTTGCCACCTCACTGATCTCCAGATCATTTATGAATACGTTGAATAGGACTGGTCCCTGTATGGACCCCTGGAGGACACCACTAGTTACCTCTCTCTAAAACTAGAGAATGACCTGAGTAATAAGAAGCAAAGGAGTGCTGGGAAGAGACTCTAGGCCTCTGATCCTTTCCAAGTCTCCTCCCGTGGATTAGCTTTGTGCGTGTGTGTGTCCTTCACACTGCATTAAAGCTACAGCTGAGGCCGCTATCACTTTCTTCCCAGGCATTCCTCAGATACAACTGCGGACCTGACCCATCACTGCTCTCAGCCTTCATGTGGTGGGAAGCAGCTGCAATTCCAGGGGAATGGGGTGGAGGAAGGAGAAACCCTGCTGTTTGTTTTCATGTGGCGGTGTATCGTTCCCAGTTTATTCCTGTGAATGTTCCATGATACCGAAAGGCCCCCTGTGTGTTTGTACAGATGCGTGTGGGCCTGTGTTTGCATGTCTGGAGGAATGTGGGGAGAAAGCGCGAGTGATGGTGTGTCAGAGACAGGGTGTCCTGAGAAAGGTCGGGGTCTACGTTTGTCCCGGAGAAGCATTGGCAACCTTATCAAACTCGCTGACCGCCTCGGGGCTGGAACACCCCAGAATGGTGGCAGTGACTCGTCTGGTGAGTTGGCCCTTCTGGGCTTGGTACGATGTACGACAGGTTAAACCTCCCTGGTCCGGTACCCTCGGGACCTGATTGATTCCAGACCAGGGGAGGTCAATGCACTGGGATCTCCATTTTTCCTCCTCCCTGCCTCCTGCCAGCTCTGCTACCACCCCAGGCTCCATTTTTGCCCCCTGGGAGGGGGGACTTTACACTCCACCTGGTGGCTTCACTGCAGCTGGGGACTTAGCACTCCCCCTGCCCTAGTCTGACAATGCTCCTGGCCCCATGGGGTCACCCTGCTGATGCCGGACTCAGGGTGTTGCCGGATTAGGGAAGTCTGGATTATGGAGTTATAGCAGGTTTCTAGATGGCTTGTGAAGTGCTTTGAGATCCTTGCAAGGAAGGAGCTGAGCAAGGACACAGCAGGATTAGTGTAAGTGGACTGCTGTTCCCCACAGCTTGGCACAAGAAAAGTGCATAGACCAGCAGCAAAGAGTTCTCATGGGCTTTCTATGTCAGCCCGGAGGAAAACCTCTGGCTGGGCTGAATGCAGACGTGAGGGGTGTACGCCCGGCTCCCTGGCATTCCAGGAGGTCTTGCTGTACTTCTGTGGTGTTAGGGAGTCTGAGTTTGGGTGACCGATGCGCTAAGGAGCTAGAAGAAGGTGTCAGTGTACTGAGATTAAAACAGCCCCCTTTCCTTGGCTGAGCGTAGGTGCTGTGTCCTCAGGCACTGTTACATGCACCATTTATGTAGCACTTCCCTCTTTGGCTTCCATCCCCTCCTTCCCGATTGCTCTTTCCTGCTGCACAAAATAAAGGGATCCTCACGAAGCCTGGGGCTTTCCACAGGATACGAATCGCTCCCCCGAGCTCAAATCCTGAAGTCAGTGGGAGCTGTGTCCGGGTAACCCTACCCAGCCCCTGGGAAATCGAGTGGCGACCTCAGACTCGGTCCTGTGGTGAATTTCCCTCAGAAGAACATGGCTGCTTCTCTGCCTATGCTGCACAGAGAGATGCAAGCACAGGCCAGCCAGGGAAGGTGCCTGGGACAGATGTTATCAGGCAAGCAAGCTGCCCAGAGCTGCAAATCAAAAAGCAAGCAGGCTGCAGAGTTGCTGGGTCTGGGAAAAAGATTTTACATCGGGGGTGGTGGGGAGGCTGATTCCTACTATTGAACGTTTAATTGTATAAACGTCACAATGAATATTATATAATAATGGTTTGGGGGTGTGTAGCCCAGTGGGACACAAAAAGGGGGAGCTCCTCTCCCTCAGGGTCAGTGGGTGGCCACTCCTACCCACTACACAGCACCCCATCTGTAGTAAAAAGTCTTTACGCACCCACCCTTGTTCTGGGCAGGCCGACAATATAGCCCAAGGACCTCAGGCCCAACCCTACGTCAAAGAGGGATAACAAGCAACTAGACAGTTACTACCGGGAAGCAGTTATAAGTCTGAGCACTGGTTCAGGGTGAGGCTGCAGGGAAACAGTTTGTCCACCCAAGCCCTGGGTCAGGGTGAGGCAACAGTAAAGCAATTTATAAGTGGCTCAAGGTCCGTTTGCAACAGCTCCAACCAGGTCCCCTTGCTCAAGTGGGCGTCCAGCAGATGAAGGCGGCTGAATGGGAACAGCTGAGGGAGGAGAGTTGGGTGGCAGAGGGGACGCAGGCCCACCCACTCCACTGCTTCCCAGCCCAGGGATCTAACAGCAGCAGAGCAGACAGGTGCTGGATCAGCAGGGGTCCGTACCACAACCCGCTGACCTTCTGCTAGACCGAGTCAACTATCCCTGGGCGGGTTCCATTTCCCCCCTCGGGTTATACTTGAATTCGGGACAAGTCCTCTGGTTTAGAGTCCTCTGACCAGATAAACAAACTCTCCAGGCAGTCCTCTAGTAGTGGGCCTGGCGGGCCAGGCCAGTCATCAGCTTGCTCAGGGTCTAGCTCCTTCCTTGGTTGTGCTGGGGCGGCTTCTGACTTCCTTGCTGGCTGGGGCCTGATTGTCCTTTGTGGTTGGCCTTTTATATCCCTGGTCCCGCCTCCTGGCTTCCGCCCAGGTGAGGCGCTAGGACCAGGGAGCCCACCAAGGCTCAGGGAGAGGCTCCTCCCCCCTCGGGGTCAGTGGGTGGCCACTCTGACCCCCTACAGCAGTGTTTCTTAAACTGTGTTGTGCCGCGGAGAACAGAATTCAAAATGGCCATCCTTAAAGGGGCAGGCAACCTTTTTTTTCTCAATAACTGTCCTCCTGATCCTTTCCCCCCCCCCCACCCCCCCAATCTTTTTTTTTCTTTTTGGCTCCACAAAAAATCCTCGGTGTTCCGCATTAAAAAAAAAAATATTGTTTGGTGTTCTTCGGACTTAAAAAGTTTAAGAAACACTGCACTACAGGATGTTATTTATTACAGCCCTTATAGACCTATTTCAAAGTCTTGACATTTCATTTGCTAACATGCTCCCATTATTAAATTTCTCTAATAACTGGTGCATTATTATGAATATGAACATGGAGTGATTGCCAGATTAGATATAAAGTTAATTAATAAACTTTTTATTCAAGTTGTCACAAAAAAGCCTTTAAAGGTGAATCTAAAACTGGGCAAAGAGGTAGCTTACAGCTGAGCCTGATATGGTGGTTGTATACAAAGACACACAAGAAAAAACAGGAATACAAAAATCTCCTCTGCAGAGATAAACATCTAATTTAAAGGTTGAATTCACCCTCAGACCAAGCAAAATCACTTAACAGTAACAGAATTAATTACAAAAAACAGGACTATATAGCACTTTAAAGACTAACAAGATGGTTTATTAGATGATGAGCTTTCGTGGGCCAGACCCACTTCCTCAGATCAAATAGCTCATCATCTAATAAACCATCTTGTTAGTCTTTAAAGTGCTACATAGTCCTGTATTTTGTTTCAGCTACACCAGACTAACACGGCTACATTTCTATCAGAATTAATTACGACATTCAAAACCTATAAAATATGCAAAGACTGTAAACAGTGTTTCATAACGTATAATCAATAATCACAGAAACTACTCCAGTCATGTAGATGAAAACTCGGATGTGACCGAAAAATTGACGAAGGCCCAAGGTCTCTCAATGATTTAAATCATGTTTTAGCAGATATGTACAGATTCTTTTATAACTGCACGGTGTATAATCAATGGAAATGACTTTGTAGAAAAAAGTCAAAATTTGAGGCCCCTTTGTCTCCTGAGGCCTGGGAGAAATGGCCCTTCTGGTCCCCTCTGTGGTTACTGAGAAATCCTTGGTGTGTTAGAAACTATCTTCCTTTTTTTGCACACAGCTGTCACACGCTTGCATTACTTTTCACCTTCCTTGGTGTGGATTTGATGCACTTCCTATTCCAACAGGAAAATGACATCACCATGTGACCCATAACACTTCTCTGCTTCAAGCAAAACACCCATTATCTTTAAAATGACAACCAGGACTGAAAAACTCCCTTTCTTCCATAATCAACAGCTACAGTCATGAGAAAGGGAGGAGGGTGCGGGGAGGGAAACTGATTAGAGTTTGGATGGCTTTGGAAGCGTAAGAAAAGTTTATGGTAAATCAGCACAGATTAGTAAACATAACAGCTCTGAAGATGTCCGTTTACATAATGATATGCATTCAGCCCCCGTGTTTGGCAGCAGAAGTAGAAAACAGCCAAAGAAACAACTTAATTCCGGCTTCTCCAAAAGATAACCCACACATGACTTGATCAGGAAGGGGACTTGAAATAGGTTCTGATGCAACAGATGTGCTTAAAATTGCTGTGATTTTCAAAGAAACTGAAGGCCAACCCCTTATGGAATTTCAGATTTTAGTACCTAATGCTCTTTTTGTTTTGTTTTTCTTTTTTGTGGGTTTTTTAAAAATCTTCTTTTGGAAAATCCCACCTAAAACTTCTTGCAACCTTCCTTACGCTTCTGGAGTTTCCAGGCATTTCAGTTTTTTTCTTGCCATTGCTTAGAGATGAATAGTAGAAATTCCTGTTACTAGCATTGCTAAGATTCAGGTTCTGGGTTTAGAGAGTGAGATAAGAAGTCAGGGCTTTTGGTTTCTGTCACTAGCTTAGGCCAAGTTTACATGGGCACTTTACCAGGTGGCAACTTTCTGGCTAAGGGGTGTGACACCCTCTCCTGTCAGCGCAGCAAGTTACAGTGCTGTAAAGCACCAGAGTGAACCAGGATACAGCGCTGACCGGCGCTAAACCACTCCCCTCACTGAGGTGGTTTACTTAGAGCGCTGGGATAACTCTCTCCTTGTACTCACCATGGCCACACTTTCAATTTAAAGCACTGCTGCAGTTGCAGTGTAAACTCTCAAGTGTAGACAAACCCTACAGGGTCACAGACAAATCAGCTAAGCTCCCTGTGTTACTTGGCTATAAAATGCGCACCGTAATTACCGACCGTGCAGGGACTCTGAGAGTTTGTCTTCACGATGCGGTGAATCGATGCTGCGGTGATCGGTTTACTGACCATGGATTTATTGTGTCTACTTAGACATGATAAATTGATCTCCGAGCCCTCTCCCGTCAACTCTGGTACTCCACCAGGATGGGAAGAGTCGCCGGAGCTGACCCTGCCGACCTTACTGCGCGGAAGACACCGCAGAAAGTACATCAACTTCTGCTGCACTGTTTGTGTAGCTGATATTGCACAGATTAGATTGACAGGGTGTGTTTGTTAGTGTAGTGTGTGTTAGGCCTTAGGGTACGTCTGCACTGCACACCTTTAGGGTCTGGGGGGGCTACATGTCGCAGTGCTGCATCCGCACTGCATCTGCCCAAGGTTTTCCCCCATAGCCTCCACCCTGCCAGAGCCTTTCCTTGTGTCAGGGTGGGTATGTCTGCACAACAACATAGCTCAATTTGTGTAGCTTATTTCGAGTTAAGCCCTGCTGTCTAGACGCACTCGGTAGGGCTTCAGCAGCGGGGAGGTTGCAGGACACTAAAAAAGCACTGTAGATGGGGAAGGCTCTGCTGGGTGAGTAGAGAGCGCTGCAGGGTACATTCCCAGGTACCTATCCACAGGGTTCAGAAATGGCTTTACACACCTACGCAGTGCCTCACCCTCAACACTTCTGCTTAGAAGCAGGGCTAGGGGAGGCCCGCTGTGTGTGTGCTCCATATGCATACAAAATAAGCTGTGCAAAAGGAGCTTTCAGCGTAGACTTTCCTTAGAAGGGTTTCGGTCTGAAGTGCTTTGAGATCCCAGGATACAAGTATAGAGCCACGTCGTTCCAGACACACATGAAACGGCCCTGAACGAACGTACCTGGAAAAGCAGGCTCTGTACTGTGTACCCTGTTTCATTTTTAACAGTAATACGTCAAATGCATCAGTACTGTCTGCTCCATCTGGTTGGAGCATCAATAGAAGAAGGAGGAAGTTGAAAGACCCAATACCTGCACATGAAACTTCAGTATCACCTACACAACTATGTTACATGGAAATCAGCTAGTCAAGCAGCACTAGCTGACAGTTCAATTGAAAACGTTCTCGTGAGTGAAATAAATACAGAAACTGATAATTGGAAAAAATTCCTTGAGCGCATATTGAATGTCATTCTTTTTCTTTCTGAATGGGGATTGGCTTTGTTTTGTTCTAGTCAATGTATTGGTGACTCTACAAACAGAAACTTTCTTAAAACAAAAAACAGGACTATGTAGCAGTTTAAAGACTAACAAGATGGTTTATTAGGTGATGAGCTTTTGTGGGCCAGACCCACTTCCTCAGATCAAACAGTGGAAGGAAATTGTCACAACCATATATACCAAAGGATACAATTAAAAAAATGAACACATATGAAAAGGACAAATCAAATTTCAGAACAGAAGCGGGGTGGGGGGAGGTAAATGTCTGTGAGCTAATGATATTAGAGGTGATAATTGGGGAAGCTATCTTTGTAATGGGTAAGATAATTAGAGTCTATATTCAAACTTAAGTGTAAAGTGTCGAATTTAACTTTCTTGGTATACTTCAGACCTCAGAATAAAGTGGCCTTCTGAACAAATCAAGGCAAAGGCACTTGAGACACGGCCTACAAGTAAGGCTTGGTATAGTGGTTCGGGACCCAAAAGTGGGTTGCCACTCCCTTGAAATGGGGATGCCAGGGCTGGCTTAGACTAGCTGGGTCCCAAGGATGAAGCCAAAGCCCAATGTCTTCAGGTCTTGGCAGCGGGGCTCAGGTTACAGCCCTCCTGATGGGGCAGAAGGCCTTGGACTTCATCTTTGCCCTCCCCCCCAGACTAGTGGGGCTAAGGATTTGGTCCTCCTCACCCAAGATGGAGGAGCTGAGGTGGGCTCAGGCTTCGGTCTCCCCTCCTGGGAGGTTGCTGCGCGATGAAGTTTGAGAGCCCCAGGATTTGGAGGAGGAGCTGGGAGGTTAAAGATGCTGGCGCACCAGGCCTGTGAGGAAAGGGCTTTCTCTGGCATTAACCTCTGAGGATAGAAAGCATTCCTGTCATTGCTCAGTCTCCACAGCAGCTGAGAAAGAGCAAGGAAAGATGGGAAATGGCTCTGGATTGCTATAGCATATCCATAATAGGACGGGTTTGTAGACATATGGTACATGTAACAGACGGACTGGGACCCGTTTTGTTTAACCTCTCAGCCACTCAAGGACTTGGTGAAATCACTGTTTACTGTCTGCTTGCATACATAGCTCTCTGGAGAGACACAGAGCCAACCTGTGCAGGGCAATGACTGTGAGCCCCGGAGCAAACACTAATGAGGCCTGGCAGGTCGGGCTGGAGGTGAGAGCTCCGTCCCCGAGCAGTGCTCGCCGGGGTCGACCCAGCGCAGCAAATCGGCTGGCTCAATGGAGTTGACGTGACGCACAAGGAGCAAACGGAAGGACGGGGCCATTATGCAGCTGCAAGAAATAAATTCGCCGCGACTAAGACAAATATGGCCTCTGGAAAGCAGCTGGGTGTCTCCCCCAGACTCTTCACGGTGGGCCTCGTGGGCCGGATTCTCAGCTGGTATAAACCAGCAGGGCTCCACTGAAGCCAAAGGATCCCTGCCTATTTAGAGAAGCTGAAGATTTGGCCCAAGATCATCTATCTATTTCTTCTGTGCCCAGCGCAAGCGCCAAGGCTGCAGAGATGGGGGGGAATTTGAGGGGTTTCTCCAAAGAGACTGATAACGTCGCTCTCAGCCAAGGATCATTCACTTTCCAACCACGTCAGGGCTGATTCGTGAGGGGGTAAATCCGCAGCAGGTGTAAATCAGCTAATGAAGCCAACCCAGCGCCCTCCAGCAGAGAAGCCCTGTCCCTAAAGCATTCCCTTTCTTGCAATGAGTTTAGCTGTGAGCATGTGTCTTTTTCCCCTCCAGGGGACCCACCCTATGGATGTAAAACCACCCAAATTAGTTAAATGATTTGTTTGTTTAAACATCGGCTGTGGGCGGGCAGTGGCACCGGTCCCATTGCAGCTGCAGGTGGCAGGGGCTGATCTGGTCCCGGCTCCACGGTGCGCTGGGGCTCTTTCGTTCCTGCTGGCCCATCTGTGGTCAGGGTCCCCCTTGCTGGGCTGCTATAGGAGGGGCTGCTTCTGTCGGCTGAGACCTTCGCTTACCTGGCTTCCCGGCTAATGTTAATGCTTAACCAGCTAATGCTTACCAGGTAACGGGTGAGCTGTTTAACCTTTTACATCCCCACCCTGCCCTCCCTGTGCTCGCACAGAGAAGGCTGCATGATCCCTTTCAGCCCTGCTGGCTGGGTTTCTGGTCGTGAGCATTGTGGGCTGTGATTGGTTATCTCCCAGGAGAGCTGGCTGGAGCCATCAAGATCTGTTCTTAACAATGGTTTCCTTTCCCAGGCACCTAAAAAAAAAAGAAAGAAAGAAATCTTGCAGGCTTTTTCCCAGCTCCTCTGTGGCTGTGTCCAGACTCAGGGGTTTTTTCGAAAAAAGTAGCCTTTTTTCGAAAAAACTTCCCCTGCGTCCAGACTCAAGCTGCGTTCTTTCGAAATTAATTCGAAAGAATGCGGCTTTTCTTTCGATGGCGGTAAACCTCATTTCACGAGGAAGAACGCCTTCTTTCGAAAGTTCCTCTTTCGAAAGAAGGCGTTCTTCAATGTAAATAGGGCTTCTTCAAAAGAGAGCATCCAGACTCACTGGATGCTTTCTTTCGAAAAAGCAAGCCGCTTTTTCGAAATTTCTCCGTGCAGTCTAGACGCTCTCTTTCGAAAGAGGCTCTTTCAAAAGATGCTTTCGAAAGAGCCTCTTTCGAAAGAAGCCTGCAGTCTAGACACACCCTGTGTTTTTCTGCTTGCCTGGTGCGATTCCAGCCCCCATGTCTTTTCCTTGCCCCGCAATTATCCACAGCCTTCTGCCTCCCACCCACTCCAGAGTGGTCCCCCTTGGAAGTAGTTATTTGTGGGGGTCCACAGTTGGTATATCCCGATGCAGGTCTGCCCCCTCCCCCCCAGCTCTCATTCAGACTGCTCAGCATGGGGCTGGCAACCCAGACAGTCACTCACTGAATCTTCCCTTCCAGGCCCCAGTGGGAAATCACTCGCTGCCTCCTCCTTTTCCAGAACCAGAATCAAAGCGATTTGTTATCCCGGCATGTTGAAAAGGCTTGCAAGCGGCAGCTTGCTTGGTGCAGAGTAAACAAGAGAGCTTCTCCCACCCCCCGGGAAGGGAAAGGTGACCCCGGGGGAGCGTCCAGTTGGTGCCGGGATGTATCTGGTGTCACATATTGGGCATTGCAGTCGCTTGGGCTCCGCTGCTTTCAGACACATACCGGAGAACAGTTGCTGCTGCGATTCTGCAGCTGCCCTCAGCAGAAAGCCAGGCTCGAGCTAGGGATTCCACAGACATCTCGAGGAGGCAGATGTGGCCACAGACCCGGCGATCGGCACGGTGCCGTGGCTGGTGTCACACAGAAGAGACGTTGCCCTTTCTCCCCCAGCACCTTCCAGGCCTCAGTGCACAATAGATTTCCTTCTGTGGAGAAGGACGGCTGGAGAGCGCCCCGCTATGTAATTCATACACTGTCCAAAGGGGGCCCCATCAAGCTTCCTGGGGCCCATCGCGATGCAAAGCTCCTTTCAGAAGGAATCTTAGGGTATGTCTACACTACCCCCCTAGTTCGAACTAGGGGGGGTAATGTAGTCATACGGAGTTGCAAATGAAGCCCGGGATTTGAATTTCCCGGGCTTCATTTGCATGATCCCGGCCGGTGCCATTTTTAAATGCTGGCTAGTTCGGACTGCGTGCCGCACGGCTACACACGGCACGGACTAGCCGGCATTTAAAAATGCCTAATCCGAACTAGCTAGTTCGTGCCGCGTGTAGCCGCGCGGCACGCAGTCCGAACTAGCCGGCATTTAAAAATGGCGCCGGCCAGGATCATGCAAATGAAGCCCGGGAAATTCAAATCCCGGGCTTCATTTGCAACTCCGTATGACTACATTACCCCCCCCAGTTCGAACTAGGGGGGTAGTGTAGACATACCCTTATTGTTTCAATCACAAACCAGAGACCGAGAGCTAGGAAGCCAGGGTTTCTCGAAGCCATGGGTTCCCAAACTGGGGGGGCATGTGAAGAAATTCCAGGGGGGCATGAAATGACCCAGCTCCCCTCCCCCGTCAATCCCCCCCAAGAAAGAGCCTGGTCTATCTGTATGCTTGGGCTGGCTGGGGCAGACTTCAAATTGGCCACCTTAAAAGGCCTGCTCCACTCTTAAAAGGCCTTTTTTTTTTTTTTTTTTTTTTGCTCAATACGTTTTGCTGCTATTTTCTGTGGGGAGTGGAGTGAGGGTTTCTCAAAAATCAAAAAGGGGGCGTGATGCTGAAAAGCTTGGGAACCACTGCTCTAAGCAGACCGAGGGACATCCGGGGAAAGGAATAGCCTTGTGAAATATTTATCGCCTGTTCTAAGCCCTCTTTCTAAGCAGGCTCTCTGCCGGAGGAGGCCTTTTACAAGCAAGTGTGTTTTCATTAGGGAAATGTGCTGCCAATTTGGGGGAAGGACCCACCGAGGAATGTCCCTGAAGTTTGCAGGTATGCCCGGCCCGTTACAGAAAATGCGGCCAGGATCTTGAATGAGTTTCCCAGAGTTCGGAGGGGTTGGATCAAGTTTCCCTCTAGTGTCCAGTGCTGAGGTGAAGGAGTTCCCTGCAGGGAGAAGACAAGGGTCTTTCCCTTCCACCCAGCCAGCCCACCATGTGGGAGATGTGATGGGGTGGAGACTTGTCATGGAGCTTGTGCATGCCAGGGACCGGCTGCTGAATTAGATGCTGCCATGACACCCTGACCTTTCTGTAAGAGAAGGAGCAGGGACATGAAACAACAGAGCCAGAGGAAGAGGGTCAGGTTCCTCATCCCTTTGAAAAGATTTGCTCAGCCTGGAGCAGAGTAGGAACTCAGCAGTGGTTGTGAGAATAACAGGCTTTCCTGCAACAGACAAGCTACACGTGTG
Organism: Pelodiscus sinensis; assembly: GCF_049634645.1. Lineage (NCBI taxonomy): Eukaryota > Metazoa > Chordata > Testudines > Trionychidae > Pelodiscus > Pelodiscus sinensis. The sequence goes on along the minus strand of NC_134732.1, from coordinate 20,163,962 downwards.
TGTCTACAGGATGCAGTTTTTAGCCACATGCATGGGCAGCCAGTAATGTAGGCAAGGGAAGGCACAGCCTTCCCAAAACTGCCTACATGCCCGGCTGCTGGGGAGGGCTGGGGCTGCGGTGTGGCAAGTCGGTTTCCCCTGGCCGCTGGGGAGTAGCAGCGGGGTAGTGGCATGGCAGCCATCAGGAGGGCTGGGGTCAGGGCTACAACATGGCAACCCCAGCCTTCCAGGTATCCAGGATGGATTGGGGTGGGCGGGCCCTCGCTTCAGGGGTGGGGCCTCAGGTGGAAGGGGCAAGGCCGGGTTTGCCTTCCTCAGCAGGGCCTTCACTCATCACCCATGGCAACAAGGCTGTGTTGACACAGCCCCATAGCTAGAGCACTGCAAATCTGTGGCTACCTGCTTTCTATCTGTGGGTCTCAGTGTCCGTGGCTGTCGATGCAGCTATCTGCGGCTCATTTTTTCAGATACAGGTGCGGACACAAATGTTGTATCCATGCAAGGCTCTCTCCATCACTAAAAGTCAGTAGGTGTGAATGCTGTTTGTCAGCAGTTTTGCTGACAGATTACTTCTAGCCCCCATGAGCAGCTTTTGCTTTGTCCACAGGAGAGCACTCCTGCCAATAAAGCAGCGTTCGCACTTGCATTTGCTGCGGCAAAACTTTGGTCATTTGGGGTTGGGGGGGTGGAAGTATCCCATGCATGACAAAAGTTTTGTCCATCAATTGCCTGTGCAGACATCACCAAAGCCACTTCATTCCTCCCTGCCTTTCCTCAAGTCTCACCTCTGATCTTGAAAGGGAATCCTCTGAACTGTCATTCATGTTAAAATTCGACACTCTCCAAAAAGGAATGAACAAACACTCAAACTATCTTACCCATTACCAAGATAGCTTCCCCAATTATCACCTCTAATACCATTAACTCACAAACATCCCACTCTCCCCACCTCTAATATCATCAATTCACAGACACTTACCTTCCTTCCTTCCCCGCCCACCCTGCATCCCCCTCCTGTTCTGAAATGTGATTTGTCCTTTTCATATGTGTTCATTTTTTTAATTGTATCCTTTGGTATATATGGTTGTGACTATTTTCTTCCACTATTTGATCTGAGGAAGTGGGTCTGGCCCACGAAAGCTCATCATCTAATAAACCATTTTGTTAGTCTTTAAAGTGCTACATTGTCCTGCATTTTGCTTCAGCTACCCCAGACTAACACGGCTACATTTCTACCACTACTCTGATCTTTGCTAAGGGTAAACACACCAAAGAGTGCCAGGCATTCTGTTAAACTTAAAGGAATCTGGGGTGACAATGAGTTTCATTTTCATGAGGCTTAATCCGGCAGTTAACAGAAGCAATGCCATTGATGTCAGTGGATCAGGAATGGATTCACAGCACCATTTCAAATGTTAATTGCAAAGTAATGTACTAGCTGTCATTAAAGGAATTGTGTCCGCCACCAACAAAATGCAGCCACTTCTGGGGTAGAACAAGTCTGCAGTTTAACACTGCACAGTAACACTCTAACAGTTTGCCGATGGGAAATTGAGGAAGGCTCATCCAGTGCAAGGAGGTTGCTTCAGGCAGGTGGAACAGAATCAGCCTGGAATTTGGCCAAGTGCGGTTCTAGATTTTGTCGTTGTAGCTCTTGCGTTACAACCTGCAACACAAGTTTGTTCAAATAAAAGCTGCTGTTCATCTAATCCTTACTGAAAGACGGGGTATTTGTTTTAGAGTTTCGTGCAGTCATCAAGGTTAAACAGCCTGAGGTTTACCCAAGGGACAGCTGTTCTCCTCCGACCTGCTTCAGAACAAGGGGTCTACTCTTGTCGGGACACGGTACCATTCAGCAGCACTCCTGGGTACTTCCAGAACCAGCCTCTGCAAGGGCCAGGCAAATGAGCAAGAGAATGTGTGTGAGTTGCACCTGTGTCCTGGATGGGAAGGGATCAATCAGGGATCAGAAGATAGGACGTTGGACTGGAACCATTGGTCTCACCATTCTGGCAATTCCTATTGGATGGACAGAACATCTCTGTCTCCCAGCTAGTGCTGTATAATAAACAGGGCTCGACAAATAATGCAATCTACTCGCCGTGGCAAGTAGATTGCAACCTGGAAGAGCCGGGTTCAGGTGATCTGTGCATGCGCAGAACGATCTGCACATGCGCAGATCGCCAGTGTGGCTGGGGAGCGAGGCTCGATGCAGTTCGGCGAGCCCTGATAATAAGGATAATAATTCTACCGCCTTTTGTCTGTCTTGTCTATTTAGAGAGTAGCTCTTTGGGGCAGCGACTGTCTTGCGCTGTTTGTACAGCACCATGCACAAACAGGCTCAGAGACACTACCGCAATCACAAGAATTAACATAAATGCATACTAATCAAGACAGAGTAAGCAAACGGTAAATGCAACCTTCTCTGCAAATCCACTGTAATTGCTAGCCTGAGCTTTCCTAGGGTCAAAGTGAGGCCAGCTCCATTTGTTTTCCTCCCCATCACTCTCCATTGTTTGCTGTAGTTTACGGGCTTCTCGGTTCCAGCCAGGCCGGATCACAACACACAACATGGGAAAGGCTGTTTCCTTGGAATTCTGGGTCTCATCAGAGCAGATGGCATCAGGGATCTCCTGAGAAAACCGTCCCCACCGGAAAGCCCAAGACAATTCAGCTACTTTAGAGAAGTAACTGAACACTGACCATTACCAGAGCTGTTTGGAAAGCGGGAGGAAGGAGAAAGATAAACATTTTTTGAAACCTTTTGTTTCCATTTTTCACTGTTTTATTTGTTTTCACTGACATTTTCTTACTTCTCTCAATATTCTATTCTCTTATTATTATTACTGCTTACTGGGCTCTTAGAAGACATGTAAGGGTCAATTAGAACTAAATAACAGCACAGAACACCGAGAGCCAGAACTGGTGGCTGTAAACAAACTTTATGGGACCACAGAAAACATGGCCAGGCCCATGATAAGTGGACACCTGGGTAATTAAAATCATGCCAGACCACAAATGTTTCTGGACCAGAGTGTGCCGGACTAGAGAGGTTCAACCTGTACTTGAAAAGTGACAGCGCCTTTTCAGATATTTCTAAACCCTGTACATAAGAACATAAGAACGGCCATAATCCATCTAATCCAGTGTCCTGTCTGCCGACAGTGGCCAACACCAGGTGCCCCAGAGGGGGTGGACTGAAGACAATGATCAAACGATTTGACTCCTGCCATCCTTCTCCAGCCTCTGACAAACAGAAGCCAGGGACACCATTTCTATCCCCTGGCTAATAGTCTTTTATGGACCTAACCTCCATGAAATTATCTAGCTTCTCTTTAAACTTTGTTCTAGTCCTAGCCTTCACAGCCTCCTCTGGCAAGGAGTTCCACAAGTTGACTATGCGCTGTGTGAAGAAGAACGTTCTTTTATTAGTTTTAAACCTGCTACCCATTAACTTCATTTGGTGTCCTCTAGTTCTTCTATTATGGGAACTAATAAATAACTTTTCTTTATTCACCCTCTCCACACCACTCATGATTTTATAGACCTCTATCATATCCCCCCTCAGTCTTCTCTTTTCTAAACTGAAAAGCCCCAGTCGCTTTAACCTCTCTTCATATGGGAACCATTCCAAACCCCTAATCATTTTAGTTGCCCTTTTCTGAACCCTTTCTCAGGCCAAAATATCTTTTTTGAGGTGAGGAGACCACATCTGTACACAGTATTCAAGACGTGGGCGTACCATAGTTTTATACAGGGGCAGTAAGATATTCTGGGTCTTATTTTCTATCCCTTTCTTAATAATTCCTAGCATCCTATTTGCCTTTTCAACCGCTGCTGCACACTGTGTGGAAGTTTTCAGAGAACTGTCCATGATAACTCCAAGATCTCTTTCTGATTTGTCATAGCCAAATTAGCCCCCAATTGTAACTGCTGATGGATTTATGCTATGTACTGGTTTTTCCAAGCTGCAGACGTCCCTGCAGACTGCAATGGGAGTAGGAGTCAGCCCCCCGGGTCTGGTGCCCATCTGTTGTGTCTCTCTCTTTTGGAGCTGTAACACTGCACAGAAATGTGGAAACGTAACATCACTTTATACAAAGTAGGGATGTAAAATCCCCGTTACTCTAACCAGCTAATCCTTAGCTGGCAGCCCGACACACAGGGGGGCTGGCAGAAACTCCTGCCACCACCCACCGCTTCTGCTACTGCTCCCCGTTCCCCCGCTTGGAGGGGGCCGGCTCTCAACCCCCAAGGGGCTGGAGCAGCCCTCTGCCCACGGGTGGGGGATTGCTCCCAGTACTAGTTAACTGGTACTCAGTAAGCATCACCTTAACATCCCTAACGCAAAGTGCAATATATTCCAGGAGGCTTACGAGTTTATAACAATCCTGAGAGCTTGAGGACAGAGGCCTTGAAATGGACCTCACTTACGCTGCTTTAATGCGGCTTCCTCCTTATTTACACCAATACAATGGCTCTAACCCAGACTGACTCTAGCTGATAGCAAACCAGCAGAATAACACTGCTGCATTCACTCCCCAAAAAGGCTATGTCTACACTTGCGGCTTCTTGCGCGAGTAATATGCAAATGAGGCTAAGCGTGGAATATCGCCACGCCTCATTTGCATACCTAATGAGCCACCATTTTTTTCAGAAGAGGCTCTTGCGCAAGAGGGAGCATCTACACTGCCCCTCCTTGCGCAAGAAAAACCCTCTTGCGCAACGCCGTTACACCTATTACTTGACAAGAAGAACGGCGTTGCGCAAGAGGGTTTTTCTTGCGCAAGAAGAGGCAGTATAGATGCTCCTTCTTGCGCAAGAGCCTCTTCTGAGAAAAATGGTGGCTCGTTAGGTATGCAAATGAGGCTCGGCGATATTCCACGCTTAGCCTCATTTGCATATTACTCGCGCAAGAAGCCGCGAGTGTAGACATGGCCAAACTGTGTCCAGAACGTGAGCCTGCTGTATTGGACATCCAAGTACAGAGGGCCCTTACTTGCAAAACAAACAGCTTCCAACAGGGACAAACGACAGCCCGATCCCTCTGGGCCTGGGGGTTGTGTGCGAGTCCTGCCGAAAGCAAAATGATTCTCATGCCCTCCTGTCCCCGGGGAGCCGCCGAGAGGCAGATGTGGTTGCTGAAGCCAAGCAAAGCCTTCTGCCGGCGGGATTGACAGCCTCGGCCGCGAGGAGGTGTCCATAATTCATCACCGCCAACCTGAGAGGCTTAGTCCGTTGTTCCCAGGGCCTGTGTTTGTCACTGGGGAAGACGCCAGCGTCCTTTCCACCCCTCTGGGCCTCCCAACTTGTAAAATGCAGGGCTTGGTGATTGTTCTAGCCCAGGGCTGGGGAACCTTTTTTGGGTCGGGGGCTGCTGACCTACAGAAAAATCAGTCGGGTGCCGCACACAAAAGAAAAGAAAAGCCAAAAAAAAAAAAAAAAACCCCCCACCTCACTGACATGGCCCCTGACTCAGAAGGAGAAAGACGCTCCCCGCATTTCCCTCGCACACCAGAGCCTAAGGGGGCTCAGGGTAGTAGATTTTGTGTGCTCCAGCCCCACAGTAGAATGGCAGTGGGTCTGGAGCTCCAGCAACGCTAGGAGTGGGAGCCCTGAGCTTCGGGGGCTGGATCCAGGCAAGTCAAGGGCCACATCCAGCCCCCAGCCCCGCCACCCCTGTCCTAAACACATCCGCTGTGCACCCGCCATCACAAAATGATCCCGCACGCAAGCATGGACACACTCCTTGCACCCGGAGGTTTTATTTCAGGGGCAGCACTTGTACAAGAGAAGCTGGAGCAAAGGCGAAGCAAACGGTGGTGATGGTGAATCGGGGATGATTTGTATTTCTACCTGAAACAGTCTCTGGGTGAGTGAATTTCGTTTCATTGGTAATCGCTGTGGCGTAGCGAGTGCCAGGCTGGCGTCCTCTGTGGCTATACAGAACAGAAGCAGCTCAGGGGATGGCTCTGCAGAGTCTGCCTTCAAGTTGCCCTGGCAACCCGGCCCCAGTCGTGTCCTGGATGGACAATATTTGGGAATGATAAGAATGCTTAATCCGCAGCACTTGTCACATTCACGCAATAACCCTCCCAGCATCTTTTGGAGGTGGAAAGGGAAGTGTCATCATCATTTTGCATGGGGGAAACTGAGGCACCGCATGATTTCCTCCCCTCCCACCGCAGGCTACTGACCCGTCAGGGTCTCAAACAGGAGTTCAGCAGTGGTTTTCTAACTGTGGGTCACGACCCAGTGCTGGGTGGTAGAGAATATCAGGCACGGGGTCTCCTTGTGCAGGGAGACCAGCAGGGGGGAGGCTCGAAGGCAGCTACCTGCCTGTCCTGGCACCACAGACTGTGCTGCGCACCAGAAGGGGTTGGCAGCAGGACCAGCTTCTAGGTGGGGGTGGGGAGCATACAGGGCTGCCTCTACCCTGAGCACTAGCTCCACACTCCAACTGGCTACAACCTGCTGCCGGCTGCTTCTGGGGGCATCATTGTCTGCAGGGCCAGGAGAGGCACGAAACTGCCTTAGCCCCCCCTGCACCACTGACAGGTAGCTGCTCTAGCTCAGCCCCTCCTGCCCTAGCCCACAAAGCCGGACCCCCCTCCTACATGCTAAAGCTCTCCTCCTATGCCCCCCCTGGAGCCCACACGCCAATCAAATTATGTTGGGGCACTGGCACCAACCATTTTCTTCAGCTGGGTCACACCATTGACTCCTATTTAGCTTGTGGTCCACCATGACCCCTAAATCCCCTTCTGCAGTGCTCCTTCCTAGACAGCCGCTTCCCATTCTGTAGGCATCACTGATTGCTCCTCCCTAAGTGGAGTGCTTTGCATTTGTCCTTGTTAAACTTCATCCTATTTACCTCAGTCCATTCCTCTAGCTTGTCCCGATCATTTTGAATTTCAGCCCTCACCTCCAAAGCACTTGCAACCCCTCCCAACATGCACTAGCCCAACCTAACATAGTGCTAGGATAGAATAAGTCCACCCTTGATGACTCATCCCATCTTTATCTTCTTATCTGAGCCAGCCAGGTGGGTGGGTAATTGGGGAGTGATGGGTTTTGTGGACACCTGTGCACTGAGATCACAGCTGGGACCCATCTCACCCATTCCATAGGCCAGTTTCCTGCCTTGCTTATTAAGCTCATAACACCAGGTTAATAAGATTTCCAAGAGACTCAGGCCCAGAAGGGTTGAGATTTTTAAAAGGCCCTAAAAACAAGGGCTACATCTAGACTGGCATGATTTTGCGGAAATACTTTTAACGGAAAAGTTTTTCCACAAAAGAGCATCTAGATTGGCAAGGATGCTTTTGCGCAAAAAGTACTTTTGCACAAAAGCATCCGTGGCCAGTCTAGATGCGATTTTGCACAAGAAAGCCACAATCACCATTTTTGCCATCGGGGCTTTTTTGCACAAAATGGTTCTCAGCTGTCTACACTGGCCCTCTTGCGCAAAAGCATTTGCACAAGAGGGCTTTTTCCCGAATGGGAGAGTCATTGTATTTGCGGAAGAACACTGACAATCTTACATTAGATCGTCAGTGTTCTTGCACAAATTCAAAGCGGCCAGTTGCAGAAAAACTTGCCAGTCTAGATGCAGCCAACATGTGTGTATGTGTATATATATATATATATATATATATATATGCAAAACTCACTTCTTCAGATGAGATGATCTTGATTGGAGAAAAAAAGAGGGACCCTCAGGCTATGTCTACACTGGCATGATCTTGCGCAAGAACTCTTTTGCGGAAGAGTTCTTGTGCAAAAACTCTTCCAGAAGAGAGCGTCTACACTGGCATATGCGTTTGCGCAAGAGATGTGCTTCTGCGCAAGAGCATCCATGCCAGTATAGATGCTCTCTTGCGTAAGAAAGCTCTGCTGGCCATTTTAATCACAGGGCTTTCTTGTGCAAGAAATTCATGTTGCCTGTTTACACTGGCCTCTTGCACAAGAACAATTGCACAAGAAGGCTCATTCCTGAGCAGGAGCATCAGCGTTCTTGCACAAGAAGCCCTGATTTCATATGTTAGAACATCAGTGTACTTGCGCAAGAACTCCCCGCCAGTGTAGACAGGCAGCAAGTTTTGCGCAAGATCGCGCCAATGTAGACACAGCCTCAGAATCAGAAGGGTGAGGGAGGAGAGAAAAAAAAGTACCTATCAATTATAGTCCTGGTGGTAATGACCAGGGGTTTGGACCAGGTCCCATATGAAGAGAGATTTAAAAGACTGAGACTTTTCATCTTAGAAAAGAGGAAACTAAGGGAGATATGATAGAGATCCATGAAATCATTAGCCTCCTGGTGCTAACGAGGCTAATTTAGACTTCATACTTCCTTAATCTGGCTTGAGCTAAACCAAACTCCACTCCAGTTTCATTGTAACCATGGGACACTAATCTAAAAGGGGGTAGATCTCATGTTTGTCCATGAGAAGAACTTCTGCCTGGTGTTTGTCTACTTTCAGGGCTGGTTCAGTGATTTGGGATCTTCTTTGTTCCCAGAGAGCGTATTTTACCCTCTGATTACAAAACACGCTGCGCCCTGCTGTTAATTAGCCCAACTGCTGAGAAACCCAGATTGGATGGTGGGCTGGCCAGCATGAGGTCCACCCCCCAGGTGAGCCTATAAAAGAGCCAATGAGTGCAAAGACAAGGTAGAAAACTTATTGTCCAGGTGGATGGGACTGTAGGTAGCAAGGCAGAAAGAGTGAGACTTTGGCAAGATGTTTGGGGGAAGGAAAAATATGCCCCAAATCAATGAATTTACAACACAGGCAAAGATCTGTCACTGTTGAGCTCAATTGCTGAGGGGTTAGGAATAGGATACTGGAGAGAGTGGGAGGGAGATTAGGAATTTTTCCTTGGCAGAGGAAGAGGGGTTTAGGCCCAGACAATAAGCTCTGGGTAGTTGGTTTCCTTGGCTGGAGTTCTATAGAGCAGGGTGGGGTACCTAACGCCTGGGAAGCCAGATGTGCTCCTCTGCTTGTCCGGATCCAGCTCCTGACCCCAAAAAAGTTCCTCACCCCTGCTATGGTCCTATGGAGAATGATCGTCCCTGTGCTCTCTCTGGATTTGAAGTGGGATGTGTGCTCACATGCTGCCCTGGGGGGTTCTTCTCACACCAGGTAGGAAAACTATTGGAGTGCCAGGCCTGTGAGGCCACGTAGGTCTAAAAACTGAAAGACAAGAGTCTCCCTGGTTCTAGGTCTCCCTGCACCAAAGAAAGGTTTATGCAAGAGCATAGGAGTGGCCATACTGGGACAGATCTAAGGTCCATCTAGCCCAATATCTTGTCTGACAGTGGCCAATGCTAGATGCCCCAGAGGGAATGAACAGAACAGGTAATCATCAAGTGATCCCTCCCCTGTCATTCATTTCCAGATACAGAGGCCAGGGACACTATTCCTACCCATCCTGGCTAATAGCCATTGATGGACCTAACCTCCATGAATCTATCTAGCTCTTTTCTTGAACTCCGTTAAAGTCCTAGTCTTCACTATATCCTCTGGCAAGGAGTTCCACAGGTTAAAGGTGTTTCTCTTTAGCTCCGCTAAGCCTCCCTCTCAACTCTGGCCCCTCGGGGTTCCCCACCCCTCTGCTGCCTTGTTATCACTCCTGTTTTTTCCTGGCTTCTGTTGCCCCTTTGGCCTGCCTCCTTCTATCTGACTGAGGCTGTCTGCCCTGCAGCCCAAACCCCTCCACCTTCTTATCCAAAAGCTGGGTGTCAGCAGAAATGTCCTGCCTCTCTCTCCTTGCAGCTATGAATGGCAGCAGTGCATTGGTGCAAAAGATGGGGCCTGGCCATTGCACCCAGAACAAAGCTAGGGGGCAGCAGGGTGGGTGTGCCTCATCTATCACTTGCACTGGTGCAAACTGGGAGTAAACAGAGTGGTAATGCCTGTGTGAAAGGTTACTCAAAGATCATCAAAGACCCAGAATTGTGGAAGAGTGAATAAGTCTAATGGGGTATGTCTACACTAGCCCCCTAGTTCGAACTAGGGTGGCTAATGTAGGCATTCGAACTTGCAAATGAAGCCCGGGATTTAAATATCCCAGGTTTCATTTGCATGTTCCCAGGCGGGCACCATTTCTAAATCCCCTTATTTCGAACTGACTGCCCGCGGCTACACGCGGCAGTCAGAAGTTAATCCGAACTAAGTCCTTAGTTCGGATTAACTGTTACTCCTCCTGCAATGAGGTTTAACAGTTAATCCAAACTAAGGACTTAATTCGGATTAACTTCTGACTGCCGCGTGTAGCCGCGGGCAGTCAGTTCGAACTAAGGGGATTTAAAAATGGTGCCCGTCCGGGAACATGCAAATGAAGCTTCATTTGCAAGTTCGAATGCCTACATTAGCCACCTTAGTTCGAACTAGGAGGCTAGTGTAGACATACCCATGGAAACAGCAGTGGGTGAATATAACCAAAGTTGCAATGTGTAGCTTACAGTCCAACACTTAACAGGCTAAAACAGGCTAAAACCCTTGTCTAAAGCAGTTTCTCACCCAACACAATTTTCTAGCATCACTCACCAACGTAGCGGGGATCCACCTTTCACGAGTGCCAAAAGCATTGGCCTTGTTGCTTCCTCAGTGAATGTTTTTCCCAAAATTCAGGATTTTGTCCTCAGGAAAGGATGGTGACCACCCCTACCTCTCCTCCTCTCCCTCATCCTCTGGAATTTCATTTCCTAGGATGCTGGCTGCAAGTGTTCTTCACATATACATGTTGATTTCATATACAAAATGGGAAAGTTTAGAAAAGGCCAACAAAAATGACCAGGGGTTTGGACCAGGTCCCATATGAAGAGAGATTTAAAAGACTGAGACTTTTCATCTTAGAAAAGAGGAAACTAAGGGAGATATGATAGAGATCCATGCAATCATGACTGGAGTGGAGAAAGTGAATAAGGAAAAGTGATTTATTCCTTCTCATAATTTAAGAACTAGGAGGCACCAAATGAAATGAATAGGTAGCAAGTTTAAAACAAACAAAAGGAAGTATTTCTTCACCTAACACACAGTCAATCTGTGGAACTCCTTGCCAGAGGAGGTTGTGAAAATCACAGAATTCAAAACAGAACTAGATATATTCATGGAGGAGAGGTCCCTCCTTGGCTATTAGCCAGGATGGGTAGGAATGGTGTTCTTGCCTCTGTTTGTCAAAAACTGGGAATGGGCGACAGGAGAGGGATCACTTGATGATTTCCTATTCTGTTCACTCCCTCTGGGACACCAGGCATTGGCCACTGTTGGTAGACAGGATATTGGGCTAGATGGACCTTTGGTCTGACCCAGTACGGCTGTTTTTATGTTCTTATGGGTTTCTATTGTAGTGGTTTACAACACTTAATGCATGGACCTAGGCAGACAAAACCTTTGGGCTGGCAAAAACTGCTTGTCAATCCTGCCTGGGGCGCAGCTTCTAAAATCCATTGTCAATAGAGATACACAACTCCTCACACTCCTCGTACGCCTGCGAACAGTTATGGGGATCAGCATGACACAAGCTTTTAGCAGACACCTCCCATAGCCCTTCTTGGATAAATACTATGAAAGCACCACATTAGGTGTAATGAGTTTGTCAGGCCTGGGAGGAGTCGCTGTTACAGAACAGTGAACGTTTTGCCATCCACTGTCTCTCTCCGCCTTGGTACCTGTCTGGCCAGTCTCTGCAGCAGCCCAGTGCCTCCCAAAGCAAGCAGCAAGGAAACATCTGCTGGCTTTTCGCTACCTGCAGGGCCAGCTAGGAAAGGGAACTGGGTTTGGTCGCCTCTTTTTCTCACTGTTTCTTTGGCTCTCTCCTATGGGTGTGCGGCCGACTCGGAGCTGTTGTGGGGAAGTTAAGAGGCAGAAGGTTGCTGCTTTCAGTTCCTGGCTGGAGGTGTCGAGTGCCAAGGAGCCAGGAGGTTCGCTACAAACACTGGAAGGGAAAGGTGCTTTTCCTGTCTTTATGGAGTCTGGCCTGAGTGTCTTCTCACGGAGGGTGCTCTGGTCGGTGCACCTGTTAGCTCAGCCCAGTGCACTTCCTGGACAGCACTGTGGGCGTGCAGCAGCCTGGTGCAGCATGTGTGGGCAGGGGAAATCTGAGCCAAGGACGTCAGGGCAGACTCTGAAAAGGCCCGGCGAATAGCAGAGCAGAACACTCACAGCCTATGGTCTCAGACAGGCGACAGTGAACACACAGTGCACTGCATGAATCTTCAGTGTGTCCCCCACTAAAGGACAAAGACTGCGTTCATCTTGTTCAGATGTACTACTGGGTCTGTGTCGTCATCCCCATTTAACAGAAGGGGAAACTGAGGCACAGACAGGTGCGGTGCCAAGACTAAGGTCACTCAGTGGCAGGAATAGATTCTAGCTTTCCCAAGTCCCAATCCAGTGTTCTAGCCACTCCTCTACCCTGCCTTCTCATTTAAAGAAGGGTAGGCCAAAGCTAAGATCCCCCCCCCACACACACACACACTCTGCCCTCCACACACACATCTGAAAATACCCCTGGAATTCTGGGCAAGTTTGGATTGTGATAGGAACTTTGCACCTGGTGTCTTGGGCTGACCCAAAGTCTCAAGTTTGCAGAAGTTTGGACAGGGAGGTGGATTCACACGTTCCTAATTTGTGTCATCTCCTGAGCATATTAAAGGTATTATAGGCAGAGAGGGGAAAGCCCCGCAGCAGTTGGCTCGCAACTCTGCCGTGGGTGGGGGAAAGGAACGCTTCATCACGTGCTGAATGGGAAGACGCTGAAAGGAAATGAAAGCAGGATGTATGTAACTCCCTTTTCTTTGGCTGGTATCTTTCTTGCTGTTGTGTTTCCCGGATGCAAAGAGCAGCACTTTGCTGGTTTGGGGGAGAGAATTCTGACTCAGGAAAAGGCCAAAGAAAGAAAGAACACGCAGCGGAAGAGACTGCTTCTCAAACAGTTGTCATGAATTCATGCCCTGCGCTGCCCCGCCCCTCTACTTACCCTGAAGGATGCAGTACATGGAAAGAACAACTGTAACTTTCCCTGTATATTGCACTCTGCTTACCCTCCCTTCCCATCTGCTTCCCTTTATGCAGTGCACAGTCAACCTGTGGAACTCCTTGCCAGAGGATGTTGTGAAGACCAGGACTTGCACAGAGTTCAAAACAGAACTAGATACATTCATGGCAGAGAGGTCCTTTCTCTAGCTGCCCTGTGTTACGTTAAAATGTTCCTTCCTGATGCTAAAACTCACGGGGGAATTTTTTCAAAAAATGGCGCAGACACTTTGCTCGGCGTGCTCCCAGGCCTCTCCATTCTCTTCAAGGGGTTACAAGGTGGCATGTGTGTAATGGGGCTCCTCAAAGGCTCCGCTGAACATGGATTAGGTGCCAGCAGCTCTTCCTTGGGGAGGGGCCGTTCGGAATGGTCAGGCAGAGGCGAGCATGCCTGGGAGCTCAGCAAACCTGCTGGCGAAAGAGAAAAGAAAAAAGGGGACGTTGAACTGTCGAAACCAGCGGGGAGCATCCCAGGAGCTCATGCCACCCCGCCCGGGCCAGGTCTGAGCAGGAATGCTCAGAACATTTGCCAGGGCTCCATACAGCGTTACATGGCCTGACTCAGAGGGAGTTTCCGCCACGGCTTTTAGGAGACAAAACTGCTGTGCAGGGGAGCTGAGAGCCTGCGTGGGCCTGTGGGCAAGGTGTGGGGCCCCCCGGCTCTGTTCTCCCAGAAGGGGCTGCGCCTTGGGTAGAAAGGGTGGGGGCAGCGAGCGACGCATGCCCCGCCCCCAGCCCGCATGGCTGTGTGGACCACGCTGCACGGTGCTCTGGTGGCAATTTAAAGGGCCCACAGCGACGGCTGCTGCTGCCCCCTCGGCGTACCTGCTGCGGTCTAATACGTGTCACCATCAGGACCCCACCCCTTTCCCCATGTCTCATTCCCCCCAGGAACGGCCTGATACAATCCCACATCCTCCTGGACATTGGCAAAGAGGGAACTAAATGCCAAGTTACCCTCTTTAACAGAACCAGGCAGATCTTCCTGCAGCAGGGAGATCCTTTGCTAATACGCAGACAACACCCTGGTTCAGCTTGTATCCTTACTACGGCCACTCCTTCCCCCCCCCTCCCCTTTGGCTCACTGTCCGTTTTGTAATTTATTGTTCCTGTTTTTTTCTGCATTGGTCAGAGGTTCCCTTCCCCCTTCTGTTTCTCTAAGGGATGTTTACTTCAGGGGATGTGCCCAGTTGGTGACATTTCAAACCCAGCCTCTAGATCCAGTTGGGTTTTATTTACATAGAGCCCCCCCTCCTCCCCTCCCAACAATAACTAGATTCTGGTGGGAACAGGAGTGCGCAGGCCTGGTTTTGGCACTTGGCTAGGAAACCGCACTCCACTCCCTGAACGAAGGAAGGTGGCCGAATTGGAGCAGATGTGTGCTCTCCATGGAAGGATATTGCAGGCGTTATCTCAGCCGCGCAACCGAGATAACGTTTTTACGATGAGTTTTCCCAGATTCCTTTTCAGAGCCGCTGCCAGTGAACTGTGGCCACCAGGAAATGTGTGTAATATTCTGGGCAGGAACTGTTCGTGGGATCGTGTCAGAAAATACATTTTCCCCCCTCCTGGGCTTTGTCCGATATCTGTGGAACTATGGTTATAATTAGACTCATGAAGGCCATAATAGGCTACGGGCAAGTCCACCGATGGGGGACGGGAGGGTGAAAACAATGAGAAGTCCTGTGGCACCTTATAGACTAACAGATTTATTAGAGCATAAGCTTTCGTGGGCAAAGACCCACTTCGTCAGATGCAAGGGAGAGTGAAAGGGGCAACTGATCTGGCACCAGGTGCCCCAGAGAGAATGAACACAACAGGGAATCATCAAGTGATCCCAGCCTCTGGCAAACAGAGGCGAGGGACACCATGCCTACCCATTCTGGCTAATAGCCATCGAGGGACCTAACCTCCATGAATCTATCTAGCTCTTTTTTGAACCCTGTTAAAAACTTGGTCTTCACAACCTCCTCTGGCAAGGAGTTCCACAGGTTGACTGCGCGCTGGGTGAAGAACTTCTTCCTTTTGTTTGTTTTAAACCTGTTGCCTATTCATTTCATTGGGTGCCCTCTTGTTCTTGTGTGATGGGCAGGGCTGGAGATGTTGCATCGCCTCCCGTACTGGAGGGAGAAGCAGCTGGCAATGGACTCACCTGCTGAGCGAGTGTGTACTAGATAGAGACGGGGCCCTGAGCCATGACCTCCAGACGGGGGCCCAATGTCAATGGAAATGCTGAATCAGCCTTCTGATTCCGATCCGGTCGGTCAGCAAGAGCAGCCGTGTAAGAGAAGACAGAGTAGTCTCTCATTGACACAGGTTTGAGATATGGATTTCAGCCCTGGGTCCCAATTGTGGTCCCCACATGCCCCCTCTTTGGTGTGGGAAATGTGGACCCTGAGATCTAGTTTGGGCCTCTCTCTGGTGTATGCTTGAATGAGTGAGTCCAGGCGAATAAAGGGTGGCTGCCAATGTGCACGCACACAGTTTAATATTAACTTTGGCATTGCAGCTCCCAGGGGAACACCGTGCAGGCACCTGAGCATACCTCTGCCACCTGCTTTCAAAGCTTTTTATGGCCTTTTGGCTCCAGGGAAAGAGAGAAACAGGCAATCCGGGACCCCAGGAGGAAACTCAGCTGCGGGAGAAAATTGACCACTGATCCTGTCGGTGCTGTACTCTTTGGGGGCAGTCTCCAGGGGCTGTCAATGCATGGCTGCTGACTGCCCCAGAGCCTGCTATTTGGGAGAGACAAATGGCATTTGCTGGCACAATTCCGTTCCGTCGCTCTAAATCACAGGTGAGTTTAAAGGACTTTGAAACTAGGACTCCAGGCAGCGAATGCTGCCAAGCCAAGGCAGGGCAGTTTGCCTCTTTCAAAGCACCACACCTGGCCCCTGTCTCTTCACTGATCTCAGGGTTTGTGTTTTGTTTTGCCGGTAGGGCGTGGACCGATTGCTCCACTAGTCTGTCAGGCTAATGACTTATTATTGTTTCTCTGGCTCGCTGGCTGACTCCGAGATTTATGGGAGAAGGCAGGGAAACCTTCAAGACTGTCCCTGCCACAAGGCAGAATAATCCAAGGGGAAAAACAGCCGGGATTGTGACTGGTTACTTTCGAAGGATGCTGGGTGACGGCCGGCGTCTCCCCCATGCACAAGTCGCCGAAAGGATAATTTTGTAATAAAACAAGAACAGGAAAAGAACCCTTTGAATTTCCATAGGCCAGTTCAGCTGAGGACCTGGAAGGGGTTGGCAAGGTTTAATGGAACCGCCACGCATGCTGGGGAGGTTGGCTAGCGCCCACCCTTGCTTAAAGATGGGCAGACGGAGTGCAGAGAACCAAAGAGCCCTGCCCAGCTTCTCTCTGTGATCTTGTCCACGCCAAGCAAGCTGGTGTAGGTTGTACAAATGCCAGAATCCTGTCTACACTGCAGCTTCCTCCGCGGCTCCCACCCCCGATGGCAAATTCCAGCCACCAAGCTTGCTAGCAGAGCCAGCTGGTAGGTAAGGTGGGGAGCACAGAATGGAACCTTGCTCTCACCACTAGGCAATCAACCCAGACCTTCCATAGATGGTACTAAGCGATAGTTAATATACAAAAAAAGAGGCCGCTGGAGGACAGAGTCCTCAGTCACTCAATCCTCTCTGCATCCCTGAGCTGTGCCCAAATTCGGGCCAGGTGTGGGGAGTCACATTTAGTGCTATTCCCCAGTGAGTCTCCTTCAGAGCTTTAACCCTAACCCTCTACTCTTGCTTCCTTGGCTCCTGAGACCCTACCGAGCATTGGCTAGGAGGGAGTTTCTGGCCGTGTCCAGACTCAGGGTTTTTTTCGGGAAAAGTAGCCTTTTCCCGAAAAAACTTCCCCTGCGTCCAGACTCAAGCCGCGTTCTTTTGAAATTATTTCGAAAGAACGCGGCTTTTCTTTCGATGGCGGTAACCTCAATTTACGAGGAAGAACGCCTTCTTTTGAAAGTTCCTCTTTCGAAAGAAGGCGTTCTTCAATGTAAAGAGGCCGTCTTCAAAAGAGAGCATCCAGACTCGCTGGGTGCTCTCTTTCGAAAAAGCGGATTTCTCTTTCGAAAGATCCGCCTGCAGTCTAGACGCGATCTTTTGAAAGAGGCTCTTTCGAAAGAAGCCTGCAGTCTAGACATAGCCTCTCTGACATCCAGCCTAACTCACTTGCACTCTGGTTTCACCATCCTTCCTTGCTGCAGCACCCTGAAAGTCAACATTTTTGGCCTCTGGAAGGTGTCCCACGATACTCCAGTGTAACCACTCTGGCCAGAGCTTCCAACTCTACTGCTCTCCAGGCCAGGATGCTGGAACAATTGAGAGCCATTGAACCAAACTGTAAACCTTTGATATAATGGAAACTACTTCAAGTCAAGGGGTGCTCCAGCACCCCCCACGCCTCTTGGTTCCAATACTTTTATGTCTCCAGGTATGAAAAGCCCTGGAAAAATTTGAGTTTCAGGGTGCCCTTGTAGCCGAGAAGGCTAATGGCAAATTGAGGTGCATGAGTAGGAGCACTGAGAAGTGATTATTTTCCTTTTTTGGCACTGGTGAGGCCACCCCTGGAGTATTGCATCCAATTCTGGCCCCCCATTACAGTAAGAATGTGAACACATTGGAGAAAGTCCAGCGAAGGGCAACAAAAAATGACAAAGAGGGTGGGGAGAGGCTGTTCTCAGGGCGAGAGAACAAGGAGCAATGGGCTCAAGTTGCAGTGGGGGAGGTCGAGGTTGGAGATTAGGAAAAACTATTTCCCTAGGAGGGTGGGGAAGCACTGGGACGGGTTCCCTAGGGAGGGGGTGGAATCTCCATCCTTAGAGGTTTTTAAGTCCCAGCTTGAGAGAGCCCTTCCTGGGATGATTGAGTTGGGATTGGTCCTGCTTTTAGCTTGATAGCCTCCTTGATGACCTGGACTCGATGGCCTCCTGTGGTCTCTTCCAACCCTATGAATCTCTGTTTCTAGAGCAGGCGGTACACCAGAGCCCTGAACGCTTCCGCTGGCCTGCACAGAACACACGCCCCCGCAGAGGCAGCATCAGCTGTTAAAATTATATTGGGCTTTGTGTTAGCCTAAAAGACAAGAGATTAAAGTACGAAAGTTAGTGCATTTCCTGTTTATTACCCCCATGATTTACTATCCAAATACTGATAACGGCTCAATATATTGCTCCCAGGTGCAGCTGATTGGGTCTCCACACCTATCTGCCTCTGAGAGGTGAAATCTCAGACAAGCCCAGTCAAACTCTCCCATGGGATGGGGGCTGTGTCTTGCCCCCATGCCCTCTTGTACACCCCAGCTTTGGCGGTGTGCGGCTTCACCCTCAGCCCAGCAGCGTGACCCAAGTGACTTTTTAACCTTTTGACACCTGTCATGACTGGCTGGAATCGTCTCCTGCGCAGAAAGGGGAAGGCAGCGTTTCTGTTTCCCCAGCAAGACGCCGGAACCCACCCAGCCCCGAAGGTCAAGCTTATTTTGAAAAGTCACGTGCAGCTTCTCTCTGCTTGCAAAACTCTCGGCCTCTTACGAAAGGCCCCTGGCTTGCAAAAGCAACGAGTTTTGAGAAACCCGCTGGACATCAAAATAGAACTCACCGAATGCTGTGAGTTGTCTGATCCGTGTGGCCGAGTGGCTCCAGGAGATGAATGAGAGTCAGGACTTTTGCGTTCTGTTTCCAGTTTTGCTACTGACAATCTGGAAGCCTCAACCTCGGCGTGCCTCAGTTTCCTCAGCTGCGAAATTGGGATAGCAGTATCTGCCTCTCCCACGGAAGTCTTAATGAATGAATATGTGTAAAGTGCTTGCAGATTCTCAATGTCTGTTCATGGTACTTATGGTACTGTAAGTAGCTAGGCACCTCACAGTCTTTACTGTATTCTCCCTCACAACTGCTTTGTGAGGCAGAGCAGTCCCATTATCCCCATTTTACATATGGGGAAACTGAGGCACGGGGCTGCCAAATGACTTTCCCAAGGTCATGCAGAATGTCTTCAGTGGAATAGAAACTTGAACCCAGGTTCTAGACTAATATTGTAACCATGAAACCATTTGACTACTTGCCAGCATCAGCCTGTGGCACATAGTTATAGCCCCTCATCTTATATGTTGGCCAAGTGAGAGCTGGGTCAGACTAGCAGCTTCTTTGCTCTCATTCTACCGCATCTCCTGTAGAGATTATTAGAGATGAATTGCTAAACCTAAGGCCAGGCCTACCCTTAGGGAGAAAGTTGACCTAAGATACACAACTCCAGCTACAAGACTAGCGTAGTTGGAGTCTATGTACCTTAAATCGAATGTCTCCAGCATCCCCATTCCAGAAGTCCCGTTGACTTCCCTTACTCCTCATGATCCCATGGAGAACCAGGGTCCATGGGGTGTGATCAGAAATCAATTTAGTGGGTCTTTAGTAGACTTGCTAAATCGAATCCCGGAAGATCGATCTCTGGATTGATTGATCTCAATTTCTGTGTAAGATAAGGCCTAAGATGTTTAGCTTTAACTATTTCTAGTTGTCTCTCAATTCGTTTTTCTCTGGTGTTAGGGTAATGGTACTAATTTGTCTTTGTTCCCACACCTCTCCCATCTCGGATTCATTCCAAGTCTCACTTCCTTTCCAATAATTGTTCCAGCTTCCAAAGGTAACTGGGAAAGGATAATTTCTTGTTATTCCTCTCTCTCTCTCTCTTGCATCCACAAAAGCATGATTTTTGCTACATTGGCCAGATTTCTGTGCCAATGTTACCACTTTGGAAATAAATCACAAAGAGCATTCTCCTCCAACTCAACAGAATTTATGTATTTTAAATGTAGAAAAACTGCTTGGGCTGGTGAAAAGATATTTCACCTAGGACAAAAACGGCAAAACACTCAGGAACTTGTCCATTGCAATGAACTGGTTACAATGTATGTGTCTTTCTGTGATTGCTGAATAACATCAGTATTGCACTGCTGTGAGTCATAAGCCCTATACTGCTCTCAGCTGAAGGCGATTCTCCTGCAGGGGCCCAGCTTTTGCAGTGGGAACATCTGAATTCTATTCCTGCTGCTGCCATAGCATTGCAATCCCCCCATCATGTTGTGGAGCCCAGGGGCAAGTGTGAAGCTCTCCAGTTGTCTCCACACAGGCTTGTGACAATTTCTTTGCATTGTGAGGATGCATGAAGGGAACATGAATAGCTTCACACAGCTCTAAGTGTGAAATATTCAGCTCAGTAGAAGAGCCATTGAGACCAAATGAGCTTTATGTCTGACACTTCAATCTTGTCGGCATCTTTCTTGCTCCTCTTAGGGGTTCATTTAAACTACGGTTCCACACTGCTTAGGGGTATGGGCTGCTGTAAGCTGTACTGTGTGTGTCTGTTGGTAGCAAGTCTCAGCAGAAGTTCACTGAAGTAATATTATAGACCATACGGGTCTCAAAAGCCATGCAGGATTCAGCATACGTCAAGCTTAGCGCTGTTGCTGTTGATCTCTGCACTGAATGACTTTGCACGTTAATAAATGTGAGCATGTACAGGCGAACCTCAGACTTACAAACACCTCTGTTGTTTGTCTCTGGGAAATCTTCAGGACTGTAACCAAAATGTCATGGTTGTTCTTTCAAAACTTCACCACGGAACGTGGACTTAAAACAGCTTGCATACTTTGCTAGGCAGAAGAAAAATGCTTCTTTCCTTTTATGGAATTAGTAATTTATGTTTAACACAGTACTGCATTGGTGTGTGTGTGAGAGTGTGTGTGTGTGTGTGTGTGTGTGTGTGTGTGTGTGTGTGTGTGTTTGCTGGAAGGCACACTTCCACGCCAAAAGAGGTGTTGACTAGTCAGTTCTTAACGCCGATGTTCATTGCTCTGAGGTTCTACTGAAGCTATGCGCGCTGTCTCGCAAGCGTCCCGTTGGAGAGCCCAAACACGTACGTGCATAAAATGGCTTCTTCCAGACATCAGTTGTCATTGCTAGTAGTGTTATAAGTACCTTTCACAGGGTGGCCTGGCTCCTGCCATGAACAGTGCTGGAGGAGTTTATTACTGTAGGCCCCGTCCTAATTCTCCTAACTCAGATTACGTCTACATGGCAGGCTTCTTGTGCAAGAACTTTTTGCAGAAGAGATCTTCCTCAATAAGTTCTTAAGCAAGAGCGTGTCCACACTGCCATGTGCTTTTGTGCAAGAGACCGTCCACACTGCCATGGGCGTTCTTGCACAAGAAAACTCACAGAATGGCCATCAGAGCACCAGTGCTTTTTCCGATAGGAGTTTCTTGTGCAAGAAACTCTTGTTGTCCATCCACACATGCCTTTTTGCGCAAGAGTACTTTTTGACTACACTAATCTACATGGCTCCGTTGATGGAGCCATGTAATTTAGACATACCCTGAATCTTCAGCTGAGGTAACCTAACCATGGACAAGGGGAAACTCGGGGGCCGGAGTGGGGAGAGGGTTGGAAATCCCTACCTAATCCATTTTATCCAAGGCTTTCCTGATATGCCCATCACAGTCTCTGCTTGCCGGCTCGGGCCACAGGGGCTAGTTCCTTGGATGCAAGCTGCTTTGGAAGAGTACCAAGCCCGTGGCCAGCTAAGAACCTCCAGGTAGCTCAGGCCATGGGAGAACCTTGCAAATTGCCCATGGCAGCTTGGTGGTCTCCAGAGAAACTTTGTGCTAGTGGACACGAGCCGTCCTCACATG
Source organism: Pelodiscus sinensis (assembly GCF_049634645.1). Classification (NCBI taxonomy): domain Eukaryota; kingdom Metazoa; phylum Chordata; order Testudines; family Trionychidae; genus Pelodiscus; species Pelodiscus sinensis. The sequence continues at coordinate 20,142,227 of NC_134732.1, read as the reverse complement.
GAAAGGAGCTGGGTTGTTCTCGGTGAGTATTTCTAGGCAGGATCCTCTGTTGGTTGGAGAAGTTAGGGTGATAGCCGCTGAACGCAGCCACGCAACACCCGTAGGAAAAAGTGTGCTCAGAGCGGATGCATCCCATTTCCTGACTCAGGGCAGAAAAATCTCTGCTGACTCATGTTGGCTCGACAGAGCCTGCAACCAAGGCTACGTCTAGACTGCAGGCTTCTTTCAGAAGAAGCTTTTCCGGAACAGATCTTCTGAAAAAACTTCTTTTGAGAGAGAGCGTCTATACTGCCAAAGCTCATCTTTAAAAAGCGTTGGCATCTTACCTACCAAAGTCAAATGCTCTGACAGCGCTCCTTGGGTTTATTTTCCCATAATCATTTTTAAATGTAACACATTCTTATCAGAGAAATTACAGTGCGTCTGTAACGCCGACAGGTGGAACCAAACCTGGGACCTAAGGAACTTTGTGCATGAGCTAAAAGGCACCTGGCTCTCAGCTAAGGCTGTAGTGCAAACTCATTCTCTAGCTACATCTAGACTGCAGGCTTCTTTCAGAAGAAGCTTTTCCAGAAGCAATCTACACAGCAAAAGCACAATGAAAAAGTGCTGTGCTTTTTTGAAAGATAGCGTCTATCACTCATTTAAGTTCTGATTGCTGTGGATGGAGTGGTCACCAGGGCACCTGTGTTTTTTCCTCTTCTTTCAAAGGGACGCCCTCTTCCCCGTCCACACATGGGAAAAAGGCTTCTTCCTTGTAGAAAGAGGTTTACCAATGTCGGGAAAACCCCTCTGTTCTTTTGAATTTTTTTCGAAAGCCATTGCAGTATGGGTGCAAGTGAAGCTTTTTCGGAAAAACGGCTGCTTTTCCAAGAAGACTCTGTAGTGGAGACAGTCTAACTTGTTAAGGTGAACAACCACCCTGCCTGTGACTTTCTCCTCTTAGGTGGGGCTTGCCCTGGACCGTGTGATGGCAATAAGCCGTTATCTGGACGACGGGGGCCAATTCCTTGGTTGCGATACTCTTGATACGACTCATTTTCATCTTTGCAAATGCGGCCCCGGCTAAGCGTGATGAAAGGAGCGGCCTCGGAGCTTCAGACGAGAACCTGTTTGTCCCAAAAAGGGAGGTTGTGTGTGCCGCAAGCACAGAGGCATTCCCTGGAGATCTTATTGACTCTACAGAGGACGCTAGCAGGGTCACGCCTAGTTCCTAATTTTCATAACCGTTTCGGCATAAATATAAGCAAAAAGAGGAAGGTTGGGAAATGGAAAGCTTGTGTTGCAAGCTCTTTGAGCTGCCCTGACAAACACTACGCAAGCAGGCTGCTTTTTAATGACATCTTATGCAATTGACATTTTGGCTGGGAGAAACAATAACAAGCCGAGTGCTCACGCTTGACAGACTGACAGACGGCCACACTCTCACTCTCACACTCACACACACACAGAGTGTTTCACTGAGAAATTGCATCATTGTTTAGCCGGTCAGATGGAAAAAACTTGTCGCACACTCTTGTTGTGTCTCTTTGTCTGTCTGTCTATCTCATAGCCATACCCTCTCTTTGCCTATCTCTAGCTTGGGTATGTGTCGAATGTAGAAGGCAAAACTATCAACATTCAAGAAAAGGATCCAACTAGCGAAAGAGCTGGGAACCTCCCATACACTTGTCATTTCAACAGGTATCTCCGGAAGTAACAGCTCAGATTTGGATTGCAAGTTACCCTGGGGTCTATCTGGAGTAAGGATGTGATAGTGGAAAGGAGTACACCAGAGCTACTCCACTTTGGAAGCCCTGGGGTGATACTCACAGCACATGCCGAGGGCCACAACTTAAGTGTGGTTACATGCAGAGCCAGCCCAAGCTACGGGCTGACCGGGCTACCGCCCGGGGCGCCCCAATGGAGGGGGTGCTGCGCAGGGCTGCCGGACCGGGCGGGGCAGGGCTGCCCATGCGCTGGTGCCCCGGAAGTGGGGCCACACATGCACCGGGCGCCCGGGGTCCTGGGGCACCACGCGCCTGGGGGTGAAGGCGCACATGCGCTGCACTCCTGGGGGCGGCACCGTGCTCCCGGGGCCCGGGGTGCACGAATGACTCAGGCTGGCCCTGGCTACATATATATGCCAATATATATGCAGATACATGCAAATAGCTTCTTTCACACTGACAGGCATGGATGCAAAGATTAAGGGAAGACTATACAACACGCAGGCCCCATTTAAGTCAGTTCTGCTGACATTAATAAAAGGCAATATTGACCCGATTCCACCCACATGACAGTACTTTTAATGAGCAATGACAGTCCAGGAATTTAACTAATACAATGCATATCCGCAGAAGACCATTATATTGACTTCTTTTTTGTTTTGGCTCCCACCCGTGGGCCATGTGATGAGCCCCACGTAAATCCAAACCGCACGGCAGGCCACAAACAAACGGGCCGCGGGCCATATGTTGAGTAGAACTGATGTACATGGTTAACTGATGAACCTGGGCTTATCAGTTCATCTTCATGGTTACATGCAGGCTCCCGATAGAAGAGGAGAGCTGGCTTAAAGGTGCACACCAGTTCCTGGGGAGCTGCCTCTCCACCCCACACTGCTGCCTCTGTATCAGAGGCAGCAGTGCACGGGGTAGACAGGTGCCAGTACTCATGGAGAGCAGGCTTAAAAGCCAGATCCCCACATGCACCGGCTTCCAGGTTGCTGACTGCTCCCCCTCCCTGGTGTAATTTTTCAGCGGTTACACGATTACTTCATTAAATGCAATTGAGCACCCTTGGAACACAGCAATGGAAGGAAGGGTTGACAAGATTTCGAGAAGGACCCTGTGATAGTGGTGAAAGAGTCTGAGCAAGATGAAAGTGGAACACGGTTCCTGGGATCTGTCCAGGAGAAACTTTAGCAAGGGCAGGGGCAGGGAAGGGAAGGCAGACTGAAGTGCCAGGTACATTGATAGTCCTGCCTAAGCATAACTGACAAAGTATTAAAGAACCTATCTAACCCAAGTAGTGAATGCACTTCCAAGAGCCAAGGCAGCATCCAACGCTGTGGCTATGTGGGCAGAGAGGACAAGTCTTGTTAATTACAGTGATGTGATAGCTGTTAAATAGTTGGGGAAATAAACCCTTGGCTACAAAACCAGAATTTGATTTTCCTTTTCTTCTCTTCCTCCCCTCCTCCCTCTCCCCGGGGAGTTTTATATTGGTGCCCTCAAGCTGCAGGTCTTGCACTTGATTCACTTTGTTTCAGAGTCCATGGGAATCTGCCGCACTGGTCTCGCCCAGATGAAGAATTTTGATCAGTTCCCAGCTGCTTCCGGCAGCCCCCAGATAGTCTGGCTTTGGCTTCTTCCCATCTTTCTAGGGGAATGTCCCTGAGTGACGGGAAGAGGGGCCTGGAAGGGAATTCCAGGCACAGGTGACTGATTTGAGCGATGGAGACGAAGCTAAAGAGGCGAAGGAATTCCGGATCGCTGGCCAGTGGACGGCTCCGGAGATTACGAACAGGTCAAGTGTAGAACTCTTCATTCCCAAGCTGTCTGCTTGATGGGTGCAGGACGTTCATCGTCCGATGAATAATTAACCTCTGAGAAACGACTGCGGGCTCTGAGACTCATGGTGATTTTCAAGGGCTCAGCTCGGCCCCCATTTAGGCCTCGATTTTCAGATGGGCTCAGCACTGTACCGGCCCCCAGCCAGGCCAACTTCTATTCCAATCTATTCCAATTCTGGCTACTCACCCCGGGCAGGGTTCCCTGTAAGCTGAGCACTTGGACAGCTGCCCAAGAGAGATTCAAATGTCGCCCAGCTGATTAGCAGAGCACCCACAGCTGACAGCCTGTGTGTCTACGAGTGGTGCACATCTGCCTATGCCTCAGTGCATATAACAAAATTTAATCAGCACATGGTTGGAAAAAAATTAGAACACTGACTGTGGGGGCCTTATTGGGAGCCAGATTCTTGAAAACCTGTCCCTTAGTTACTACTGTGGTGAGTGTGTTGCAAGCCCCAGGCTCAGTAGAGAGAGTGGTGCCATAGACTGGGCCCCATCCTTTAAGTAAAGAAGTCCATATGCTACCCACACTGTTCTTGTTAGCGGTGTCTTGCTGTCTGCCTGAGCAGACAAGCCAACAGTCGATCAGAGGCCGAATTCCCTGCAGGTCGGCGTGAGGTTGGCATTAGGGATGTGAACCAGAAGGACTCACCCTTAATGGGGAAGGCTTACCAGTTCTCGTTAACCGGTAGGGGCTGGAGCAGCTCCCCACCGGCTTTGGAACAGCCCTTTTCTGTGGTGGGGGGCCACTCTAGCCCCCTTTACTCAGTTAATGAAACACAATTTTAACCAATGAAACAGGGTTTTACACCCCTAGTTTGGAGCTGACTCTGTAGCAGCGGCATGACGTAGGGTAGCCAGGTGCCCAGTTTTCTACTGGACAGTCCGGTATTTGCGCCCGGTAGAAAAATGTAGAAAATACCGGACATCTGCAATGTCCGGGATTTTCTGAATTCCCGGCTGGGCGCTGGAGGGAAGCCTGGCGGGGGCGGGGGAGCGACTGGGAGGCGGGGCCGCGATTGGCGCTGGGAGCCTTGTGGTTGCGTGCAAAAGCCGGACGGGGCGGGGGCCGGGACTCCCAGCCACTCCCCCTCCCAGCTTCTGCACACAACTAGAGGCTCCCAGCGCCGATCGCGGCCCCGCCCCCCCAGCTGGGAGCCTCAGGGTGCGTGCAGAAGCCGGGAGGGGGAGTGGCTCCGAGCCCCGCCCCCGCACCTGCCCAGCTTCTAGAGGGAGCGCCTGCCGGGGGCACGGCCTGTTGGACTCCGGCTGTGGCCAGTGGCTGCACCCCACCCCCACCAGCTCTGCTTCCTGCCCCCCCCTCCTGTCCAGCACCCCTGGCCCCTGATCCCCCCCAGCTCTGCTTCCCGCCCCCCCCCCTTCCTCCTGGCCAGCCCCATGGCCCCCAACCCCCCTCCAGCCCCGCCTCTCACCCCCCTTCCTCCTGGCCAGCCCCACCCCCCTCCCAGCTGGTCCCTTCCCCCCTGCCCACGATCAAGTGTGTCCGGTATTTTGGGGGGGTCTGCCTGGTAACCCTGGGCGTGAGGCCTAGGCTGTGTCTGCTAGGTTTGAAAGAGAGGATTTCAGTCGCAGGCAGCCAATTCACTAGGAAGGAAGACGGAAAGTTTTAGCAGCTCCCTCCAGCCGCCAACAAGGGCCGGAGCATGTTGTGTACACTGGAAAGGTTCCACAGCTATCTGCGTGCTGACGAAGACTGGCGTGATCTCCACAAGAAGGGCCCGGCGGTGTTATCGGCGCCCCATGCTGATGGGGGCAGAAGGATAAACACAGCTGCAGGAGGCACAGGACTGTTTAATGTAGCCCTTCGTTGACGCAGGAGTGTGCAGGCTCGCTGCCCAGGGCCCGAGTCCCCTTTCTACCATGCAGGGCCGGATTAAGGGGGGGGCTAGCTGGGCAGCTACCCAGGGTGCCATCCTCAGGCAAGGAGTTCCACAGATTGACTGTGCGCTGCATGAAGAAACACTTATTTTGTTTGTTTTAAACCTGCTATCTATTCATTTCATTTGGTGACCCCTAGTTCTTACGTTATGGGAACAAGTAAATAACTTTTCCTTATTCACTTTCTCTACACCGGTCATGCTATTTTTCAGACACAAAAGACAGGACTATGCAGCACTTTAAAGACTAACAAGATGGTTTATTAGGTGATGAGCTTTTGTGGGCCAGACCCACTTCCTCAGGTTTTGATGGCCAGATCTGGTCAGCTGACAAACAAGGGTTTTCCGACTGTTAGTGTGGGATTTGAAAAGTCCAACCCTTCTTGTACTACTCCTTGTCCATCCTCTCCAGTGACGAAGGTTCTGCAATCTGTACTCAACCTCTGTGCGAGTCAGAGGAGAACTCCACTTGCTGTCCCACGGCCGGGCTGGGGCCGCCCCAACAAACCAGTTTGTGTTGGTCAGAAAGGCACATGGGACTCCCATACAACAGGGGTGTGGTTGTTGCAACACCTTGGACCTCATGCAGCCATTCACGTCTGTGCTAAAGGTTGTTGTTGTTTATATTGCGTTAAGAGGCTTCAAACAAGGCCCTGCGTGCAGGGAGCTGCACACTTACATAACCCAAAGATGGTCCCTGCCTCTTAGGCTGTAAAAACAGCTCCTGCATTCTGAGCAGGTGTCATTTCCTCCTCCCTTTCAGCAGCTGTAAAGGACTCCCGAGTAGGAGACAATGGATCAAAGCACATGCTCTGTGGGTCCCATTGTGTCTTTTCTTAGCTGCACTCTGATCTGATGGTTCAAAAATGCCTTTTCTTTACTTCTCTCCTATTCACACATGAATGAGGGGGGAGTGTTTCCTGACATTAAACTTTACATTCAAGACAGGGCCTTTCACAGAAGAAGGAAAAACCATGCTGGAATTGATGGAGGAGATGATGATCCCCAATTCCTGTCCAAATGTGCTATTTCACCTGTGAAGGTGTTTTGTTTTGAAGACATTTCTCCCTCCTTGCACAGGGACTTTGATCTCCGACCTCGCTAATACAGTCGGCATTTTTCGACAGCAGTAAAAGTACAGCCCCCTTCGATAATGGGGCAGGAAAAAAACGACACTCCCATGCGGTTTGTGATGGTTTATGGCCCCTTTGTCTTTCCTTTTTGATGGATGGTACATCATGCGCTGAAATGTCGATCAGATGTGGTTGACTATCGCATGTACATGCCTGCCCAGATAGGAGGGCCCGGAGGCATCTGGTGACCAGATCCTTTTAACATGCAGGATGGTGAGGTGAAAACAGGCCCTTGTCAGGAGAGACTGAGTTTGACAATGCTCTGGTGATTTACAGAGTCTGGAGGAAAGAAAGGGAGATCATTAAAACCATTAGAACAGGGGTCACCAACCAGTAGATCGGGATCTACTGGTGGATCTTGGAGCCTCTGATGGGATCCTGACTGGTTTGGCTAAGAGGCTGTCAAGTGCCCGTATTTCAGCTGTCCCTCCCCCCACTGCTGCTCCTCCTGCTCTTTGCCTGGGAGACTCCCCCCCTTTCCTTCCCCCCCCCCCCCCCCATCTCTGGGAGCTTCCTGCTTGTGGTACAGAGCAGGGACGGGAGAGGAGGGGTGCAGCTGTCAGGGTGTCCCTTCTTCCACCCTGTATTCTATCTCCACAGAACGGGGAGAGGGGGACAACGGCCTGGGATGGAGGGAGTTTGCTGGCTACTTTGGGAATGGTGCAGGGCCGGGGCAGGGGTGAGCCTACCTTAGCCTCACTCCACCACCACCCAGGAGCCACCCGTGGTAAACAACGTCCAGCGGGAGCCAGCTCCAAACTCCTGCCCCAGTCATGTACTCCCCCCTCTACACTCCCAAGTCCCTGCCCTAGCTCTGAGCCCTCCCTGACCCAAACTTCTTTACAGAGCCTGAACCCCCTCCTGTACCCCACTCCCCCCACCTAGGAGCTGGGCCTGCAACCAGCCACTTCTGGGGTGCAGCGCCGTCTGCAGTGTCAGGACAGGCAGGGAGCTGCCTTAGCCCCCCTCACTGCTCACCTGATCCCCCTGCAGAAAAGAGACCCAGTGCCCGACATTCCACCACCCACTCCTGGGTCTCGACCCCTAGTTTGAAACCCCCTGCTCTCAGCCTTGGCCCTGTCCCCTGGACCATGCTGGAAGAGCAGGCTCCAAAGAGTCCAGACTCCCTGGGTCTATTCTTTGTTTTGGGATTTGACATGCTCTTAAATTGCCCAGAGGCTGGTCTGACACTGACTCCACAGAGCAATCTTATGTTCCTAACCAGAGGCGTGTGGGCCAGTGGAACACAGAACAGACAGGACCTTTTAAAAAAGGTGCATTGAATGTTTGTGAAAAGTACTAGAATCACAGACACCTTCTCTGAAACCGCCCGGTGGGATTTCTCTCAAGGACACAGCGATCAGGAAGTCGACAGCCAACGGCTCCTAGTATACTTTTAGGACATGCCCGGACATAATCCTTCCTTGTGCTATAATGGCAATAGAGTAACAGAGCTATCTCTGTTACCAGGCCTCCTCCTTCCCTGGAGAGATGAGATTTCAGACAAGCAGGTGGAGTGGCCAGGTGTTCAAACAAAACTACACATCTCACACCCGCTATGCAAGAAAGGAGCAAAATTCACTTTCCAAGATTACCCGCAGAGGATTCAGATTTAGAGCTGATTGGAAAATAGAATCTTATTCCTCTGAAAAGCTTCAATGAAAATGACTAGTTTAGGGCAAAATGTTTCTCCCAATTTTTCAGGCCAAAAAAACCAAAGCCAAACAACCATGTTGTTGTTGATGATTGTATTATTTCATTTTTTTGCAACAAAAAGGCATCTTTTAAATGTTGTTTGCTTACCAAAAACGAAACAAACATTGTTTTTGGCTGTTTTGCTGAAAATGTGTAATGGAAAAGCTTTTTTTCTACCCCCAAAAATCTCAGTTTTATTCAAAAGCCATTAGTTAGTCAGAAAAAAGTTTTGAAGGAAACTGGTTGACTAACTCTGTTCAAAATGTTTGGGCCAGTGGCTGTATCTCTAACTTTGATCTGGAGGGAACTTTCTACAGGCTAAGCAGCTGCTATCTCCTCTAATTTTCCCTTTCTCTATCTCTTGCCAGGGGCCAGTTGCTAGTGACACAGACAACTGCCCGCTAGCACGTGGATGGAGATCGTCAGTTTATTTTGTGTCTGTTGCTGGATGGGCGCAGTGTTCAGTAACTCTGAACCCCCGCTGGATTTGAACTGGCGACCTAGAGATTAACCGACTTTCCAATCGCCTGAGCCCTTGTCCATTACCAATGAAAATGGCCACATCTTCCTTTACAAAATAGTCTCCTTCCAAGTAATTCTTTTGAAGCGTGTGCTCAGAAAAGTGTCTCTCTTGAGATCTTTTAAAGTTGCCCGTTCTCCACCATTGTTCATAGGTGCAATGTACTGAATGCCCTGATGAACGTGTTGGAAAATGTGCCAGGATCCAGCGCAGAAGAGGTGTGAAGTCATGGGGAGGCTTAGGTGAGTAAGAGGGCAACTCACCACCTCGCTCCTGGTTCTGGTTTTATGACTTCACTTCTCAGCAATGCACAGTGAGACGGGACAATCGGTGTTCTGGAGTGATACAATAGCAAGCGTGCTTTGCTTCCCCAGAAGGAACTTTGTTTAAGGGCTCACCAAACGTACGGCGTGTTTGTCGCTAGAAGTGAGTAACAGGACTTGCTCGGGCTAGTCCCATGGTGAGTTGGGAGTGTTGGATGGTTTCCAGAGGGCTGTTTTCTCCTGGTATAATATTAAACCTCCAAACCATTTGTTCCATAGAACTGCCTAGACTTGGGGTGGGGCTGGAGGTGGAGCACTGATGGATCTGTCCTTTGCCACACAAGGTTGGGGACAAAGCCAAGAACAGGCCCATAGGATCCCCACCTGCTCTCCTTATGGCAGTGGTCTCCAACCTTTTTAAGCACAAGATCACATTTTGAATTTGTCAGTCCTGGATCTACCTCAAACCCAGATACCCCTGCCCCACCCCTTCGCCAAGGCCCCACCTTTCTCACTCTGTGAAGATGGGATACAGGGGAGAGGGACAGAGTGATATTAAGTCCCCCCCCCGCCTGTGTCCCCCACTCTGCAACAACAAGCAGGAGGCTCCCGGGGGCAGCTCTGAGGCTCGGAGGCGGGGGGGGGGGGGGTGGAAGCTGAAGTGCATGCATTTGATAGCCAATCCAGTCAGGATCACCTGTCAGAGGCTCCAAGATCTACTGGTAGATCCCAATTGACTGATTGGTGACCACGGCTTTATGGGGTGATAGTGTAAAATGTGGCTCCATAATGCTGGGTTACTCCCACCAGTCATGAGCTGGGAAGCTGGTAGCAATTAACAGGGTTTTTTATGGAGACAGGTAATTTGCAGTCATCTGGGCAGAGTGAGGAATTGTGGGCGGCTACCTTGGAAAGAGAACTAGTATGGGGCTGGGAGTCTCTAAATCGCCTGCTTTGTAAGGGAATGAATGAATGGGGAAAAGCCAACAGGGGAAGAGGGGAGAAAGGAGGGAGGTGTTCAGATTTATCTCATGCTCCTAACGTGATATGGATTTTTCAGACAGGAGACAGCCCTTTCTTGGGCATGATTTGCTAACTGAATGGGAGAGGTGCGTGCGTGTGTGTGTGTGTGTGTGTGTGTGCGTGCGCGCACCTGATACTGGTCCCTTGCAGCGACAGGCTAAAGGGATCATGTGTCTGATCTAGTTCGGCCATTCCCATGTTCCACTGACGTTACAAGAAGCTAGTAGCCTGAGTTATAACAGCTAATCTGGCCCACGAATTTTAGGAGTGTAGCAAGATTTTTTTGTGATCCCTATTTCAGGGGGGTTGCTGTGTGAGGAGTCCTGTGGCACCTTGAAGACTAACACATTCATTTGGGCATGAGTTTTCATGGACTGGACCCCGCTTCGTCAGATGCATGATGTAGAGACTACAAATTGGCAGGCCCAGTGGCTAGACACCAGACTATAAAGTGCGGCGGAGAGGGCAGGTTGGCTCCATTTCCTGCTTTTCTATTGACTCACTGTGTGATCTGAGGAAGTCTCAGTGGCTATGTGCCTCAGTTTTCCCATTAGTAAAATGGGGATAAGAGTGCTATGTTGGACCTCCTTAAACCAGGACTCTCTGTGCTGAACCAAGGATGTTCCAGGACCAGAGAGTCCTGGTGGAAGGCTGGCAGCTGGGAGACCTGGGGGCTGGCAGGGCAGAGGGGCCGGGAGCCTGGTATACCACAGCTGGACTGCTGAGCAGGGCTGGGAAACCCGTTGGGGCTGGCAGGGCCATGAGGATAGTGGTAGGCTCTGGTTGGTAGTAGCTGGGCCAGGCTGGGGGGCGCCTGCTGGCGGGGGAGCAGAAATGACTTCTCCTGGTCTGGCAAAATCCCTCTTCCAGGACTGGTTAAGTCCCGAGGGTGCCAGACCAGGGAGCGCCAACCTGTATTGCCTTTGTAAAGTGCATGGAAATCATAGAATCATAGAATACGAGGACTGGAAGGGACCTCGAGAGGTCATCGAGTCCAGTCCCCTGTCCTCATGGCAGGACCAAATACTGTCTAGACCATCCCTGTTAGACATTTATCTAACCTACTCTTAAATATCTCCACAGATGGGGTATGTCTACACTACCCCCCTAGTTCGAACTAGGGGGGGTAATGTAGTCATACGGAGTTGCAAATGAAGCCCGGGATTTGAATTTCCCGGGCTTCATTTGCATAAAGCCGGCCGGCGCCATTTTTAAATGCCGGCTAGTACAGCTAGTTCGGATTAGGAAGCCTAATCCGAACTAGCTAGTCCGTGCCACGTGTAGCCGCGCGGCACGGAGTCCGAACTAGCCGGCATTTAAAAATGGCGCCGGCCGACTTCATGCAAATGAAGCCCGGGAAATTCAAATCCCGGGCTTTATTTGCAACTGCGGATGACTACGTTACCCCCGCTAGTTCAAACTAGCGGGGTAGTGTAGACATACCCTCATAGGTCATGTTCTCTAGACCTTTAATCATTCTCGTTGCTCTTCTCTGGACCCTCTCCAATTCCTCCACTGTAGGGAGGAAAAGGCTGTGTAAGCCCCGTGCGTGGGCAACGTAAACAAAATGTCTCGTTGGCCACACACAGAACCCCTGGGCCGCAGGGGACGAAAGGTCGCCCACTGCTGATGTAGACGCTGGGGATTAATAGCCTTAGTCCCTCAGTGGCCTCTGGAGCCCACGTCCATCACGTGGCGAGGTGGGCGGAGCCCAAGCGTGGAACGTTCTGCCCTGCGTGAGCAGCAAATCGCTCTGGCCACTTTTTGTAACAGCTGGGTGAGTCAGCGCTTCCTTTCCCCCTGCCCCTCAGCAGTGACTGCTCCTTCACCTGGAGTTCAGGGGGGTGTTTGAACAGCTGTTTCCTTGGGCAGCTGTCCTGCTCTCTTGGAATAGACTGTTGGGGCAGATCCGGAGCGGGTGGGGAGTGGCAGCGCTGGTGTAAGTTGGCATCCTGCCTTTGGATTCTGCAGGGTTCAGTGGGGGCCTTGATAGCAGCTGAGGATCTGCCCCGGGGGCTGCCGTATTTTAGGACAGTTGCGTAGCGTGTCTCCCCCTCCCCTCCCTTTGGGACTGGGTTACTGGGCTTTCTCCTCACTAACCCCTGCCCCAGCTGTTGCTCTTCCCAGTTGGCTGCATCCGATTGTTGGGCGGGGTGGTTTGCGTTGTGACATTCCAATGCAAACGCTGTGAGGCAGGTTTGGCCCAGGGGTTCAGAGGCTAGACCGGGGTGGGGAACCTAAGTCCCGGGGGCCAGATGTGGCCCCCGGCTTGCCTGGATCCAGCCCCCGAGGCTCAGGGCTCCCCTGACCCCAGCACTGGGGAGTCTGCATTGGTGCTTCAGCTCCTCCCCCTCCCACCCGCTAACTCTCCTGCCCCGAAGGGCTGGAGCACACAAAATGTACTCGCCTGGCCCCCCCCCAGGCTCTGGAGTGTGAGGGGAACGCAGGGAGTGTCTCTTTTCTCAGTCAGGGGCCACGTCAGTGACGGGTTTGTGGGGGGTTTCTTTGCTTCCCACTTGTGTGCAGCCCCCGACTGATTTTTCTGTGGGTCAGTGGCTCCCAACCCAAACAAGGCTGCCCAGCCCGGCTCTAGACCATGCAAACAGCCTCTGCAGCTCCCGACTCACAAGCTGGGAGCTTGCAAGAGTCCAAGGCCTTCTGCGGAGTTGGAGGGGAGCAGGAAGGCAGGGCAGGTTCCAGGCAGGGGGCTGCTGCCCCGACCTGCCAGCCTTGCCTTTCCCCAGGGCTGAGCCCCTGCTGCTCCCACGGTCTCAGGAAGAACGGGGCATCGCTGAGAAACGGAGCCTGCATTGGCTTTGCTGCCTCTGCTGCGCTCCTGGGACATGCCCGGACACAAACTGTTCCCCGGGCGAACGTCTCGCTGACTGACAGGTCCTCTCCCAATTTAGCCAGGGACCTGGGAACAGGCAGCGCACCCCGGGTGATGAACCCCCCCCCACCCGCTCACTCCCGTCCACATCTGTATTGCTCAGGCCAGGCTGCTCTATGGGAGAAAGTCGGCCGAAGGGCCACATGTCCGGCTTTGAGAACGGCGCCCCTGGAGTCGATGTACTTTAGGTCGGGTTACCGCGGTGACTAGGGGAGGGGGATTGAGATGGGGGAAACTCTCCCGCTGACTCTCTTCACGGCTGGTGGAGTACTGGAGTCGTGGGGAGCCTGATCAGCAGGCGATTTAGCGGGTGCTTCATCGACCCCCAGGGGAGGCAAATAAACACAGACTTCCAGGGCTCTGAGCGGAGCGGTTTAGTGTAAACTCTCGAGGGCAGGGACTGTGTCTTTCCAGCCTTCCCCGAGGTGCCTGGCCTGCCAGATGCTCAGAAATAAAAGACAGGGAACGTTCTGGGCCTGTCGGTCAGTTTACCAAACGCTGAATAGTCCTCCCGGACACCCTGCCCCTCTGGTGCAGTGGGGTTAATCACCGCCCCAGAGGTGAATGGTGCCCCGGACGAGTGGCTGGAAGCATTTCTAAGATCTTCCTGGTCCTGAGTGGCTACAGCTGATCACTAAATGGGATGTTTTTCTAATTCACTTCCCCCTGCCTCAGGCTAGGCCCGGGGCGGGCCTTAGGGGTGGGCCACATGGGTGAGTGCCCTGGGCAACATGTCCAGAGGCAAAAAGTGGGGTGAGCCGTGGGTGGAAAGCTGTGGAAAAGAGCTCGGAGCAATAGGGCTGGCAGGGGCATGGCTGATACCAGCCTGGCGGTCAGGAGACCAGGATTAAACCCGCTGGCTTTGCCACAGACTCCCGGCGCGAGTGCGGACAAGCCCACGAGCAGCTCTGGGCCTCAGTTCCCCATCTGTACAATGGGGATAACGACACGGCCTCGGTGGGGCGGATGAGGATAATCCCATTGAAGAGCCCCCATGCTCAGGGCTGCCCTAAATGGGGAGCTTGCTCAGGGGATCCACGCTTACATACGGGGGGTTTACAAAGCCCATGGGCCTCCGGTGTAATAGGCAGGGGAAGGCACAAGCCAGTCTGGACCTGCTCACACTCCACCCCCAGAATGCGGGCAGACTGTTGCTGCCCGCCACACCCGCCTTCCCAGTGCTCCTGGAGGGGCGGGGAGACAGCTTGGCTCCGGTGTGGGGTGGAGCCTCAGTAGAAGGGGCGGGGCTAGGGGTGGGGCTGGGGGCGTGCCTCCTCCAGCCCTACCTTCACCGACTGCCCATGACAAACCCTAACCTACGCGGCGATCTCTTGCTAATTTCTGTGACCACTGTGGTGCTGTCTTTTCTTTTTTAAGCCTTGCTCCTTAAACACCCGTGATGCCCCTCAGCGATCTCCTCGCCACGTCTAGGACTGGTCCCCGCCCACGCGCTCTCCCACGCAAACAGCACGGTCAACGTGTGCCAAACTGTAAGCATGTGCTTAGGTCCCAGGTGTGCTTCATTACTTTGCAGGCCTGGGACCTGGCACGACCATGGGGACAAGCCCCCTACGAATCATTAGCCAGGGAGAAAGAGACAGCTGGTAATAACTGAGGCCCAATCTACACTCGGGAGTTATTTTGAAATAACCCCCCCTATTTTGAAATAATAAGCGGAGCGTCCACACTCCCAAGCCCGTGATTTCGGAAGAACGGGCTGGTGATTTCGGAATCTGTGCTCCTGCTGTCCTCGGGGAATACGTTTATTTCGAAACCATTTATTTTGGGAGTTGTTGTTTCAAATTTAGTTATTTTGAAATAATTTTCCAGGCTAGGCATGCCCTGACTGGTCTCGGATCGAGAAAGGGTTGCCAGGTGTGTTGCCCAGACAGTCTGTTTTTTCTGGCCTCTGTCTGAGGGAAATACTGGGGTTCCTAAAGGTGCAGCACCCTCCCCCCCCCCCCCCCCGCCTTTTTTTGCTCAACAAGTCTCCTGTTTTTTTGGGTTTTGTCCCATGTTCAGGATTTTTGGTGAAAGCATCTGGCAAGCCTAGACCGAGATCCAATGGCATTTTGTGCGGAAGGATTCACAGTGTAGACAAGGGCTCAAGTGAACACACCCCGGCACTTCATGCTTTTTTGCATGTGTGTTTGAAGGAAGGAGATCTGAAGCCTTGGCCCTCCTTTGTTAATTATTCTAACGATAATCAGCCTGAATTCCTCTGCATTCAGAGGGTAGAGATAAGCAGGCTGGAGGACTGTCCAGTGCAGCCCAGCTAAGACAAGTTCCCTCCAGAGTATGGGTTCCCAAACTGGGGGGAGGTGCCCCCCTGGGAGGTGGCGTGAAGAAATTCCAGGGGGGGGGGCATGAGGTGACCCCCCCATCAAGTTTCACTGCCCTGCTCAGTTTTTTTTTGCTCAACAAGTTTTTTTGGGGGGAGGGGGCGTGAGGGTTTTTCAAAAATCAGAAAGGGGGGCGTGATGCTGGAAAGTCTGGGAACCACTGCTCCAGAGCCTGGGTAGTGAGAGCCGTTCTCACCCTCTCTCCTGGATAAGCAGACCGGGGATTTAGGCGCGTTTGTTCAGGAGTTATCCAGGGGGGCCCTCTGCCTGCTCACTCCCAGTCTCCTAGCTCAGGTGGAAGGGGAGGCCCTGCAGCGTGAAGCTGGGATTTCTCGCCCTCTGCAGCTCCAGCAAAGGGGAATGGTTTATGTCCGGGCATGTCCTCGAGTGTGTGGGATGCTCAGCGTTTCTCCCCGCAGTGTATTCCCTGCTGCTTCGCCCAGTCTAGCTTTAGTCTCCTTAACGGTAAAAAAAAAAAGCCCAAACAAACAAACTTAAAAAACAAGTGGTCCTGTAGCACCAAAGGGTGTGTCTACACTGCCACCCTAGTCCGAACTAGGAGGAATAACAGTAGTTCGAATTAGGAGCTTTAATTTGAGCTACCTAGTCCGTGCTGTGTGTAGCCGCGGGCAGGTAGTTCGAACTACGGGGCATTTAAAAATGGCGGCGCCCGGGAACATGCAAGGGTCTGTCTAGACTACATGGCTCCGTCGACGGAGCCATGTAGATTTGTTTATTGGGCAAAGGAAAATGAAGTAGCGATTTAAATAATCGCCACTTCATTTAAATTTACATGGCTGCCGCGCTGAGCCGACAAACAGCTGATCAGCTGTTTGTCGGCTCAGTGCGCTAGTCTGGACGCTCCGCGGTCGACATCAAAGCCCTTTGTCGACCGCCCCAGGAAACCTCATCCCACGAGGAATAACGGGGCTGCCGACGTAGGGCTTTGATGTCGACCGCGGAGCGTCCAGACTAGCACGCTGAGCCGACAAACAGCTGATCAGCTGTTTGTCAGCTCAGCACGGCAGCCATGTAAATTTAAATGAAGCTGAGATTATTTAAATCGTGGCTTCATTTCCCTTTGCCTACAACCCTCATCTACATGGCTCCGTCAATGGAGCCATGTAGTCTAGACACAGCCTAAATGAAGCCTGGGATATTTAAATCCCGGGCTTCATTTGCAAGTTCAAATGCCTACATTAGCCACCCTAGTTCGAAGTAGGGGGCTAGTGCAGACATCCCCTTAGAGACTAGCAAATATCTCTGTGGGACCATGAGCGTCTGTGGGAACAACCCGCTTCTTCAGGTGAGTGGAGCAAGAGGCCCGGAGAGGCAGCACCGAACCCCCCAAATAAGGCCGTACTGGGGCTGCCTCTGAGGGATTAGCAGTAGGTCCCCAAGGGAACTGCGTTCCGTCCTGTTCCGTTTCTAGCGGCAGGCCGGCTCCAGAAGGCCACTGGCTTTTGTGGGTCCCTGGAGTGGCAGCGCTGTAGGAGAGAGTCTGGACAGAGCTGGTGACAGGCCCTGCCTCCACACCACGCCCCGTCCATTAGGGATGGGAACCAGGTGGAGTTGGAGCAGATCCACACCTGCCACGGGCAGGGGCTGCTCCAGGTGTCCAGAGTAGCCTTTGTCCACGGGACAGTTGGGCACCTCAGAAGCCGAGCTGGGATCGTCCCTGCCTGTGATGGCGGGGCCGCTCCATCCTGGCAGGCAGGGGGGCCGTACCGCCTTTAAGCAGTTAACCGGTTAAACATCCTGTCAAACCCATTACCCAACTCAATGGGATTTTC
This sequence comes from Pelodiscus sinensis, assembly GCF_049634645.1. Taxonomy (NCBI): domain Eukaryota; kingdom Metazoa; phylum Chordata; order Testudines; family Trionychidae; genus Pelodiscus; species Pelodiscus sinensis. The sequence goes on along the minus strand of NC_134732.1, from coordinate 20,125,114 downwards.
CATCCCCGGACGCGTGGAACCGGAGACCAGTAGGGAGCCGAGGGGGGCTGTTTGGATTCTGTGACCACCCGCTGCCCAGGAACACGGGTCTCCATTTTCAAAAGGGACCAGTGGGTTCGGGCGCTTTGATTTCTGAAGGGCTGACGCCGAACCCCGGTTTTCCGACTGCGCGGAGCCTCCGCCCGCTGCGAATCAGTTGGGGCCTCCGAAATGGAGGTGCTGAAGAAGACGGGACACTTTCGAAAACGTTGGTCCGTTGCGCCGAGAGCTTCGAGACTCAGGCGTGTCGAAAGCAGGGAAAAAAGTAAGTGCCCCAAGTAACTAGTGGAAGAGTGCGGTTCCCTCGAACGTGGGCACACCAGCCTGGTGCCCAAAGGGGCTCTCACTGGTGTGACCAGCTCTGGTAATTTGCAGCCCCATGGCACATGGAAGTGGGGGGGTCTGTGGTGGTGCATGGGTCTGCTGGTGCAGGAAAGCCCGCTATGGAGTAGGTCCACGGCTGTGTGTGGTGCCAGCAGGCTGAGGTTCATGGCACACATGCCCGGGCACACTGGATTTTGTAGAAAGGGGGAAAGAAATCCACCCCCCCCCCCCCAGCATCTCCCCGTAAAAATATCAATCATCTGGGAACGTCTGTACAGAGTTGATCCCTCCTGGTATTTTCTCACGCTCTGAAGCTGGCAGCAGGCGCCGGGAAGCAATGCTGGAACTTGTCCTGCCATCCCATCGGGGCGGTTCCTCTCCACCGCCAAGGCCCCGGGGCGGGGAAAGCGGCAAGCAGAGACACGGGCGCACTGGCTCACAACTTGCTATCGCGTCACAGCCACCCGGGCTGAGCCATCGCCCTCGGGGGCAGATCCCACATGTATCGCCGGGCCTGGTCATGCAAAGCACAGACAAGCTCGCCATCCGTGCTCGTCCCTCGTTCCAAAGAGCATCGTTTGCAAGGAAGTGACTGTGTGTTCCAGCCCCTCACAGGGTCCCTCCCTGAGGCAAAGCACCCAAAGGGAGCTCAGCATGCAACCCCCTCGCCCTTGGCGAGGCTAGAGAAGCCTCCCAAACAGGGAGCCCTGAAGAGAGGCGAAGGAGCCGTAGAGAGAGCTGCACGGGCCCTGGCATGGCTGGCGGCTCGGAGTCCTCCAAGGGTTGCGAGCGGCATCTGGGCCTGGTATTCGCAGGGGGGAGCTCTCCCCTCGTGCGGGGTCGACGAGGGGTCTGCCCCTCGTCTTGCCTGAGCAGAACGGAGCCCCCAGTGTGGGAGCCTGGCTCATTAAAGCAATTAAGCGCCAGGATGTTCCCTTGGCGCCGACTTGCCCCAATTAGCCGATGGATTTGAAAAAGGAGCGAGCGCTTTGCCACGTCCCTTCCCACCGGCAGGTTCTGCCCGGACCTTGGATTAGCCAGCAGGTTTTAATGCGGATCTGAAGTCCTCCCACCTCAGCCCCTCTCCTGGCTGAATGCTGAGCCAAAGAGGCCCACCACTCTCTTCCCTGCCCCCCCCTCGCCACGCAGAACCACCCCCCCAACCTAGGCTTGGATTCAACCTGGCGGTGTCAAGACAAACAGACCCTGCGCTCCCTTCCTCCCGCCCCAGCTGCCGCTTTGAAGGAAAAACAAGCCCTTCCAGGATTGGGAGGTGCCGGACAGCGGGGGAGCAGTGAGGTTCCCCGTCTTACATCCATGGACAGCTAAAACGTGCTGGGAGGGGGATCCCAACCCGACCGCCATTCCCTGGGACAGTCTGGCCCGGATCAGAGCTTTCCGCGGGTCTTCTCCACCCAGAACCGCGCCGGGCTCCAAGCACTGCCCACTCCAGCAGGAGTTTTGGACTCCGCTTTTTGTGCTCAGACTTGTCTCGGAGAAACTCTCCAGGAGACACATGGGGGGGGGGAGCCGAGCCTTTAGGTGGCCCCAGACTGGTCTGAGGCAGGTTTTCCCCTTCTTGTCTCGGCAGCCTCTGGCCCACAGAGCTAAGCGCTGGCTTTGGGGCAAGCGATAGCTAGAAGTGTTCCCCTTTCCTACTGGCAAAATCTAGTTGGGTTTTGTAGCAAGGGGGAAAGAATCCCAACCCTCCCCCCACCTCCCCATAAAAATATCAATAGTTTGGAAACATCCGTACAAAGTGGATCCGGAGCTAGAAACCCCTCACTTTTAGGAGATCGATTCAGATCCAAGGTAGGGAAAACATCTAGGGCTGAATTCTCGGTGGCTCCAAGTTCACCCTCCCGGTAGTTCAGCGGGGCGAGGCATAGATGGTTCTAAGCCAATCTATGGAATTGGAATTGGGTTTGTTTAGTTTAGAAAAGAGGAGATTGAGGGGGGACAGGATAGTCGTTTTCAGGTATCTAAAAGGGTGTCACAAGGAGGAGGGAGAAAACTTGTTCATCTTGGCCTCTGAGGATAGAACAAGAAGCAATGGGCTTAAACTGCAGCAAGGGAGGTTTAGGTTGGACATTAGGAAAAAGTTCCTAACTGTCAGGGTGGTCAAACACTGGAATAAATTGCCCAGGGAGGTTGTGGAATCTCCATACGTGGAGATATTGAAGAGCAGGTTAGATAAATGTCTATCAGGATGGTCACAGTACTGGGTCCTGCCATGAGGGCAGGGGACTGGACTCAATGACTTTCGAGGTCCCTTCCAGTCGTCGTATTCTATGATTCAGTGTTCTGTGGCCTCCAGCCTTTTAAGGCCGACCAGGTTCTTGGCATTAGAGAAGGCGCTGGGCTATGCTGGAAGGACTGTTCTGCCTGGGATCCTTGGAGCACACTTGATTCTAGCTCCCCTCCCTTCCCCCAACACAGCCTGGATGCTAGAGAAAGGGGTGGGGGGTGAGGATTCCCCAGCTGCGGGGAGAAGCCTTAGCTACATGATGAAAGGCACCTGCCGGTCCCTCCTGCCCCCTTAGAATGGCACAGAGATGTCACTGGTGCCGCTGTTTCTCCTGTCCCTGCTAAGCCAAAGTTGCTTTAGCCAAGCGGCGCGATGGCCAAAGGTACGAGGCCGTGATGTCACCCCGCCCACTGGCAAACCATGCTGGGGAGGAAGGGACACGTGCTGCAGCCGCAAGCAGCATCCAGCCGGACAACGGCGGGAAGGAGTCCGTTTTCCCCGGGAATCCACAGCTGGGCTCCTGCCAAGAACACTCTGTTGTCACTAGAGGAAGCAAAGTTCAGCAGAGCCTGTCCCGGTGCTGTTGCTGGTATTTACAGAGCTAGCCAGCTGCGGCTGATGCAGCTGACAGCGGCCAAGGTGAGCCCATGCTGGTTACGCCAGCAAGTGAGCTGCCGGAGGGCCCGGGGTTGGAGGACAAGGAGAGGGAGCAGAGAGGGAGGAGGAAGCCACGAGGTAAGAGCGATCCAGAGATACAGCCATATTTAATGGGATGCCAAACCAAGGATGTCCCAGGATGCATCTGCCTGTTCCTAAAGAGCAAATGCCTAAGCAGCACTCAGATTCTCTCCCCTATTTGCCACAGAGGAGCAGGTGTCGATTACTTCCTCTCCCAAAAAGTGGCAGAGCTCCTGCCAGTTTCTCCTTCTAGCAGATGAGGCAGGCACAGCATTTCTGCATGCCGTGTGTCCCATGGAGCTCATCATGGGCCTGCTACCGACCTGCTGAGTGACCTTGAGAAAGTCACTTAGCCTCTGTGCCACGTCTGATCAGATCAGGAGCGTTTCATCGGGAAGGAGTTTGGAGCCTGTTTCCCCCTATGGAGAACAAGGCACTTCCTGCGTCAGGATTTCCAAGGGGAAGGGCTCTCTATCGAGTCGGTGCAGCTGGCACCGGTTCTCCACTGTCGAGTCTCCGAGGACAGAGACAATCCTACATCTACTGCTTACATGCCGGGAAATGCATTCCCATCCGGACCGCAACAAACCTATGGCCACGCCTGACATCACGATTGTCAATCGGCAAGACACCCCTGAGGACATCCCACACACCAGTGGGGCGAGAGCTTGGTTCTGCTTGCTCCAAGAGCACGGGCCTCCTCACGACATAAGCTAAAGGGGAAACTCAACTAGCTGTTAGCAGGTTAGAACCTATGATCTGCAGTTGAACAGTCCCAATTCCATCCAGTTGCGCAAACAGCCAGATCGTTGTAATAAATGCCCAGAGGTGTGGGTACCTTGCCGGTCACCAGGAGAGACAGGTTCACATAGACCGTGCCTGTTACTCTGCACGCACACCCTTACCTGTGTGCCCGTCACCAAATGCACGGGTGGACCTGCATAAACCATGGGCACATTTTGCCATGGCTAGATAGCAGGCTAGAAGCCTGCAGGATCTGTCGCCTTCGAGGTAACATTTTCTCACTGGTATTGCTGTGTCTCTAGACCTGGAATTTGACAGACAGGAACAACAACAAAAAAGGGACTGTTTTGATGGCAAGAAATCAAACATCACTCGGCACCCCTGACCTTCATTGTCTTAAAAATGAGACAGTTCTGCTACTGAGAAAACCTGATAAGAATTGTCAACAGGGACGGGTGTGACTGTTGCAAGGTTAAGAATTGTCCATAGTGACCAGGTCAGGGGGTGGCCAGGTTAGGAAGCTTTCTGCTGAGTGCTAACAGCCTCCTTACAGCAGGGTCTTTCTCCGTTTATTTACTGGTTCTATCGTCTCCTGAACTCCTTGTCCCACCTTCAGAGATAAAATGGCCGTTTCTAAGGCTATGTCTACACTGCAGCTCTTTTCCGGGATACCAGAGCTCCAAGGAAGGTGTCAACTTTTCCGGAAAAAAATGTCAGAAGAGCGGAAGCGTTCTGTTGCCATCTCTGTAAACCTCATTGAAGAAGGGATGTGCTGGTGAGGAGGTTTTTCCAAAATTTGGCGCCCCTTCTTGCATAAGAAAAACCCTCTTGCGCAATGCCACTACGCTGATTATTTTCAGGAATAACGGTATTGCGCAAGAGGGTTTTTCTTGCGCAAGAAGGGGCAGTGTAGACGTTCCTTCTAGTGCAAGAGCCTCTTCCGCAAAATGGCGGCTTATTAGGTAGGCAAATGAGGCTCGGCGATATTCCACGCTTAGCCTCATTTGCATACTTCTGGTGCAACAGCCCGCTAGTGTAGAAATAGCCCTAGTGCGGTTCACTGGCCCATGCAGCAGCACCGAGACCACAACAACAGATTAGACCAAGAGACCTCTACAGTGTGTACTGAGAGCCAGCTGGCTTTTAGCTGAAAGGGTAGAGGCTCCTATACTAAACTCCAAGAAGTCCTAGGTTCAAATCCACCCAGTGGCAGTTACAAGAGCACAGGTTATTTCTGGCTTTTCTAAGACACGCTCCTCACTTAGACCTTTTGTGTGACCAGTGTGGATCAGGACGTCCAGTCCTCTCCTCACTTAGACCTTTTGTGTGACCTTCAGTGTGGATCAGGACATCCGGTCCTCGTTCATGGGCAAACAGAGCTGGATAAAGCACCTCACACCTCGGATTGACCATCACGCCCTTCTGCAGTCCTGCCGGGTGTGGCTTTGCTGAAAAGGCTGAAATCAGGCTTGGCTGGGCATGACATTCCAGAACAGCACAATGTGGATTGGCTGGCATGGCTGCCCCATTCCCACCAGCATCATTAGGCAGGGAGAAGAGGTGGTTTGATGGTAGACAGGACACCCTTGGTATGGGGAACAGTGGCACAAGAAGGATCAATTGAGCTGGAGAGAACGAAATCCTAGGAGCCAGCCGAATTGCTGGAATGATCCTCCTGGGTCGGTGGCCTTTCTTTTGTCCATTCCGCAGGGCTCTGGAATGCTGGCTTGCTGGCTTCCGGGGCATCTCACCTCACTCCCCAGGAGCATGGAGGCGAGAGGCCCAGTCCTTTAAAAATAACCCATGTCTCATGAAACCCAGCAAAAAAGGTGAAATGCCAACTCCAATCAAGAGGGGAGGTAAGCCCTTGGCAGGGCCAAGAGAACAGGTGACTCAGATACAGGCCCCGGTGTGGGTGTCAGAGAAACATGCTACAAAATTCATAAAAACTCCATCATTATCAGAGAGCAGGTGCCGCCCCAGAAGGGAAAGCAGCAACATGACTGCAAAACCCCATGCCAACCCACGCTTCCTGCAGCCTTAGACTTTAAGGCCTGAATTAACCTCTCCCAACCAATGTTCCCTCTAATCTTTTCCATCCATGTGCAGAATAATTTTCTGTACACATGTGCGGATGTGCACCCCCAGTAGAAACACACACCTTGCTGCGGGCGCTCTGCTAATCAGCTGGGCAGCATTAGAATCTCTCCTAAGTGGCCGCACAGGCAC